>NW_020884875.1:22243143-22538143 GCF_003945725.1 Corapipo altera | reverse complement strand
GAGTGTGTTTGGCTAAGAAATGAATTATGGCAAATTTTATTTGGGCAAGAGGGGCACGGAGGAAAGTGATACTATTTCGGATACTAAGCATGTACATATAGTAACGAGTCCACCATAAGTAGAGTTGATGGACACTGTACTGACTGGTTATCCACATGACTTAACTCTTGTAAGTTTTTTATGTATGCTTAATTTTCAAAATAATAATAGGCACAGACACATACCTGAATCAAGATAATTCGTAGAGTTTCTTGAGAATGTTACATTATTTAAATATCTGTGCATGAGCTATTTTTAAAAATAGGAAGATGGTATTCTAGTATGAAAGCTAATTTCACAAAATCTATCAATTTTAATATCTAGGATTAGAATCACCTTCTAAACTTTAGTCAGCGAAATAATCTGAATTTGTTAGACTTCTACTTCTGGAGTTTTTATTCAATGCTTAATGTGTAAGTAACTTGGGAATATTAATTTCTTTAAGAAAATAGCTATTCCACTGCAATACTGCTTAGGAGTAAGTCTTTACTGCTTAGGAGTAAGTCTCATTATCAGGAAGAGCATGAGAGGGATTGCTGTAGTCTGACATCCTCTACATAACACAAAATAGGTGTAAGAATAGTTCAAGAACATTGACATAATTGGTATTACATTATACTTCCCAGGTGATCTCAAAGCCAAGTTTTGAGACCTGAATTCAGTTCTCCACTCATTTTTTTTTTTTTTTAACTTTTCTGCTAAAAGTCTGCGTAAAGTCCGTCTAATAGTAACTATAATGGTAATATTTGAGATAGGACTCCTTGAACTGAATTAGCTTAAGCCCAACACTTTTTCTTCTGGAAACCACTACAGAAGTCCAGCAGTTATTGCTGTGTCACTCACCTGTTAGTCCTTTTGCAGATCAGTAGGAAGCTTTGGTTAAGAAAATACCCAGTGGTAAATGTAGGCCTGGTCTATGCATGAAGTTGTGTAAATCTAATTAGACCAGGATCTCTCAGAACTTTTATAACCAATAGATCAAGTGCTTTCATCTTTGTTAAGAGCTGCCAACTCAGTGTTATTAATATGTAAAACACTATAAAATTAGTGTTGAGAGTAGTTTGCAAGTTATTATCACAGCCTTCTGTGAGAACCACACTTTGAAAACCAGAGAACTGAAGAGTTTTTATGCTGTAAAAGGTTAAGAAATTTCAATATGGATACTGTACCTGTTATAAACCCATGTAATGCAGGCTTGTCTGTTGTGTTCATAAGCCTAAATGTGTGAGCTAAATCACTGTTACCTTTAAACCAACACAAGAGGGTTTGTGCTTACCTTTCACCAGTTTAGCTAAATCAAGTTATGTTAAAGCCTGAGGGCATTTTTGCCTAGTGCTCATTCAATTTGTGCTTTGTAGGCTACAGTGCCTCCAGGTAGTTGTTTAATGTTAGTCATGGTGTTAATTATGACAGTGGACTGTCTTTGGGTTAAAGAGGGGAATGAATTACAGTCAAAATGCCCGGCCAAGTGACCGAACACTTTGAAATGTTCTAATGCAGGGACAAACTACAAGTAAACTGGGTTCACTTCAACATATATATAGGGAAGTAGTTGTCTTAAAAAAAAAAAATCATATAAAGCTTTTAGATCAAAATTACGTCCAGAGATTCAACCAACTTTCAGATTCTTTTTCTTAATGTGGCAAGGTGATAATTATTTTTTGAAAACAAGTGAATGATTTAGCTTCTCGTGAGGCAGCTCTGAGTCTCATTGGTTATTGTGTCATTTAAGCTTGGGAGATCAGACAGACACACTAAAATACAAGAAAAATACTTCTGTTTACCTCCTACAGCTATAAAAAAGAACACATACACCTTCTCATGTTGTGCATGCATTACCACCATCTACAGACAAAGTAAGTAGACACCTCCCTTAAGCAAGGCGAGAAATTGAGATCAAATTAATTTCCCTTCTTAAGGTGGCTGTTTGGCCAGTGAAGCTATAAGTTTCTTCCTTAAAGTAGTTACTTCAAGCTACGGTAAAGGAAAAAAATTCATCTAGATGGGTTCAGGAATGCAATTTAGAAGTGAAAAACTCCATTTAATGTGTTTTAGCCACATAGGCTACTTTGTTCATGAGTAGCTAATATCACTATATTGTACAATGCAGGGATGTGTAGTAATTTATTAGAAATGCACAGCAGCATAGTAATTCCGGACTACTAGATCAGGTATTGGAAGCAATGCAACTTCATGCTACACTGCATGCTCTGTGTCCAGGTGCTTAATCCCAGTGGAAGAGGACACATTAGTCTAGGAAAACCACTGTACAAAGCAGATGCAGTAATTTCAAGATTGAAGTGCATTTTATTCAGAGCTTATTTGGGTGTTTCTTCATAAAGTACCTGTGAAAGATAGGCAGATCCTGAATTAAAAGGAAAAATTAGGTGCCCTGATACCCTAACATGTGACATGTGTTCTTGAATCCACTCAGCACTTGCAGGTTTTCCCTCAGTCTGTCTAAAGATGAGTGCTTCTGTTACTGCCTATTAAGCATATGTTTTTTCCTAGTGGCCTTTCAAGTCCCTGAAGGGAGTGTTGAAATGTTGTGATCAATGTGGTTCTCACTCTGTAATCAAGAGTAATGAACAACTTAAAATATAAATGCCATCATTTGCTTCTTATAATCTGCATAAAATCAAAAGAATCAGGTTTAGTAATCTTCAGATAAACTTGGTCGTAGTGAAAGTAAGAAATGAAGATCTCTGAAGTCTCTCTGCTGCTACTGAAGGGACCCAGCAATGCATGTGTGTGTCCCTTGCCTCTTTCTCTTCTACATGATAACCGTGTAAAAGAGAGGACAGTTGCACTAATTAATTTCATTCTCCTAGCCATTTAGTTGTTTGTTATTCCATGTAGTGGTTTATATATATTGGTTTTGTGAAGTGTGGTGAAAATTTAACCAGTGAAAATTCCAACAAATGTTTCAAGTAAGAGATTGAGAGAATAAACAGTACTTGTTAGGAAAAAAAGTAGATTGGCTTCTAGATTGTGAAAGAAAATGAAACCTGAGTTCTTTAATCTTACGATGTTGTTGACCTGTGTGCAAGTTATAGTGATATGAAGCCTTGTCCATTGAGTACATGCATGCTAAGATAATGAAACTAGTTCACAGAGCACTGAAAAGCAAGCTCTTTCTGTCTGTCTAGTTTGGCCAATTGCTATAGTTACAGTGGCTTTGTTGCTCCATGGAGCAGTGTACACTTCTCAGTGGTTCTGCTTAAGAGGAAATGCTGGAGTGATTTGCACCTCACTAATGCCTCCAAATAGCAGGGGAGGACTGAACAGGGAAGATACATACTGGGTTTTGTGTGTCTGTGTGATTTTTCTGCTGCAAGCTTCATTACAGTAGTGGCTGCAGTTATCACTGGATAAGCGGAAATTAGTACAGATACACCTCAATACAAGAAGTAGACTATCATTAAAAGGAATTAAGAGATTGTAGGTCAGAGAAATTATTGAAGGCTTTCCCAGCACCATGTACTAGAACATCTAAAGTGGCAATTAAACACATGAATGCAGTAGAGAGGTTAATTGAAAAATACATGGAATAGCATAATGATATGATTAGCAAAGAAGTTACGGAATTCTGAAAAGTGTTGACAAGTAGAGACCTGGCTTTGGAATTACCTTCACCTGATCTAACAGTGTTATTTCATGGCTTTTTTATATAATCTGCTCTTTGTGACACGTTTTTGCACATCCAAAATATGATCCGCAGCAGTTATTTCCTTCTGCAGCTTCTAAAATCTACATGATATCATAGAATCTTTTCTGTATTTTATTTTGTGTGAGAATGCTATTTCATTAACAACATATTTAAAGCACATGATGAAAAAATTATTATTTTTAACTTGTTAAGCTCTTTCATTTATATGGTAGAGTGGGTGCTTGTGGAGCAGTTACGGGACATGTAAAATCACTATGCTGTGGGAAATAAAGTTGCACTGGCAAATTGCACTAGCAAAGTTTTAAAACTATGTTCACCCATCAGGAGGCAATACAGAAATACTGTTTCTATTTACAAGATCATTTCAGGTGTCTATCTGATCTGCAGAGAAATTGCTACACTAACCCTTAACATTGTTATGACTCAGTAGCAACAGTTATAGTTGTGTATTTGCAACACAGATGAATTTTTAAGTGATGACATACTGAAGATAATACTTTCAGTTTCTCAGTTTAGTGGACAATGCCTTTATATAGATGCAGCTTAGTTTTTACAAGACACAGTACACTAGATAATGTTGGAGGTACAATCTGGTAGTCCTGTAATAAGATGGGGGTTTGCTTTTTTTAAAACCTAGATGTTAAAGAAGCATTCATGTAATAATGAATGTTTTGAAACTGTGATCCTTGAAAAAGGGAGGAAATGGCTATTGGACTTTAAATTGAGATTAACACATGCACTTGTGTGATTTTGGTCACCTGTTTATATATCAGACACAGATTGAGACGTAGTCTTGTGTGTAAATGAGTCCATATTCAGAAGATTATATCACAGTTATAAGTTGTTCTCTGTAGCTTTTACTGAGCACTGACAGATGTGCAGAGCCATGCTACCATTCTCTGTAGTTATAAGACTGTTTGAAGACTCAAATATAAATTGCTGCTCACTTTCCTGATTTAAGATACTAGATACTAGTCTGCTCTTCTAAAATCTAGTCATTGGAAAGAAATGCAGTAACCTTCAGGTCAGCCTCCCATTTCTCCCATTTGATTGATCCTTAGATGAGGAAACAAATTATTAGACAGTGAAATATGCAAATGGTCTTACTTCAGTCAGTATGTAAGAAGAGCATGTATCACTGAAGGAAAACTGTGTATTGGGGCCTGAGGCAGTGTAGGTCTGAGGCAGGGAACGATGAAAGAGGTTCTAAGGTTTAAGCCAAAGCTTGTGATCTGAAAATGATGCTTTAAGTAGGCAACATGACAAACTTAGGACAATCCTGTGAGCTCTCATGCTTAATACTACAAATCTGCATCCTGTTCTTCTCATTTGCATACGCAAATCTTCACTGCCCCTTTATCTGAAGTGTATGTTCCCATATCTCTGAATGACAGAGAGGCAGTGGTTTTCATTTTACTTCAGTTTGAAAATAATCAAAGGAAGTAATCGCCTTTAGGAAAGATAGCCTAGTTTTTTCATACTGATTAACTACAGAGAAATGGCAGCCATTGCCTTTGATGGCAGATGGTGGCCATTTTGCACAGGGCGTAACCTGAGAACTGACACCTTTTCACATAACTAGCAGAAAATCACATCCAAGTAAATATAGTTATGATAAAAAATCATTATATAAGATTCTTATAAATATGATTATATAGGAATATCTGTTTATTTTCTGCAGTTTATTATCTTAACCTGAAACCTTTCTCCTTCATGTGTTCTCTCTATTCTATTTTCTTGTTCATTCTCTCCCCTCATGCTAATTGAATCTTGCATTTCTTTTGGAGTGATTTTCCTCCAACTTGCATAATACTTATCCCTTGTGTATGTGCATACATATTTTCATGAAATATTGTGTATACAGAGGAAAATTAGTGCCTGTGGCAAAGATAGTCGGTTTGTGTATGTTCAAATACATATGTACTTATTTCAGAAATAACCAAGTTTTACCAGTGAATAATACAGATTTAGACAAAAAAACAGTGATGAAATATCTGCAACATCTCTTTTTTTTTTAAATATTGCCTGCCAAATGCTAAATGATAATTGCTTGATAGTCTGTATTATTTATGACTGCCTTAAAACCTCAGTATAATCCACAGAATCATTATAATGAAGAAATTAAGGTTAGTACAAACTACGTTGATTCTTACTGTAAAAAAAAAAAATAAATAGTTCATATGTAAGTCCAAGTTAATTCCTGACATAATTCACCCGTAGCTGGTGTAGTTACACTAAATATGAATTTTTGTCCTCTTTCATGTTATGGTTCTGGTTTTACTAGTCACTAATGGAAAATTGTGTAGAAGTTGATTTTTGTTCATGATATATGTGAAAGTCTATTCTGTGCATTGGACCTGGGAAAATTGTAACTATATGGCAGCGCACAGAATACAATGATGTTTCCATTACTAAATTTAATTTCCTTTTTCACCATGGTTTTCCCATTTAGTAATTTGACGTAAGAAGGATTCTCCGTGGAAGAACAGGGCAAAGTATTCTGAGACTCTGCTTAGCTGTAATCCTTAAAAATCCTCTAACAAACTAAAATTATACTTGTACACATTTTAAAATGGCAATTATGTCTTCAATGCAATAATATGGTATAATTGGCAATCAAAAATCTCGTTGAGTGACAAAATTGCCAGTACTTTATATTCTTGCCACTATTTTTGTTTGTCTTTTAGTAGCCAGATGTCATGGGCCAAAAAGAAAAATTAGTCTTAATTTGCAGAATTTTAGTTTATTGCCAGTTATAATTAACTTTTAATTATTGACTCCAATACTGAAAAATGAACAGAAGCCTTTAAAGAAATTTAGAGAAATGTGTCTCAGTTTCCCTTCAACCCCCTCTGCTTCCTTCTTGCTGGTCCCCAGTCCCCTGACTATACGTTACATCAGTCTCTTGGGAAAGGCAGGAGGCTGGCTTCATTGTGTAATGGTTTCTTTGCTTATACTCTTCCTTGTTTCTTACCTTCTTGGGCTGCAGTCCCCTCAGAGGTATACCTCCTTCTGTCTCTGCTCAGGCACTGCTACTCCAGCACTATTTGGGTGTCTCTTTGCTCTGCCTCTGCTTAGAATTCTCTTTTCTCTAGCCATGCTGATGTGCCTCCCACCCTATTCTTTCATGTCTTTCTTTCCCTCTCTGAAACGCATTTTCACAGAGGGACCACATGCACTCTGGTAGGTGCAGTCTGGCATGCCCACTTCAGATCAGCTGAGACTGGCTCCAGGGAGTCCTTGAACCTGCCCAGGACAGGTTGCCCCATATCCCCACACCCACCTCCAACACTGGCCAGACATGCCCAGTGCAGCAGGTAATGCCAGAAGGACAACGTAAGACGGACTACACATGAACGCGCTGCATTATGGAGAAACATTCTTGTGCATCTTATTCACTCTTCATCTCTAAATGAAAAGCTGTTACACAGTCACTAAGACTGTATAAACATCTTGCTTGTATTCTTATTTTCTGTGTTCTTTTAAGAAAGAGTAACAGTGAAACCCATTTTAAAATCAGCTCTTATCTTATCCCCTTTAACTCTCCAGTCTTTGCATTTTCACCCTTTTCCCCTTTTTCTTTGTAAACCTTGTCTGTTTGTCTCTTTGACTGTCTGCAACTTTCATGTCCTCTTTTTTTGTTTTCAGTAGAATTTGATACATACCAAACATAAAATAATTGTTTTTAAAATAGTTAAATGTTTTTCATCCTGTCAGAAGATGTAAATGTACTCAATTTTTCAATGTGGAGATTGTACCTTCCTTTCATGTGAAATCCCAGTGAAGCAAAGGAATGTTTTCATTTTGTCTTCTCCGCTCAGTCACCTAATTTGGGGTTTATCAGAATATTTTGGTACTAAAACCACTGAAAAGTAACATTAGTAATTGAACTGTGCTCTTTTCTGTGCACCTGTTCCTGCAGTTTGTTCTTCATTGTTATCCGCATTACCATGCCTTCCACTATTCTATATCCATTTCCTCTTACCTCTGTTGTCCTCATCACTTTCTTTTGTTATTATTGCTCTTTGCATTGGCTCCTCACTTGCTTCCTTAGTAGCCTAGTCTCCCTTTGTGAACCCCTCCAGTGGACTATGGGCTGTTTCTCTGATCTCAGCGAAATTAGAAGTGTGGTGATTCCAAGTAAGCATTGCAGCCTTCTGATGGTGCCAACTTGAAGAGGCCTGTTGGGACTGGCAGAGGGAACACAGTTTTGTATCATCTCCTCCATTTCCTTTTAAGAAGTGGGAACTGGAACTTGTGATAGCTTATATTCCCAGAACTTCCTTAGAGATGTCATTACAGCTTTCTGGTGGAATTCATAGAAAATTTCTGAACAACTTTCATACATACAAATCATGAGTACTGTTCGGACAGATGTGTCCTGAATAACTTTCTTAGTCTTTTAATAGATTTAGCTTTGTATCAAATATCTTTTCTAATTATTCTTTATATTTTGTCACTTCATCTTTATGAAAGTGCTTTTGAAATGAAAAGCTGATTTAGAGAACACACTGTCATCAATCTAAAAACATTTTTCATTTTAAAATCGGTATTTTAATATGAAAGTAATGCTAGATATCTTTTAAAATTTGGCTGTTTGCTTCAGTGTGTGTAGTATGGAACCTTAGTGGTCACTTTTTCTCAAAAAAAATGACAGCAATGATATGCACTTTTCCTTTTTAGAAGGCCATTGTTTTGCTCACTTTACCATCTGAATGTAGAAGTTATTCTTTCCTACTGAGTGATTAACCTACCGATATTTTTAAAAGTACTTTTACTAGAATTTGTATACATATGCCGCTTCAAGTCCATTCATGTGTTGCTTTACTTATCCTTTGGGAAACCTGTCTAAATTTTATTACTGAGGGGATTCCAGTGAATACACTTTTATATGAAATTAGTTTTGTCTTTTTTACTATGTAATACCTTGTATCCAGATATCCCATCCAATTGCAGATGGATTTGAAATTATGTCTGTTACAAAAAATAATCACATTATGGGCTACTTGTAGTTGACTGATCTGTGTCTGATTAAGGTGAAAGACCAAATAAGAGTCAGAGGAAGTGAGGAGTTCTCAGGCCATATTGAACCAGATTATTCCAATAGGAAACTGTATGTTAATTTACATTTGTCCTTACTAACTGTAGTGAGGTGTAAAACCAGAATTTTGCTACTTAATTGATCTGGGAGGTCAGTATTAGCCTCATTTTTCCCAATATTTTCTTCAAAGTTCCTGGAGAGAATGATGCCTGTGAAGGAGGTATTTAATCTTGCCATCAACCTTGCCTCATCCTGTATCTAAGCATCTGTTTTATACTTTAATGTGTTCCTTTTATCCTTTACTGTCTTCTTTCCTTTTATGTATTTGTAGAAAGCCTTATTATTCTTCACTATATTGCTTGCTGTCCCCTCTGATACTCTGCTTTTCTCATGTGTAATTTTCTTTTTTCACTCAGTCTAGCTCCCAACATATATTTTTCCTTTAAATCATTTCTTCTTGATGGTTTTAGTTGCATCTACACTGCATTTTTCATCAATATTTCTTTTGTTGCCTCTTTACTTTTGCCATTTAGTCATCTGGGGATTTTTGTCTCCTAAGAAGGATGCTGTTCCGTTAAACATTTGTTAGTACATCTTTGAAACAAGTCAATTGTTTTTCCATGCGCTGTTCCTTTAAAGTTAATTCTTGACTTTAGTAATTCACTGTTTCTTTTGTCCTTAGAAACTTGTAATTTTAAAATTTCTCACTGGTTTGTTACCCTTAATATCCTTCTTCACTTGATGTAAGAATTCAGTGTATTCTGTGGAGTTGTTTTCTTGTTTTCTTCCTTAATTTGTGGGGCAACTGAGCAATGCAAGGGCAATCCTGTAGGCTGAGTAAATTCAGAGAAAATATGGGAGGAGTGGAGACAAACAGAGACTTGTCAGCCTTCTGATATTTGGTCTGTCCTGGACCATTTAGGCCTTTAGTGTGATGTGATGACAGGTTAGTTTATCCTGGCCTCTAGCCATCCATGACAACACTTATGTTTCCTGTACCACCCCTCCCATGCTTGAGGCATTGAAGAACATGGTACAGTAGTGCCATGAGCTGATTCTGTGATACTTGTGGAAATTCTTTTTTATGCAGGGAATTTCCAGTGATCCAGTTAAACTGTTTTTATGTCTTTTAAGCTGGACTGGTGCTTACTTAATTTAGAATTGATTTTTGTATACATTTTCTATGCTGCCTACTGGACTGGGATCTTCAATGAGGGCTTTAAATGATATAGCAGTATTAACGGAAATGGGATCGTGACAAGACATGAGATTTCGGCAGACAGCTTAGATTTGTATGATATTTTTCATATGGGTTTGCTGATGGGCAACTAGGAAAAATCTTGTCACCCTAATGGCATTATAGTAAAACTATGTTCTCGTCTTTTGTTAAACCCACTGTGTGAATTAAACTTATTCTTGATGTTTCTCTGCTGAAATCAATAAAGTTGGTGTAGTACCAGCTTTTTCAGAAAAGTAAAAATACTACTGTAGGGAAAGTGGGCTTTGATTTTTTTTTTCTTCTTTAGTGAGAAACAATGCTTTCCTCTGAAAACATTATCTTAATATTCAGAATGTTGATAATGCAACATAAATTGCATTACCATAAATTTTTTTCTGTATATCTGTACCTAAATGTGTGTTATGTTAATAGTGTATCCTACAAAGTGATTTACTTTAGGATCCTGAAAAAGCAATTGTAAATTTAAAGTTCTGTTCACATGTAATATTCCAAATGTTATGTCCATAATCCACTATACTACAATACTTACAGATCAATAAAAAAAATATACCATACATTATAGCTCATCTTGCATTGTACAGACTGATAGCAAATTTGGTCTACTAAGTTGTTCAAATAGTGTTAAGTGATATAACATTTTGTGTAACCAGTACTTACTGTAGCTAGACAAACCTGAATTTAGTCTGTGACTACAGTGCATGTCTTTATGCTTTGCAGATTGTGATCCCTTCGAAGCTTAATAGGGAAATCTATGTAGGGCTAATTCCTTTGAAAACACAGATGTTCCTGTAAATCTTCTCATCTAAGAGCTGTATCCAGCTCAAATAGTTGGTATTTCATGTTTTGAAAGACAAGTCAGCAAGAATTTGATTTAAAATATATGTGTGTTTGTTTTGATAAAGAGTAGAGTTTCGACATAAATGACACATTGATTTAAGGAAGACTCTGAGGGTGACCTGACCGTTCAATGAAAAGAATATGTCCTATGTCAGGGCTGAAAGATCTGGATCAATGACTGTGTTTTACTAGCCATGCAGAAGTAGATGGACCTTTTTAGACAGTCATTGGTATTATTCTTCCTGTGTCATAATATTTAAATTTGCTGTTGCTTTTGGGGGACACTAAAGAGAAATTATATCCATAACTTGTGCCTGCCTGTGGTTCTGTGGTGCAATGTTCTCTGCTCAGATCTTTCACATGCTTCTGCTTCTTTTTTTGTTCTTTGATGAGCCATACTCATGAACAGTGGATACTACTTGAGAAGAATTTTTGGGTTTTGATATCATTGTTACTTTTATCCTAGTAAGACAACTCATCCAGAGTGGCATTGAGAACATTTGATGTTTAAACTTTTTACTATACAAAAAAGGGTCTTCTCTCTCATGCATTACATGAATGAAAGATATATCTTAGAAAGCCAGCTCCTTCTCTACTAATTGCCCAGGTCTGAAGAGGTTTCTTCTGGAAGCACAGAGAGGTTGCAAGGTACAAAAAGAAACCTTCACCAGTAGGTAGCTGAAAGTATTATATGCCTTCTCATTCTGTTTATAAAGCCTCATGAACTTCATAAAGCCAATGTTTTCAGACCTAATGAAGAATTACCAACTGGTTGACATTGGAAGGGACCTCTGGGAATCATCTGGTCTAATCCCCCTGCTAAGAGCAGGGCCAACATAGAGCAGGTTGATCAAGATCATGCGCAGGACTATTCACAAAATTGCCATTGGTTTGATAAATGGAGATAAATCTCCCATTCTGGAGGAATTTTATTCAGATAATCTGTATCATTGTCATTTAGAAGATAAAGGATTTGGAAAAAAAAAAATCCTTGTCGGCATATGGTTCTGTGAAAGAAAAATCAAAATATTTTGCAAGATTTAAGCCATCTCTGCATCACATGAGCTAAGCTTTGTTAAGAGGGCAAAAATAACTGTTTGGAAACAAGAAGCTTAACTTTCCAGCTACCCTAGAATTTTTACAACTCTTCATAGTAATGAAACTTTAGCCCTTTATAATAGTGCAACCCTCTGTTGTGGTATTCCATGTCAAGATAGCCTCACAGCTGATGGATATCTTGCAGTAGCAAGTTGTTTTCAAACTAAGGATCTCTCTTAATGATATGGGAGTTGCTCTGGTTCAACAAGTTTTATAGCATCGCCTTTCAAATCTGTTACTACCTTCTGTCTGTCTACCAAAATCTATTTTCTACTTGCCATCACTTCACCAGGACTGCTTTCTGAGCAAGGCTGCTATCAATGCAAGAACCTTTCTCTTCTTGCTATGCTGATAAAATGCTTCCTTAAAAGTCTGACTTTTTTTTTTTTTTACATTTAATTTTCAAATTTTCTTGTTTCAGTTTTCCTTCCTATGCATGAAGAAGTTGTTCCAGATTGGTCTCGTACAAAACCTTGGTCCTGTAGCATAATTTGGCTTTGTAAAAAGTATTCAAGATACTTTGCTTACTAGTTTGTGTGAAATAGGTCTAGTGATCTATTTTACTTAAGTTAATAACATATGGTATTATAGAAGAGGGTATTTTCTGATTGACTTCCCATTCCTGGAGAAACCATCATCATAGAAAGAACTGAATCATTCAAGAATAGTTTTTCTACAATTGCTGTCCTTGAATTTTTATTCCCAAATAGCTGAAAGTGTAGAAAAGCTCTCAGTTAAAAAGTCAGTCTTTGTGCTGTTTTACGTTCTCCTAAAATGTTTATGTGTCTGGGTGACATAACATATGGGCTAGATAGGTGAGATGGCGAAGTACATAAGACATCTGTTAAATCAGGTGGAAAGAAAATAAAACTATTCTCAATGGCAGCAGCCGGAGAAAAACCGTCTACTGTTCTGTAAAGGAGACACCTGCTCTTTAAAATAGTGGTTTATAAACCACTACAGTGTAGAGTTCTCATTCAGTGCTGATGGATTCTTTGGAAAAATACACTGTATATGTTGACAAAGTGTATTCCTTTTTTTTTTTTTTAATCCTGAGGAAGGGGGAGTACCCCCTTTTCTTCTTTTACCATCTCTAAAAACAAACAACATTCTCCATTTCTGTTAATGACTGAGAGTTACTTCACATCCATCACAAGATGCAGAAATGTGACTGAGCAGCAAATCATTCCTTCTTATCTTGGAGCCTCGTTGTATATAACAGAAAATGTTCTGGAACCTGAATATAAACTGATGTGTGTAGTTTTTGTTTTGGAATATAACAGCAATAAATAGTGGAATATTGTAAAATTCCAAAAGGTCAGATTAAAAATGCACCTGCTGTTCTCCACAGTATGCATTTTGTAAGTTTTTTGTGTATGCTGCAAAGTCTAGTCTTCTCCTGGGTTTTTGAGAAGAGGAAAAGTTGAGCCTTTAGGTCATATATTAGATTATGTTACCTTCCAGTTTCTTGAAGGAACAGGTAGTAGACAATGTAAATCAGACTGTCTACACTGAGATCAGATCAAATGTGTTCCTTTACAAAATCTAAGAAACATTTTAAAATATGTCTTGAAGTTCTTCTTTGGTGTTTGATTTTGCTTTGTTAAAAGGTTTACAAACCTTATAGTCTGACTTAGACTCTGGTCAAGTTTTGCTGTTTGTAGAATGATCAAAATTTATTTAAGCCTGAAAAGCTAGATTTGTATTTGAACTGCAGAGAATTTAGAATCTGTATTTTTAGAAAGTGTCGGTTCAGAAAAAAGTCATTCTCTGTCTCCGGAGACTTGTATTTCTATCCTGGTACTTCTTGAAGCATTAGCTTTTTTCAAATGGATATTTGTCCCTTCATTAAAGAAAAAATCAAATTTTTTTATTAAAAACAATTAAAATGCTTTAAAAATATAACTAAAAGTAATTTTGTCATATTGAGATCTTCAGTATTCTGATCTGTATATATACCAAGCATATACACCAAAAAGGATATGGAAGAGCTCTGCCATGGGAAGACAGGTATCTGCTCTTTTGAGATAAGTTAAAAAATACCTGGATACCAAAGAGGAGACCCTCTATAAGACTTTGGCTAACTTCAAGAAGCAATATTTCTTGAAATCTGACAGGTTTTACCCTGGAGACAGCAGCAACAGTGCAGCTCAGAGTCTCATCAGCTGATTTTTAAACTGCTGTCTATAATGTAATGACTTAAATGTATAGATAGACCCAGTTTGATGTGAATTTTTCAGACATTCTTGTACACGGGAGCAAGTTATCCTTCATTTTCACTATGAAATCTTTGGTTAATAGTTTGAATTTGAATCTAAGGCATTGACATTCATAATTTTAGCTTGTGGATTGGTTTGGTTATATGATTGCTTTGTGGGAAAGGAGGAGGTTTTACAGTTATGTTTGTGTTTGGATTTAATTTGTATGGTGAGTTAAGTATGAGACTTGTGCAGGATGTACAATGTGCAGGATGTCTTATTTACTCTTTCAAAGATTAAGAGTACCTACAACATCTGAATTTGAAAACCAAGTTCAGAAAATATGGCATAATTTGATGCTAATTATCTCCCTTAATTGCACCTTTGATTTGGTTATTTGCTAATTCTATACTTAAGTCGTCTCAGTATTTATTACTTGATTTCCAGTTGTATTTTGCTTTTCAGTGATGTACTTATTACATGTAATATCTTTGTTTTGTTTTACTTACGTATTTTTAGTGTCCTATTCATGTGAAAAGTTACACATTTTAAATTTGTTCGGTTGTGTTTGCCAAAAAACCTGTATTTTCTTCCGTGTATGCGGATCTGTAGGGAAGAGATAATAATTTAGCTTTTTTTGTGTTGACAGATATGACCTATTCATCAGATATGACCCATCTGTTGATAGGGTTTTTTTACTTTTTTCCTGCCGTGCCAAAGTAGCACTTCAGAGCTAGAAGTCATAAGATGCCATAACAGACAGATTCTAGCTGTCCAGAATAGTACCTTTCGCTATCAATTGTAATAAAAGAAAAATGTGATGCCTCAGCCATATCAGATGCATACTTTTATTTCTAAGAATTACAGCTCTGGACAGATGTCTTCTGACTCTGTCTGTCTCTGTATGCAGAAGAGGTTACTTCTCATTTCCCCATCATGTTACTGGTAGAAAAATTTGTATGAATGCAGTCACATTTATTTCAGGCAAAATTACCCAGGTTTAAGTTAATATGGCTGTTGGGAGCAGAGGAATTTTGCTTTATTTGTTTGATGTGAATGGAAGAAAGCTTTAGCAGCTATTTGGAGAGCAGGGTAACCTCCCTTTCAGAGCTGGTGGTATAGTTCTGCAAGAGGACATAAGTGTGTCACCTAAGATTACTTTCTTTCCAGCTACACATGAGGAAATCCAATGGAAACTGGAAAACTGTATCTTAATTCTGTGATTAAGTAGTACATGTCTGAAGAACTTCTATTTAACTAGATATGGTAATTATGGAGGAAGTTAAGTGGTATTTAACATGGGACCTTTGTATTCTCAATGACCTTAGCAAGTTTTTGTCCCCAAGACTGAAGATCAGATGATACTCCCTTTTCTTGTCTTGTCTTCCTCTTAGAAAGGAGGAGTGGAGGAAGGAAGATAAGAGTCTGGATATGAAATGTTGTATATCACTGTTGTAGGGCTAATAGGATGTTCATGTATGTGCATTTTTAAAATGTAAAGTGAAACAGACCTCAAGTCACATAGGACCTGGCTGAAGTGTTTTAATTAAAGACCAAGTGAAATTATGATGAAAACCTTAGAGAAACTTAAGAATGGCTACTTAGAACAGGGACTAACTTGAATTTTTGCTTTGGCAAATAAAGATAAACAACATACGTGTTGTCTAGTACAGCAAATCTCACACTCCTTTTTCAGTGTTTCTCTGGAATTTTTGGAAGACTTACAGGTTACTAAGATTCTCATTGTATTGGAAATGGAATTTGAGTGATTCCCGTATAGATACAATTAAAGGTAGTGAAGGGATGACTTCATGTAGTCTGTAGTAGTAACCTACTGCAGAAACTACTTTGCCACAGGTCCTTAAAGCCCCATTCTCTGTTTTGGATTAAAGCAGTACTTCATTCCATGACTAAACTCTAGAGTGGGAGATAACTTCTCTAAAGATGAAATTACAGTGAGTTAGAGGAGTACAACCTAGGGAGACTGGCTTTGCAATCTTATTGTGCCCAGTGGTCATGAGGAAAATGGAAGCCTGGGTGAAGCTACCAAACTGAAAAGCTGTGTAAAAGTGCAGCTTAGCACTTTTGTGTTAACCTGGACAAGTACGTCACTCTAAATGTTTTCATTTATAAATGTAACATAAACCAGTTTACCTATAAATCTGCTTGCCAGGTGAGTGAATATTATCATCATCATCATGGCTAGGCTAACAAAGATTTGGGAAGGGCTCTACCCACATTTGTTACAAGCGCACTGGTGGCTAAAAAGGCCAGTAGGCACGTCCAGTTGCAAAAGGCACAGCGGAAAGACTCCTTAGGTGGAATATTCTGCAGGGCATGATTCTTTCTGCGTTGTCTCTTCTCCTCAAGGGTGATCCTGCGTACTTTCTCAAAAGCATCAGCAGTGTTATAGATGGTGTGTCTCCAGACCTCCTGATTGGAGGCCAGAGTAGACCAGTTATGTTGATCAATATGGCCAAGGCTGAGATGTTGTTTCAAGGAGTCCTTGTATCTTCTCTTCGGGGCTCCTCTCTTGCGACAGCCAGTGGCAAGTTCACCATAGAGCAAGATCTTAGGGAGGCAGTGGTCCTTCATCCTGGAGACGTGCCCTGCCCAACGCAGCTGTGTTCTCAGCAACATGGCCTCAATACTTGTAACTGCTGCCCATTCTAGAACAGATGTGTTAGTCACATAATCTGACCAGTGGATGTTTAGGATTGTACGGAGGCAGTGTCGATGGAAGCGTTCTAGGAGTCGCAGGTGGTGGCGGTAGATGAGTGAATATACCACTGTGGAAAAATGTGGATTGTGAGAAGGGCACGTGTTCTGATGTAAAGATTGTAAACATTGGAAGAACATCTTTGTGCATGGAAAATACAGACAGAAAGCTTAGAAAGATTTAATTACAATCCATAGAAGATGCATAATGCATGTAGAAAATTTCATCAGTGTAACAAAATGGGTTGTTTGTTAATTCTGAAAATATTTATCCCATGTATATAACTTGTATAATGTAATATGTCTGTTGGCCAAATCTACCTGTCACATTTCAAAGAGACTTGAATGTATTTCAGGAAAGAATTCAGCCCCAAATATTCTTTCTCAATTTCATAAATCTCTTATAGATTAATCTGGTGACTCAGGTGAGGAGAATGAAAGAGTAATTACACTTTTGGTGTCTTAGGACAGCTCTACCTCTATTTGTTGTATTATTCAGTCCTCTTACACATAATACCATTTTTCATAAACTTATCAGCAGTGATGTTTATGACACTTCTGTATTACTTAGCAGAAAATCAGTTTAAATAGCTTCTTCATTTGTTCAGTGGGATATACTTTCTTGAGATGTGTTTTAATCCTTGTGTCTCAGTTTCCTAGCTACAAAACAGGGTAGATAAGACTTTTTTTCCCCCTTCCTTCTTGTGTCTCATCTGTCTATACAGGTTGCCCTTGGCAAGAAGAGCTTCCTTTTTTCTGTGAGCAAAACCTAGAAACACTGGGGTTCCTTCCTTCAGATTTCTAGGCATCTGCCACTTCCTCTGAGAGCGTATACAATCTCACAATTCTTACTTGGATGAGAGCTTTCTGCATCACCTCTGCTTTAGCATTTAAAAAGAATTTTCTTCTCCTTCAAAGGTCTCTCCGCACTCTCTTTCTGCATTCAGCTGGTAACACAGATGGATCTCATACTAAATCAACCATAAAGTGTATATTTTTTATCTGTGTTAGTAAAGTAATCGTCAGGTCTATGCATATTATATGCTTTCTCTTACTTGTGCATGGAGTTTGGGGCCTTCAGCTGGAGGTGGCAGGGAAATTTTTCTTAGATGCATACAAATGTAAGACTACAAAAAAAATTAAAATGTAAGCTTCTTGCTTATAGCCTATTTGACATGAGGTTCATGAAAGGTGAGAATAAGGCACATTAATTAGTGGCTAATAAGTAAACCACTGTCTTGATAGATAGGAACTCTGAGACTTTGTCAAACTACCCTCACAAAATCTCTTACAAAGGGACTAATTTACAGGGCTGTAGACAGTAACAAAGTATTTCTGTAATTACTGTTGGGAAAAGTCCCTTGTTCTTTGCTGCTGTCACTTAGAGTAGTAGTTCATAATCTTTTAGGAAGACTTGTTTTTGTTTTGTTTATTCATAGTGAAGTTTTCTGCTCTCTGATGGCATGACATGTGTGGTCCTTCTCTGCTGTTGGCAATTAAGAGATGGTCTCAACTGAGCAAAAAGGCTTTGTGACATAGTGAACATTTGCCTGAAATGCTCCCATGTGAGCCATGGGCTTGGTTACACTCTGAACTGGTGAAAAAAACATGACTTCTGTTAGAATAATAGGCAGGCAGGAGAAGCAGTTTAACCCAAATCCTTTTGTAGATATTGGAAAGTCATAAGCCTAGAGATGACACTGGCACATTCAACATGCTGTGTGATCTGGGACTCTGTTGCTTGTATCACTGTGTGAATGTGTGTACAGTGTAAACATTTTATGAAGTGCAGTTTCTGATCCATCGGTCTGTCTGGGCAAGAATGTCCCTTGATACTAAAAAGAACAGCAATCAGGACAGAATTGGTCAATGCGGCATGTCTAATGGTGGGAAGATATTTGAAGGATTCACTATAGACACAATAGGCTCTCTAAATAGCCTCTTTGCACCCGGAGTCTTATTGCAAACAGGTTCATTAAGGAGAGACATTCTGACACACAGCATCACAGTAATGAAAGTAGCTCTGTTTTTCTAATATTGTGTCTTGCCACTTCAGTTATGCTGCTGGTACAAGATTTCCCTTGTGTTGTTGTATATTTCTCTAGAAAAAGAATCAGTCTTCATAGAATATACAATTATTTTGTACAGGAATATATAACTCATACCTAAGAATCTGTCCTTCCTGTTTATGTGCACTTGTGCAAAAATAATTGGCAATCACATCTTCAAAACCAAAAATGGGTTTATGTTTGTTTTGAAAGGCTTATATATGTTAAAGTGGTTATAACACCAAAAAAAATACATACAGTTTTAATATACTTTCATCAATATACAAAATCAGATAAAATGTTGTTCATGGCCACTTATAAAATGAATATTAGTAAACTTCCCCCCCCCCCCGTGAGGTACTATGGTTTGTTTTGCTTCTTTTCTTTAGATGCTGAAGTATAAGTTCTCAGGGAGGAAAATCAAAAGGTTATAGTTTATCCTACTTTACATATAACTGGTGTGTGACTTAAGGTGTTGGATTGGCTTAATGTATACTTTGAACATTATGACCATGGGGGGAAAAAAGGTAATATTGGTTTAAAAGTGGATATGGAAAATTTAATGTGCTCAAGTGGGAACAATGGCATATTAAAAAAAAAAATCATGACACAGATCTAATAATTCACTTGCCCCTGTAGGAATGGGGTATCGGCTCTGATGCTGCTTGGTAGTTTATTTTTATATACGCTCCTGGTCCCTGCTGTATATTCTTTGTATGGGTTCCAGAGAAAAGAAAGAAAATAACCTGTAGGGAAATCAGCTTAGAAACCTTTCATTAAATACATTGTGTTTCATATCATGTAATTCACAAAATCTCCGAGAAAGATAGAAAGTGTTATCAGACTGCATGTGTAAAATACTATATTTGAATGCTATAATTTGCTGTAAGATTAAGGACCAAGAGTATAGACATATTCGTTATTTCATTATTCACTTATGCTTGATGGATAATGCTTCGGGAGTTATTTTCATTTTTTGCTTGCCTAGCACAGATATGCAGTTTTAACTTTCTATTTAATGCTGCAGAAAACATCCCTATTCCCCTAAGCTTTGCTGTCCTGCTTGTTTGCTTTTTAGTGGTGTGGTTATTATTCTTTTGGAGGGGTTTTATATTGCTTTTAAGTTTGTTTGTTTGTTTGTCTGTTTCACAGGTATATGCATTGGTTTACACTTAGCTAAACTGTACTGATTTTAAAAGAAATTTAAAATTACTTCTTGTCAGAAATTGAGAAATGGTCCATTTGTGATTGCAGATAATTACGTATTTTATCTCAAGGTAAGAAAATTGTAATTACTTTTGTTAGTCTGTATTGAAAAACAGAGTTGACAGAGTACATTTTATAGGGGCTTCAAGAATCTTAACCCTGTAAGTTACGGTTCTGTAAAAGTACAATGTTGTTAGAGTTTCTCTGAACTTTCTTTATTGTGTAGTGCTACAGGAGAAATAAAAGGTGCACCAACTACGGGAGATGTTTTGTATCCTCTCAGCTGTCCTGGGCCAGAAGTTTGGTATACCTTGAAGAATAACCGTGAGAGATGAAAATGGAAGTACTCACCTCATGACTCTAGACCTTGTTCCTCAGAAGTAGTAGTACCATTGAATTCTGTTTAACCATATGTTTGCCATCATCTGAGTTATCAGTTAATTTCTATGATTCCTCTTTAGCCATCTATAATCTTAAATCATTGCAATGGAAACTAAATGCCATAAAAATTACTGTCTGTGTATTAACACATTTGTAGTATTCTGTCTCTTAGTTGAAAACACATAGGATTGTTGTCTTTTTTTTTTTTTTTTTTTTTTTTTTCCTTTTTCCTGTGTGGCTTTCTTTGGTCTTTCATTGTATGAGGAAGACAGTCTCTAAGAAGCCAGCCTTGTATATTATAGTTGGTATAGTGAGGCTCAGGCAAGCCTGGTCTCTTTTAGTTCCGTGTTTGTGAGTCAGCTATCAAAGGTTCTTTGTTGAGGATGCAGACACTTTTTCCTTTAGATGTTGACTGCCTATAGTAATAGGTGCCTGATAAAGCAAACTTGGGAATTCTGAAACAGGTGCTTGGATTGCCAGAGCCTTAACATTATATTTAGTCTGATGTTCCTGTGATAAAATGTCAGGAGGGCACTATCTTGAGGCACTATCAACAGCCTGTGCTAGTAAACTGAAAAATACTGTGTTCTGAGTTATAGGTAGCTTAAGTGTTTGTTTTTAAATAAGGTATGTTTCTTGTCCCAAAATTATGTAATTTAAATCTACAAGTCATTTATGTAGCAGGCTAGACCAGATGTACATAGAAAAAAGTTGTGGGTGTTTACAGGCAGCAGGATGTGACTGAACTGGAATCACAAAATCACAGAATGGTTGAGATTGGCAGGGACCTCTTGAAGTCATCTTGCTCAACCTCCCTCCTCAGACAGGGTCATCTGCATCACCACTGTCCTGAACACCACCATGCCATGGTCACTGCAGACAAGGCTGCCTGCAACCTTCACATTCCCGATGATGTAGTCTTTCCTTATTTGTGACTATGAGGTCCAGCAGAGCACCTTTCCTCATTGGCCCCTCTATCACTTCAGTCAAAAAGTTGTCATCTGTGGAACTTCCTTAATTGTTTGTGATGCTCTTTTGTTCCTCCAGCAGTTGCCTGGGAAACTGGTCTTACATGAAGACCAGGGCTTGTGGCTGGGAGGCTCCTTCCAGCTGTTTGTTGAAGTCTTCACCCACTTATTCTTCCTGATCAGACAGCCTACGATGGACCACCCACTACAGTGTCACCTATGCTGGTCTGCTCCAGCCAGCTGGCCAAGCGCCTTTCAGGGTGGGCTGACAGCCTGGCAGGTTACATAAAGTGTGCTCCTTTACTTCAGTGTGCTAGCAGTCTTGTTAAGAGTTAATGCTACTTTTACCATTCAGTTGGTGCTTTCAGACATGTCACTGGAAAGTAGAAGGCTGTTTGCACCTGAGATGGCAACAATGATATTTTAATTTGTTTAATGCTGTCATTTTAGACTGGTTTTTTTCAATATCAGAAAAGGCACCTGTGCAGGCTTTGGATAAAATTCACCTCCACTGTGCTTACTAAGTGGTATTGACAACTGACAATGGCAAGTAATAACTAGTGATCATTTTGCAGGTAGTTTTCCTTTCTTCACATTACAACCTTTCTACTTACCTGTCCTCTTTTCTGTCTTCCTTCCCTTCCATTCCCTGGTCCTCTTTCACCCTTCCCTCCTCTCTTTTTATCTCTCCTCCTTCTCTCTTTTCCTCCTCTCCTCTTCACAGAATTACAAAATTACAGACTGATGGATGTTGGAAGTAACAAACCTTTGGAAGTCATGTGGTCCAACCCTCCCCTAGAGCTGGTGGCCCAGGACCACATCCAGATTGTTTTTGAATATCTTTAGGGACAAAGATAAAACCACAGCCTCCCTGGGTAATCTGTGCCAGTGCTCAATCACCTCCATACCTGATGTTCAGAAGGACCGTCTTGTGGTTCAGTTTATGCCCAATCACCTCTGGTCCTGTTAATGGGCACCAAAGGAAAGAGTCAAGCTCTGTCTTTAATGTACCTTCACATCAGATGTTCAGACACATTTGTGAGATCCCTTCTGAGCTTTCTCTACTCTAGGCTGAACAGTCCCACTTCTTTCAGCCCTTCTTCGTAGCAGAGATGCTCCAGTCCCTTAATTATCTTACTGGGCCATGCATACCTGTCTCATACGAGAGATCCCAGACCTTGCCACAGGACTCCAGGTGTGGCGTCATCAGTGCTGAGTAGAGGAAAAGGATTACCTCCCTCAACCTGCTGACAGTGGTTTATCTAATGCAGTACACAACTATCATTCTTTGTCACAAGTCACGTTACTGGCTGAGAGTCAAGTTGGTTTCCACCACCCACACATCCTTTTCTGCAAAGCTGCTTCCCAACTAGTTGTTCCCCAGCATACACTGTTGCAAGTGTTTCTTCCTCCCCAAGTGCAGGACTTTGTAATTCCCCTTGTTGAACTTTGTGTGGTTCCTGTCGGCCCATTTCTCCAGCTTGTTGAGTTTGTACTGGATGGCAGCATGACACTCTGGCATATCAGCTGTTCCTTCTAGTTTTGTGTAAGCTGCAATCTTGCTGAAGGTACCCTCTGCCCCATCATCTAGATGATTAGTGAAAATGTTAAACAGGATAGGACACAGTATTGACCCATGCGATATACTGCTACTATTACCTTTCTGTCCATCTCATCTTCTCCTTCCCTACTTGCCCTTTCCTGTTTCCTCTCATCCCCTTATTCCCTTTCTCTTCTGCTTCACACTCTCCCATTTCCTCTCTCTGCACTTTGGTTCTCCTTTTTCACAGTTGATTTCCATCAACTGGGAAAGTTGTGAGGTCTTTGATAACACTAACTTTGATAACACTAACTCCTAAGTTGTAAGGTCTTTGATAACACTTAATGTGCATGCAATGAGTCGTATGGTACTGCTGAGAGCAAACTTTTAGTGAACTATTCAAGAATCCTATGTATTGGCATTTTTCTACATCTTTTCATGTTTTCTATTCCCAACACCTTTGTTTCCTTCCATTCCTTAATATTGCCAGTGGTAGTCAAGGCATTCTGAAAATATGTGTATAAAGAGTGGGAATGGGTTAGTGATTGACCACTGGAACAACCAACTAAGTAGTTATCCCTTAAAAAAATCCTATATTTGACAGAGTGTAGATGAGTGCTGCCCTAACATTAGGAGATTTAAAGAGGAGAGCAAGAGAGGCATCCTTATTCCAGTTCTCCCCTATTCCATTTTCTTTTTTTTAGAGACTAAGATTTTTTTTTAGAGACTAAGATTTTTTTTTTAGTATGCTTTAATAAGTTTGTGTGTGCACATGTATGAAAAGACATTGTTGTAGTTTTACTTCACCTGTACTTTATAGATTCTGCCCCAAGGTGATACTATTAAATACTTTTATAACATAATTGTAGAGGATTTTATGCTATTCTTTTTTCACCATCCTCTTCCTGTTCTCTCCCTTCTCTTCTGATGGTGTGCTGTCAGACATGACTTTTAAGTGACTGTCTAAATTACATCATGTTTTCACGATGTCTTTCAAAACCTGGGGATGGTACTGTCTGTAAGTAAGATAAGAAGACACTACTGGTTTTTGAAATAAACTTAGACTCTTCAGCAGGTGCAAGAACCCTCAGTGGTCCTACGGGAAGTTTATGAAAAGTTGAAAGAAATTAACCTCAATTAAAAGGAATATTGACTTGATAGTTACAGAGTTAAATATGATACATTGCTCAAGAAAAAAGCTCTACATTAAAGGAATGCTAAATTTCTGATGGAAAATAATAAACTCAAGAAATTTTTTCCACAGAGGGTAAAATGTAAAATTGTTTACATCACTTTCTAATATCTAACTGTAATAGACACAGTACAGAATTAGTTACGAATATCCTGTGTTGAGATAAGGAGTTAGAATTCTTCGGGGTGTATTCTCATTCTGGTTTGCTGAGATTTTGTTGCTCAGCAGTCATTAAATATTTTAAAGAGAAAATCTGGGCCCCTTTAACTATGAATATCTCTTCTGTGTTTTCTGTTAGAATATGCTTAGTTTCTTAGGTTTTTTTCCTCTGAGATAAAAGTCTCTGAAGTTCTGTAAACAAACAATGATGGTTTAAACACTGTTATTGGTCATATTGGCAAATTATCTACTGGACAGAAACATTCATATATATTTTATATATATTTATATAAAATATGTGTTTGTGAGTGGAACTTTAGAACTTCAGGTGTAATTGACACCAGTTGGCCATATGAATTGAAAGTGAAGAACACTTGCCTTTAGCAGCCTTAGTAGTCAACTAAGATTAGTAGTTGGCCATGTGGATCTGGTGATAACAGGTAACATTGTTCATATGTTCACTTTCAGTAGTTGTTGAGGACACTGCTCTGCTCCATCATCTGCTGACACATTGTGTTCAACAGGAATATGTTTTAGGTAGAAGGTTGAAGCTATGCACAGTAAGCTTGCACATGCATGAAAAGCGCTGTCCTTCTCTGCAGCCCAAGAGATAGCCCATGCCAGTCATAATCTGAAGCATTTAGGGGAGATATTTGTAACTGTTAAATGTGTGGATTCCTCTTGAAATACATGCACTCATTTCTGGTAAAAAAGTGAATATAAGTAGGATAAATAGGTTCTTTTGACTCTACTGGGAGCAGCTGCTGTTAAGATTGAGAGTCAAGGACTCATCTTTTCCACTGGGAATCTGCAACTTTTTTTTTCTTTTTTATTTTTTTTTTCTTCTGGCTCTATGTAGAGCAAAGAAGAACAGGACATGATAATTCCTTTGGAAAGCCACATTTCACAATCATCTGTTAGGTGATAATACCTGTGTTGCCCCAGCATGGTTGAATCCCATTGAGTGGAATGGCACAGCTAGAAGGTCAGTGATGCCTTGCTATAAAAAGTGACAGTCCTTTGCAAAATTAGCAGTGTGATACTTTTTGTTCAATTTAATGTAAGTGGAGTTTCTTTATGGTAATTTAACACCAGAATGTATTTTAATAACTCTGTGTTACATAGAAATATATTTATTTAGGATCAAGTCCTTAGCCTTTGCAGAGAAATGTCTTTTAAGGCCAAAATATTTTTTTGTAATACTTGAAGTGAAGCCCCATAGTGACAGAAAAGTGTATGACGTAGCTGTAATAAATCTTCAAGTTGTGGAGCAGAACACAAATGTTTAAAAAATTAGAATAGGACTGTAAATTGAGAGTTTTCTTTTGTATGTTAGTCCAAATTTAAGAAACAGAAGAATCTGAGCAATGTTTAATGGCAAAAACAGGTGTTCTGCTCTGTCTTTCAAGAGTGGTTGATGAAGCATTGAAAGTTAAAAGAGCGACAAAACCTGTGGTCACAACTGACTTGGTGTTAAGTTGGTATGTATGGATGTTAGAAATAGCTATTATTTGAAAGAGAAGCTGGGATCATGGTGATTGTAACAGTATGGTGATCTGTCATGACCCATGACAGTGCATTTTGTCAGATCAGGCAGCAGTTTATGCCCAAGTATTAGCATTGATAAACCAAAACAGAGCAGTTAGGAGGATTTTGTGTTTAGTGGAGAGGACTTGAGACTTCCTCACTTAAAGAGGATGAGCAGGGAACAGTGGGAAAAGTGCAGAACAGTATGGGAAGATGGAGAGGACATCAGGGAAAAAAACCTGAGACACTTTCCTTATAACTTTGTTGCTGTAGATCTGTATCTGTGATTTTCCCATAGCTATAGGAAACCATTTGTTTGCATGACCTTTCTGCCACCTCTTTTCCTAGTTTCACCTGGAAAATAGTGGAAAAATCACTTTTCTCAGTGTTTTGGAATAACTGTAAGAGTTTTACATTGTTACTGTTAATCATTTGTCTCCTAGTAAGCACTTAAATATTGCAATCTTGATGAATGTTGACATGATCTATTTGATACTGTTCAGTATCTTAAGCAAGAAGATGGACTCTTTGATTGTGACTGTCAACTGCTCAGAGACAGCCTTGTAGAAAACTAGTACAGGTGTCTTTGCATTACCTGTAGTGCCAGATCTTAACTGTAACTTTAGATGGGATATTTTTTCACTGTATTCCTGCAATTGGCCTTTGAGGCGCTGGTGTTAGCATTTCCAAGGCAGACAGGAAAGCATAGGGGAATGGCCACTGTGTAGTGAAGGATGAAAAAGCTGAACTGTAGGTAAATGGAGCGTTGGCAGCTAGCTTAACTAAATCTGGATTGTGAAAAAAGTTTGAGAATCTCATGAGCTGCTGTATGATGTATGTATTTAATTTAATTTCCCATTATTTTAGTTGAAGTAAATTTGAAACTTTATTAGGCAACAGACTGCTCAATGTACAATTATTTGCTAAGAATGTAGATTAAAACTGGCTGTTGTAAAAAACCCAGAAGTTTCAAGTAAAATAATAAATCATTAGGTATGTGGAGGATTTGATTGCAGACATGTATAGCATTGCACCTATAGAAGAAAACGTTCTTATGTGTTAAAATTGCCTCACAGAAGCCTTAATTCTAGGAAAGTATCTCTCAATAATCTTACACCTGTAAAATAAGAGATTGAATAGCAATGCATATATGCAGGGGTAAGGTTTTTGCAGGTGTTTTTTTTTAATAGGGAATGTTAATTCTGCCAACAGTTAGGCAAAAAGCACAGCTATTTGCCTTACTGTCTAGTTTCATGTGCTATGTGAATGGATATGCAAACTTGCCTACGTAGCTCCCACAACTTTACTCTCAATGTACATAGTTTTGTTTTCAATGAAAAAACCAAATGTTTAGAGGCTAAAAGTTCATAACTGAACTGAAAATAAAATTAACTTAATTCTCTTAGATATAGCAGAGGAACATTCTGTGCTGTCTTTGTTTTCTATAGGCAAAAATAAAATCTGCAAGCCCATTGGACTTTTAAATATAATATAAATGTCATACATAATCATAACAAGTATGCAAAATGTTTTCAAACATTTGTATTGTATGGAAGCAATTACTGGCACTGATTCTATCACACACCCCTCATATGGGCTAAGGCCAAAAGAAATGAAGGTCTCTAAACAAAATTACTTTGTGTGGGTGGGAAGAGGGTGCATTTTAACTTTTATTATGGAGCAATGTAGAGCCATATTTTAATGCCAATCGCATACTCTTTAACACAAATAAATAAAAAAAATGTTCCATGTTAGGCTTTTGTTACTTTTTCTTGTCATTCTCTGTCACAGGACTTGCAAAGGAGACCCTTGTATTTTCATAGTAGAAGACTTCAAGGTACGATGTGTATGAAAACAAATCTAGCAGGAAGTTACTTCTCCATTTGCTTTGCAGCCAGCTCTGTGGTTCCTGAGATAGTACATTGCATTTTTTCTCAGCATTTTAATTTTGCTTACAGTAAACGAGCATTGCCTCCCATACTTCTATTTCATATCCATAAGTTACTGTGATTGCTCTATCAGGTGCTTTCTTCAATGATGCATTTGCAATTCTGGATGTCCAGAGCAACCTTCTCTCTGGAATCCTGCTTTCTGACATCAGTGAAACTGTCTATAACACGCCATTTGTACACATGGGATGGAAACAAGTACTCCATATTGTCTTCTTCATATAGATACTTATTTTCATTGAGATAAATGCGTTCTCATGTGCTACTGACTTTCACATTCCTTGCATAGCTTCTTCCTCCAAACTTAGGCTCTTACTGATCTTTTAAAGCTTCTACTGCTTGCTGTGTCAGGAGCATTTATACTCCTTGAGAGGCCTGAGTGCCTTGTGTGCATAAATTATGCCCACTTCTTCCATGCCAGTTGGTCTGATGAAGGTCATAGCCTTTTCTGACAATTTCTCTTTTTCTGTCTTTTAAAGGAAATAGTCTGTTTCTCCTCATGTCTTGGCATCTTAATGTTGGTAGCTGTGCTACCTTATTGCATACAGAACAGAAGCCTCAGGAGTCAAACCCAGAACATTTCACCAGCCCCTTCTTAAAACTGGAACATCACTTCTCTGAGGAAGTACTTTTTCAGGGTCTTTCCTGCTGTGACTTGTCATAGTGAAATACTAACATTTGGTATTCTCTCCAGAAAGACTAACTGTGATGTTCTTACTTTCATGCATATGCACTTGAGTCATTATCCTGCCCCTTTGATGTCATGTGTGATCATGTGTGTGGTATGTACTGCATGAAGCAGTGTACCAACTGAATTCATAAAAGGGAGAATACTTCATTGTGGAAGTTCCAAAAAATTCTTGGTTTTTCCTTCCTGATGTTTCATGTGACAGTATAAGTCATATAATAAATCTTGTTGTGATGCTCATGATTTGTTAAAATCAACAACTGGAAATTCATAGGCAAAGGGCATTGTATATTTTGGTCCATAGTTTAGTAGAGCAGCATGTCTGAATGGTGCTCCTGCAGGCAGAGGAACTTCTGGAGGAAAATGCAGCAGTGGGTGTCATGAACATCATATATCACTGTGGACATATATAGAAAGATTTGGATAAAATAGTATTGGGGCTATAGATTATACAGCTGAGTACAAACTAGAAGGCTGAAAGGAGGATAGAGAAGTAGATGAATACTTCTGTTAGGGCACGAGGTACATGGAGGAAATTGGGATCAGATTGTTTTACTTTAAAATGAGGCATATATTGCACTATTCGTATGTGTATGGGCATTAGAAAAGTATCGATGGGTATAATATCATACTGAAGACTACACTTTTGTGGATTTTACGATCATCAGAATTCCTGTAAGCCTGTAATATAGTTACCTATCTGAAATTATCAGAAGGAATATAAACCAGTGTGGATAAAACAAAGAGTACAAAACCCTTGTCCTACCCCTTCAAAATTCCTTCTGAGCTTCAGGGTGAGTTCCAGTTAATAAAAAAACAGGCACTCCCTTTTGGCTGCAAAAGAGAAATTTTAACTGTGTGTGCATGTGGGAGGTGTGTGTGTAGTGTGTGTGTGTGTGTGTGCTAACAGTCAGTGATGCTGTGTATGTACATGTGTATACACACATAATTAAATATATGTACACACACAGACGGATGGACTCACAGACACACACTAGTTGGGCAGATACTGGAGTAATTCCTTTGAATGCTTCTGTTAATTTGGTGTGATAAACAGCTGTGCTTCCTGTAAAGTAAAACACTTTTTCTTATTATTCTTAAAGTAATATTTGTCATTTGCACAAGTAATTTGCATGTAAGTAATTTTTAATGTAAATATTTTCTGTATCTGTGTTAGATAGCTGAAGCATAGTTCTCATTTTATACACAGCTTACAGACACATCCTCAGAAGTGACTTGTAAATTTGGTTTCCTGAGTTAGGACCTGTCAGGTTCTGATTACTCTCACTATTCACTGCTGCGACAGAAGTCAGCTGGAACAGCAAATCAGTACCTACGAGCATTCAATTAGGCTCCCCAAAACTGAATCCCTGTAGGAGTGACGGTGTATTTTTCTACTGCTTCCATGCATACCCGTAATGTTCAGGCGTGTTCTTACTGTCTACAAACCATTTTAATTGCGTGCAGTTTCATGATCATGTTATGGCAAGTGTGGTTGTATTTGGAGTTAATAGTGTGGCTTTTCTTCCATGTTCACATAAGAGGGAGTGCCCATGGCAACTTTATCTGTGAATGAAGCAGGAATGAAGCAGAAATTTGCCAGTTAAACAGTTTTGCTTCCTATATGATTGGTTGATTCTTTTTCTCTCCCTTCTTTTTTTTTTTTTTTTTTTTTTTTTGAGGTAGTTGGGCAGTAGGGTAGTTGGATGTACAGTATGTATTGGAGATCAATTAATTTTACTCTAGGAATACTACATGTCAGCACACAAAATGTTATAAATTAATGTCTTTGTCTACTTCCTTGGATTAAAGTAAAATAAGGACCAGATTAGAAATAACAGTGAAGTAACTGCAGTAGTATGTCTGTTTAAGAGTCAGCTAATTCAGATCTTAATGTTAATGATTCTCTTTAATATTCATAAATATGAGAAGTATGTGTATTATCAAGAGGTTTTTTCGGCTTTGCAAAAATCTGCTTGTCACCCCTGCTCCCGACTCACCTGGGGAAACATTTTAAAATATGCATGGAAAATATTTTTATTGATCTTTTCTGAATTAATGGATTTTTATCTCTAAGGTAGTGAATTTTCCAGGAACCATTACCACCTTTACTGAATTTTGTAAGTTCAGTTAATCAGGTGAATGACAGTGCTTAGTATATCTCTATCTTTGATAAGCTTTTGTTATTTCTGGTTTATAATTCACTCTTTAGCAACCTTCCTCTAACTGAAAGGTTCACATCGTTTGGTCAAAAAAATGAGACAAGGAAAGGTAGAGAAAACGTTCATAATTGGAAGTTTTATAAATAGATTTCATATAGATGTGTATGTATATTTTAAAAGCTTGGCCAAATGATGACTTTGACAAAGATTTAACAAACCAGGATTGTGAAGTGTTCTGTAGGCTAACAGTGTTAATGGGTTTATCTTAGACAGTTCTTCAGTTTGGAAAGTGTCAGTTAATAATTTACCCATCTCAAGAGGCAGTGGAAGCAATCACACTCAGGAGCAAGGTACTCCTGGGCCTTTCATGGTGCTGCAGCTCATCTTGACTCTAAAACTGTACCATCAGATGCGACATCAGCACTGTGTCTGCACTTTGACAAATGAAGTCTTGTAAGAGCTAAACAAGGCATAGGAAGTTTTGGAATGAGCAAATAGCTCTTCAGCTGATTTCTGAAGTAATGAATTACTGTAAATGTCCATCTGCGGCACATCACAGGGAACACAGGTTAAACTAAAAGTATTTGGGTTTTTTTGGTACTGTGCTTTGGGATATCGTGGAGGTTTTTTTCTGTTTCTTTTGTTTGTTTGTTTGTTTGTTTTTGTTGGGTTGTCTTTTGTGTTGGCTTTTTTTGATCTCAAACTCCTCCCCCTCCCCCCGCCAAAAAACCCCAACAAATAAACCCAAACAACCCAACATAGAAAATGTTTCTAAAATGCAGAGGATCAGTAAGCAATGTTTATGTGGTATTTGGAAAGTAAATGTTCTGCTCTGATGATGTATTGCAAGAGCTAGAGTTTTTTACCTTCTACCAGAAATGTGAATGTTTAGCATAAAAAAAGCTCTGAAATATAGTACTTTTACCATCACCCTTTACCATGCAATTTGTTCAGATGCAGTTGTTAACATGAAATTGCAGTAGATTAGGCAATATTTATGTGAATTTTATTCCAACATTTACTCATTGAATTATCCTGTACTACCGGGATGGTAAGTTTTGTAATTTGTTTTCCCCTATTTGAAGAATGTTTCTCCACAAATACTCACTTTTGCATGCATATTTTTTATTAGACATTATGCCATTCTAAAGATTTACAGTTATTTAATAATGATTTATTACAGTAATTTATTCTGCCAGCTGTGGCACATTTTTACTGGAATTTGTAAATCAAATGTGTATTGAAATTCACTAGAAACATGCATTTCAGATTCTAATGAAATATATTCCAAAATTGTTTTTAGAAGTGGAGATCTATATGAACAAGGTGTAACTTTCAGTTTCTATTGTTTTATATAAGCTTTTCATCCACTTGTTTTATTTACTTGCCAGTCATGGATGTTTCACTTACTACAGGATTAGTGAATCTTGATGCTGGTCTGTGAAACAAACAGCAATAAAACTGTAGAGTCCTTGACTTTGTCCTCTAAGGCATCAGTATCATATCATGCACTTGACCTCAGCGATCAAGTCACATTAAGGATTAGGAAGACAACCTGAGAGTAGTTTCAATGTTCTTCTAATTGCTATCTCTCTTTTGTGATAGAAAGTTCATGTCTCTAATTTAATGAGTTATAAAAGACACCGAGTGAAATTTGAGGTGATAGAAAAATGTATGTATGTTTGGGGGTGGGGGAAAAGGAGGAAGAAACCAAGAATATTTTTACAATATTTTGTAAAACTTTTACAATATTTTTTCAGGAGTACTGTTTACTTTTTAGCTTAGCTGCAAATTCTACATTTAGTTAATTTTAAAGCTCTGGTGAAGCATCATGCCAGTAACTCTCTTTTCAGTTTGTATTCTGATACCTGCTATTCTTGGCTCTTTGAAAATCTAGCATGAGCTATGAGTGTGAAGTGCTTTTTAAAATTCTGGCTCTATGTATCAGTTTCCCAATAGTAAAAATCAGAATGAGATGCTTCCTTTCTTCTATCTGTTGTCTCTTTTGATTGTTCAGGCTCAAGACCTTTCTAGACAGGAGCTCTCTCTTCCTTTTACTTGTACATCACCCAGCACAACTGGAGGAGGGAGATGGGATAAGCCTGGTTTTAAGTCTCTTAGACTTTGCTTTAATACATATAGGATGCAGCTAACAGCAATGAAGCCATTTCTCAGTTTTTATGTAAGTAATCATGAGATAAATTGTGTATAAGTGAAAATTCAAAATATCTTGGCTTCTTAGATTTATTTTGTGGGTTCAGTTCTGAACTAGGAAAAAAAAGCATCTTTTGCTTCATACATTGTGAAAATCACCTTCTGTATGTGTGTATACAAGTATAGGATTCCAGCTTGCCAGATAAGCAGTGATACTTTCTTGTTTATCAAAGATCAGAAATAAACTTTGAATGAATTCAACACAAAATGTAAGGATACTGAAAGATTGATTTTTAATTTTTTGTGAATATGATCTCTTCATGACAGGAAGCCAAATTGTCATGACAGGATTCAAAAGAGAGAAGATATGGGAAATATTTCTAAATGAGTATCCCGAGATGTTAATTACTATCTTTGAAATAATGAGTGCTTTAGAAAAACACATAAGCAAAAAGACAATTTAAATACATTCACCAAAAAAAATTTCAGTATAAATATAATGCTTGGTCACTGATTGAGAAATGGAAATTTATTCCTATTTTCTGTATAGGGATGAGATTACTTTTGTAGTGTGATTGTGGAGCATTCCCAGCAATATAGAAACTGAGAATTCAAGGTTAATTTCTTAAATAGTTTTTATAAAGATTAGTTTATTCTTTTAAGAACTCTACATTATGTGACAGGAAACAGATGGGTTTTTTTTCCTTATGCTTTCTAGGTGGTTTTTTTTTACCTCAATTACTTTTGTACAGTTAGTTCTTCCATTAAGTCAAGTGTATGACACTGTATATATAGTCTTCCTTGTGTTTACACTGATGCTTATCCTGTATTCCTTTTGAAAAGTGACCTGCAAAGCAAATAAACCTGCTTGTGGCCTGATTTTGTTTGGATTGGCAGGGTTTAGTTTTTTCAATTCTTTATTAATCTTGTATGTGAGAAGGGAGTAAAAATACAGGAAAAGTTTCAATTGTTAAAATTTCTATATTGCTTTACTCTTTTAGTCTCTTTGATGTAAAACTCACTGAGATTTTTCTGCTTTGGAAGGTTCAAGCGTAGAAGATGAGCTCTCTAGAAAAAGAAAAAAAAGACAATTTTTTTTGGTTTTTAGGTCAGAATTTCTCCCTCTATCCAAGTGTCCTCCTAAGACAAATTTCATCTTTTAAGAACAATATGATATACCTTCCTTTCCTGCAGGTTTACTTAAGGTGATACTTTATTTTGGTTCTAACACTCCTCCTAAGGCTGACATGAGAATAACATGTTATTTCCCACCTACAAAAAATTCTTTCTTTTCCTAAAATGAAACTAGTTTGGGTTTTGGTTAGGTTTGGTTTGGGTTTTTTATGATTGACTTTTAACATGTTTGCAGGTGTCCTGGAAGGGAGTTGGATTAAAGAGAGCTGATAGTTACCTATTATATAATACTAGAACTATTGTTCTGACTATTGTTAGACAGTCTAATGGCTGTCTCTGTTGTTCTGTCTTTAGCATACAACCAGATGATCAAACCTAAACTAATGCATCTAGTGGGTTACTCTTTTTGCCTCTCAGTTTTTCTAGTCTCAGTGGAAACTGAAAGAGCAACACTGATTTTGGGAAAGGGAGGGAGAAGAGTCTAGTATCTGCTGGCATCCTGAGGGAGCTTCGTGGATGTCATTGATGCTCAGCCATTTCCCTTCCCTGGGTCTTTCTCATTCTTAGAGTAAAAACATGGAAGAGGATGAATGCAAACTGGGGAAACTTTCTCACAGAATCACAGAATATGCTGAGTTGGAAGGGACCCACAAGGATCATCAAGTCCAACCCTTAGCTGTCCAACAGGACCATCCCCAAGAGTCATACCATGTGCCTAGGAGTATCATCCAGATACTTCTTGAACTCTGCCAGGCTTGGTCCTGTGACCACTTCCCTGGAGAGCCTGTTCCAGTGCCCAACCACCCTCTGGTGTTTAAAACTGTCTTCATGCATTTTAGACGCAGGCTAAAGGGCAGAGGAGTGCCCTACATCTGAGGGCCTAAGGAACAACACTACTATCTGTAACACACTCCCCCTTTCTCCCATTCTTGACCCACCCCTCCTTCTTTTCTCCCCCCCCCCCCCCCCCCCCCTTCTTTCCCCCCCCCCCCCCCCCCCCCCGCAAAACCCATCCCTCAAATCCTTCTTCTTTTCACAACAGACAGACTTGTAGGTACTTCTTTGGTGCTTGCCTTGTAAGTCTGTTGCAATTACTGCAGAAATAAAATCTAGTTTAGTCTTTAAATAGCACTTTTAAGGTCCCTGTGGGGCACCTTGTCCCAGGTAAGCCATGAGAAAACCAAGGCAGGGATTGTCCATTATGATTTTCTTTTAGAGCATATTTGCCCCTTTTCCCCAAAACACTCGTATTCTCTCTTCAGCTGTGTGAATGGAGAAAACCTGAGAGATTCAATTTCAGGTCTGGTTCCTAAAGAAAACCAGTGTGGTTCATTTGTGGGTCTGAAATAGGGGTTTGAATTGGCATAGATTTGTGGGTGCTTTGGACCTGGAGCACATACAGCTGTGGGTTCCAGATGCTTGCTATCCTATATTAATGTGGCTTGTCTGTGAAACCATGGCATCCGCAATACTATACAAAGCTGCACGCCTGTGGTAGTTTGGGAACTACTTTCAGCAAGAGAGATTTCAGTTTTTAAAGTGTGTCAGAACAAATTTACAGACATCTGGCTCAGAAAGGCTTAGATAATGCAAAATTCTGCTTATGAGTTTTATTTTAAGAGAGATTCAGACACTATTATATATGAAAATTTCATATTGATAAAGAGTATTTTGTTGTTTTGCAGATGAACCAAGGAAGAAATAAGCTTATTTGCCCCATGTCTTAATATTATAGGAGCTCAACCTCCTACATTGCTGGGATAACCAGTATGTAAATATTGTAGCAATATACTTATAGTGTTTATATGCAATTAGTGTCTCTTCATCTGCTATGGTAGCAACACAGAGAACATCTTTTCTGTGGGGTGGAAAAGAGAAGTACATACACTGATTTTCTTCCAAATGTGCTGAACATTTTCAGATATATTTGTCTTTAATAACTGCATGTTTTCCAAAACATTCGAAAAGCAAATTTGTTTTTTCTGAAAGGGTGAATGAATTACTAAAATTAGGAATATTTTTTCATTCTATGTTTAATTCACATCTTTAAAAATTCACCCAGTCTATTGTCTTGTATATTAGATTTAACAGAATAGGAAGTATTTTTAGATCACTTTTTTATTGTAAGTTCTCTCCCAGCAATTGTGAGATTTAATAAAGAAATGTTTTTGTATAGTATCTTTCACAGAAATTGTATCTCAAAAACACTGTGCAGAGTTAATAAAAAGTTTTTTTCCCTTTTTACTAGAAGTTAATAGACCTAGACATGACAGAACATAGACATATTGTTTCCAGATGAAGGCTGAAAATAGATGGAGAACGAGGGAGAGAAATGCAGCCCGGTGGTTCCAGATGGCAGGCATTGCAGAGGAGAAGGTTCTTGCATCCATGTTGGCCAGAACGTACAAAAGGACAAAAAAGGAGTCCAATGCCAAACAGAGGAAGCTGAAATATAGACGAATGAAAGTAATAATGTAGGAAATTTGTCCAATTTTTTTTTTTAACTGATTGGAGTGTGCAATGAGGATATTTCAGGTGAAAAGATATTATAGAAATTGAGTTTTACTTATGCTCTGTACTCATCAGGTGAGAAGGTTTTTTGGTTGGTTGGTTGGTTTGGGTATGTTTTCAAACAAAATAGTAGCTTGTAAGTCTTTAAAAGTTTATTGAGTCTTATTGCACTTTTGAGTGTCTTATAAATTATTTAATTGTCTGATGGATATGTGGCTACCTAACTATAGGGCATGAAATATGCACTGTTCCTCTAATACACTGTAGGGAGACCTGTTTATAAAGTATTTAGTATTGCTTTTATAATGCACTGTTGTCAACAGGAGACCACGGACCTCAAAGATCAATCTTATTTTGGCCCACAGTATTAATGCTGCTTTATGAAACTCTGTGACAGGTCACTTAGACAACAGCTCTTAATGAAAGGACTTCGTGCCAGTGTGTGGTCGTGTGACTGTCTGTTAGTAAGGTATAATTCAGTCGCTGCCAAGGCTGCAGATGAATCTCTTTCGTCCAAGTCCCTGAGGGGACTTAGTGGCTGCTGCTGCTGCTGGCCAGGTGATGGAGCTCATCATTTCCCTGGTCCTCCAGAGAAGTGAGACAGAGGATGCTGAATTCTTGCTAATGTAGCTTTTCCTAATTGTCCAGAGAGATAGTAGGACACTGGGCAGTTCAGGCAAGTGCACTGTGAGTGAGTCAGTAATTAGAAAAGAATAGCTCCTCTTAATTCAGTCTTGCATGTGTGCATGAAGTGTCTTTTCAGCTATCTAAAATGCAGCTGTTCTGTAAACCAGCAGGCTTTTTAGGTCAGCTTAATTATTTAATTGTGACAGTACTATGTTTTAGGCAACAAATAATTGTTACTAGGAAGTGGCACAATAGATTAGATTATGGAATAATTAGATCATAAACTTAGCCTACACTTAAACCCTTTAGGCTGTTGTGGGATCCAGAGGCCTTGCTTGTTATAGACACAGTTTATTGAAAGGATGAGAATAATGAAATTAACTACCAAAAAATAAATCACTTTGTAAAGATCTTGTACTAACTAGGATCCAATGGACAATTTCCACAGTTTTAGGATGTTTTTCAGAAAAGAACAGCAAAACTTGCTGAATTTAATAGTATATAAAACTATAAACCTTGCTTAACCCAGATAATCAATAGCTGAAAGATGCTGTAATACAGTAGTACACCTGTATAATATATAGTGGTAATCTCTGGATGTAAACCTGTGTATTTGGGGAGGTTTTTTGCACCATAATGTTTGAATTAGTTTTCTCAATGATTTATATAAATGAGGTTGTTGCATTTTTTCTTCAACAGTTGCTGTGAGCTTACTACTATTTCTGTTGAATCCTGAACTTAGGTCTGAGCAGATACAACTGGGTTTGAAATATTTTATTTTAAAGGTGAAATACATTTATTTTTGTGTTATACATCTTCCTATATTATATGGCATGACAGGTGCCCTCTGTCCTTTTAATTCCTTGTAAATCAAAACAGAATACCTAAATCCCACTTATTTCAGTGGTGGACTACATAGACATTTCATTAAATGCACAGTTTAAATCAAAGTCTGTTGGAGCTGTGCTTTGACTCAGATTCTCTAATCTTTTACCCTTTGGTATAAACAATTAAGTAATAATTTCATGCCAAAAAAAGACCCTGACAAAAGCACTGATGTGAAATTAAGAGTGGATGTGAAACTGCCACATTTGCAGAACAAACTGCCCTGTTTACCTGTCTGCAAATTAAGGAGTTCGCAACAAATTTTTGTTGGGCATGTAATATTGTTTTGAGAAAATCAGAGACTTTTTTAGTTTAGTGATTTATGCCATGCTGATATGTAGAATACCTTTTAAACAGCAACTAATCACTTAAAAGGCACAATCAACACACTGCTATGACTTGGTGTTATGTTTGTTTTTATCAAGTTAAGTGTTTTTATAACCTTTTGCATCCTCCATTTCACCTACATTTTTCATTTACATATATGTGTCCACTGGATTACACATATGTATCCACATATTATTTGATTCCCTCTGCTTCACATGTGTACTCCTCTGTTGTTGAGGACACAAATGCATATATTTGACATATCTCCCATACAAAGTAGGTTGAGAAAAACAGATGTGATCCCCCTGTGCAAAGGAGTTTCAGGTGACCTGACCTCCCAGTAGTGGCCCGTTTATATGAAAAAAAAGCCAACTAACCAACAAAACCACAAACAAAACAAAACACCTCACAACAAAAGCAAAACAAGATATCAAAGGTATATAATACTAATCAACGTATGCTGGCAAGAACTTTTCTCCAATTTGTGTAAAATCCTCCATGTTTATGTTCATCGCCCCAAACGTGCAACTGGACACCTCTGCCAACATACATACTGTGATCATGTTAAATACTGAAGGACACGTATATGGATGTCATAGTCTTCTCTGTGTGCTTACTTTTTATTTGACTTCTTTTTCTCTAACTTGTTAAAACATAGAGACTATGAGTGACTAAAATCCTGATGATCTCTGATGTTTATCTGCAGATAATAGGTCACAGTTTTCACCTTACTTTTTTCTAGTAAAGTTGTGTCATAGCAGTCTTTGTAAGGGTTCTGTGGTATAGGGTGCTGATATACAGTTTGGAAAGATGTGATTAGGATCAGTTGCAGTGTGAGAATTTGCTAGGAACTAAAGCTTTCATAACAGGACTCATAATCAAAAGTTTTCTCTGAGGATAAAGGTCCTGTCATGTCACTTACTAAGAAAAAGGATGAATAACCAATTTAGAGTAGACTAGGATTTTGAAAATATGATTTTTAATTACAGTGAAAACTACTGTGTTGAGTTCTGCCATGCTTCAATTCAACTTGAAAATTCTTCCTAAGAGAAAATAACAACAGCAAAAAATGCAAACAACCAAAAGCAAAACAAAATAAGAGATATAAAATGTAGATGTGAACACTTTCAGAATCTGTGTGAATTAGGCACACACATCAAAGTGAAAACCAGATTCATAAATGCAAAATACTGTAGATAAGATAGAGAAGAATTTAGCAAGGACATTTGGAACACTGTGCCTAAAAGTATTCAGCCTCATTGTTGCATGATGACGTAATCAGTCCAATGCATTCTGGTTACAAATCAGAAGTTACCTCTTAAAACTCACACAAAAAATATTTTACAGAAGGATGACAGGTTTCAGAGAGAATTCAGTGCTACCAATACTTTTTCTTTATAATATGGAAATTCTGGTGGATTATCTGTTCAGGGGAGATTTCCTTTATTAGCCCTCCCACTCTTTTTCATTTTAGACATCTGTTAACATCTCATAGACTCTAACAGATATTGCCGAGTGAGTCCCTTATATAATTCTTAGGGAGAAGGAGATGATAAAGAATGACATTACCACGGTTGATTCACCACCTCTTTGAATATGAACATCAAGATCACTTTGCATAATTTTCAAGCACGAGATTATATTCCTTATAGGACACAATTCACAACTTTGTTGTTATCCATGGATAAAGTGTTAAGTGTGATTGTTGCAGTCTCTGCTCCCACATTATTGTAATGACAAGAAGAGTTCTTTCTTACTTGGTCAAATATATTCTTTTTGGAGGCCGTATGGAATACTTGGTTCCAAAATGTCTTTAAAACAACTCAACTATATAAGCTTAATTGTTTCAGCACAAGCAAGGGCTGATTGTCATGCGATGTGGAGGACCATTTTCATTATTTTGGCAAGAACAGGGACAGTTTTGTCCTGACGAGCTATTAGATGAATAGCAGAATGTGTCACATGAAAAACCACTGATCTTTAACCCAGCTATCTACTTAACCAAGCCTAGAAATGAATAGTGAATGCGGGAAGAGCAAAGACAAGTTTACTGTCATTACATATTAGAGAAACTGTTAAAATCTGCAGCCAAATGAACTCTGGGAATTACACGTATTATCCAGTAAAGCGGTTGAGAGTACAGAGATTTAGAAGAGTGATGTATACAGATGTGAGTTCACTACCTGTGTATGTTGTGTGTATCTGTCATTACTATTGAAAATTGAAACATTTCTATAAAAAGACATAAAGATGTTCTGAATCTTTTCCTAGTACCTTTAATGAATCCAGAAAATGAACACCAAATATAAGGAACTCTCCTTTAAAATAGTCGATGGATATTTATCATTAAGTAGAAATTTAAATACTAAATGAATAGACATAATAAATCTATGCTCCCTGTTTTATCTTTTTTTTTTCCCCAGGAGTCGTCTCAGGGACATTGCTGCATGTACAGTTAATATAAACATTTATACTGAACTCCTAGATGTTTGAAAAACAAATACTGTAAAGATTAGTAACATTTTAAAATGATCAGTTATGGGAATTAATGCTTACAGAAAAACACCATTCTTCTTACCCTGCTAGTAGAATCGCATTGTCTCCCTACAGTCTTGTTAGCTCATACTAACTGAAATGCAAATTCTTTCCAACTAATTGGACCTCGTTGAACGTACATGTACAGTACATAGTTATATGCATGTAGATTTTTTTCACTAAATTCCTCTGTAATTATTTTCTTGATTAATATCTAAAGCAGAGACGTGGAACAAAAATCTCTTTAAAGAGTTTACATATTATTGAACATTAAGAAGATAGTAACTGTTGCGTGTTTTAACAGCTTAATTAATAATACAGAATAATTGGAACAAAAAGAAGAAAATATTTTCTCAATGTTTAGTCATTTTGAACTATTTGCATTAACCCTTTGACTGAACTAATTAACACTTCAATTATCAGAGTAATGGAATTTAGGAAAAAAAAGATACGTTTACATTGTATCGCACATTCGTCTGGCTGGATTTTCTTCTTAGCATCACCTGGGCTTTCTTTAATCACCTTTCCTATCCTTTCTTGCCATATGGTGCACTTCTGTATTGGTAGTTTAAAGAGGAATGATGAAATCAACGTTATATTTTTAAAAGATTCAGAAAGTCACACATGTAATTATCCTTGACAGTAAGTAATAAATATTATTTAAAATTAAAAGAGGAAAAAGTCTCAACATCACATGGAGTTCTCAAAGGACATAAAATTCTCAAAAAACACAAGTAGACAACTGCAACTGCACTCTGTTTTAAGTTCCATTAGAGCCTAGAGTCTGTAGGCACCTCTTCTGTGAGCATCTGGATATTCCCAGGAGCTGAAAATGTAAAATAATTTCACAGATCCTTTTATCTTTCAGTACAAATGACACTGGATAGCAGTAAAATACTTGCAGAACATATTCCTGATTAAAAATCTATTGAAAATGAGATTGTTTTTTTTAATGCTTTTGAAAGGATTTGTTTTAAATACCTTTAGAGCTCTTACCTTGACTAAAATGTTTCAGATTCTTATATGAGTTAGCCAAGAGAGAGAAACTACTCAGTTTATGCTAAACTTGTATACTACTTGTTAGTTCCTGTGCTTCCTACAGATAATTCAAAGAATGTTTTTGCCTCCAAAGGAATTGTAGCAATAAACAGAGGGTTATAGATTACAAAGGGAAGTACTAGGTTCTAAGCCCGGATTCTGATTATTATAATTTCTACTGAATTCATGTCAGTTTTGTTTCTTGTTTGTTTGTTTGTGGGGTTATTTTTGGTTGATTTTTTTTTTCTCCCTCGTCCCCATTGCTGTACAGTTAGATAAGGCTTAATCTGCTACTTTAGGAGGTGAGCTTCTGTTGTATTTTTCCTACAATGATTACTTTTATCTCCTTACTGACCACTACTCTTTTAGAAATTCAGGAAGTATTTCTTTTCTTGGTTTTCTATGCTGGCATTATGGTGCCAAACAAGGTGCTGTGAAGATGCTGTAAATTTAAGGATGACTTGAGTTGGACTGGAACTGACAGACTAAATTTTGTTTCTTAAATGTCATGTTAGTTAGTGTGGGGGGGAATAGATCTTTCTTTAAAATGTTCTGAAGCGGTGATGTAAAGTCACACATTTGACAATTAAATGATAGTCCTCCTTTGATACAGTGATCTGAATGAGCTTAGATTTCATGTAAGGTTGTAGCATTCTGGCCAAGATTTCTGCTTGGGAAGACCAGATTTGGATGTATTAGCTAGTCAACCTAATAACCCTGTACAGACTGTATTGATTTTCCAGGAGAGAGTTTATGAACTAAATAAACTTGGAGTTGGTGTCTTAATAAACTGCTTCTTTCAGTCTGTCACATTTCGTTACTTAGCTCTGCAGTTTAGGGGGAAAAAAAGCTAATTCTGTTACAGATTGTTCACAGCAGGGTCTCCAAATTAGCCCTTTGTTTTGTAATGCCACCTTGCTTGGGCTGGCTTTGAGCACATTTCTCAGTTTTACCCTAATGAGTTGCAACACTGATAATGTGGCTGATGATCTTTCATTGATTTCACTATCACTTGCTTGTCTGGTAATTGATCCGTTGCTGAGTCTCTAGTTAATTATATCGGCTTTGACATGGCCCGGTCCACCGGGAATTTCAAGTCTTGCAGAATAACAGTTTTAATAAAAGAGTCTATTACTGCAGGTGCTTGCTGCTGCATGCCAGTTGATTTTGTGTGTGTGTGCACGCGCGTGCGTGCATGTGTGCATGGATGTGTGTGTGCGGGTGCTTTTTTTTTTTAATTCTCTGGGAGAGAAGAGGACTGCAGGACAGGAAAAAGAAGGCGGGGGGTGGGTAAGAGATGGAGATAAAGACTGCGAGGGAGAGCACACAAGAGATGCAGAATGGAGAGGAGGAAGCTTGCTATTGACAGTGTCCTTAAGCCTCCCACAAATAACAGCCATTAGTGGGAAGGTCAGGAGCTGAGCATGCAGCTTGACTGAGGCACTGAGTGCCACTTCAGAAATGAAGAGGCTGGCAAATTTTAGAGGGAGTTTGAGGGGCTAATAGCTAGCTGTAAAGGTACAGCCACTGTTGGTACAATTGACTCCTAAGTGTCATTCTCCCCTCCCCAGGTGAGAATATTTTTATTGACCACAAGTGGACTTAATATATTTTAAGGCAACCGTTCTTGGAGTTCTTGCTTGTTTCTTCTTGGATATTGAATTTGCTGCTTCTGAGACTTTTTTTTTAACTTAATGGTGCTGAACTGGAGGAAAGTTTAACAGAAAAGCTTTCAAGAGATGTAGGGTCTAGAGGGGAAGGCACATTTGTGTCAACATAGTGTACATCTTCTCATCTTTTCTCATTGCACACTAATGACACAGAGCTGCCACTGAAGCTCTCTTCTGTTTCTTTTGTTGTTTCAGAGAGTCAGGTTTATTGTTATTCCTGAGTTAAGAAAAAGGCAGTGAGTGGTACATTTGTCCTCCTAAATTTTTACATTTTATTAGAAGATTAATGGTACTTGTGTTGGAAAGGATAGCTTTTTTAAAAAACACTGGCCAATTTTTATGAGATTGCATGCATTTTGTTTTACATTTATGAAGTTTGTTTGCAGAGTTATGATTTCTTGTCTGTATGTAAAGGATGAAGTGGGTAAGAGAATTTTTAAATAACATTAATTTTAAAAAGACTTTGTAATTTAGAGCAGTATTGTAATAGTATCATTTAACCTGTACCTTAAGTACAGAAGAAAGATCTTAAAGGAAAATTTTTTTTTCCTTTGCATTACTTTTTAGCTGTGTGGGACGGTTTCTTTTTTTGCTGTGATTAATTTCTTTGTTCTTTCCAATTTGAAAGGTGTATTGTATCTGCTTCAACCAGCTTCTTAAAAAAACCCAGAAAACTACTTTTGATCTTTTGGGGGAGGGGAAGGAAGGGCTAGCTTTTTCATTTTTTCTGTCCTTTCTTGCTTGCAAGCTTCTTAAGATACTTAGCAGTGGGCAAGGGAAGAGGGGTGTGAGAGATGAAATGTTCATGTGACTTTCTAGTTTTATTTCAAAAGGAGTTGGATCATGTTTTTTCCCCCTCTTTGGTAAGAGTTTCATTTGGGATAGAAACTGACTATGCCACGATTCTTTTCTGACTAATACTTAAAAAATAACCAGGCCAACTTTTATGTTTTGCTTCTGAATGAATATTGACCGTATTTAGTTGTTTCTTTGCTTGCTTTTTCCTTTTTTTTTTTTGTGGGGGAGGGGGTGTTGTTGTTTTTTTTTAAGGTTTTCTAATCTTGTGTGTAGGCAAGTGTCAGATATTACATGCTGTACTTGACAGCATTGTTGAGAAAAAAAGAGAGAAAGACGGGGAAAAGGCTACAACCTTTTCTTTCTCCCAATTCACTGTGATCATTGTGCTACTTAGAGAGAGAATGTGCGTGTGTGTGTATCTGTGTATGTGTAGGCTGAAGGGTTAGTGCAGGATGTCATTTGGTGCCTGACAGTGGAGCAGTGCAGTTGACTCCTTGCTCTGCTATCCAATGACATCCAGTGGCTGAGAGTTTGAAGCTGATGGTTGGGTCTCCTTAGTGCTGCATGCACACCTGACAGGCAGCTGTTAAACTGAGCAAAGGCGAGCTTGGGGAGTCACAATCTATGCATAAATGATAGGGGTCTCTCTGCTGAAGGTGCAAAAGAAGCTCTGACCCTCTCCCCTGAATCCCCCCTTCCCAAATGAAACACACAGTGCAGCTAGCTTCTTAACTTCACTCCTGCTACTGGCTGCCAAGAGGCTCAAAAAATCCACCTTCACTTTTCAGTCAGAAGAGGCAGAAGTGGATGTGAGAGACAGACACACACAGAGACACAGAGAGCGAAAGAGGGCAAGAGACTTGACTTTAAGAGACTCCTGCACTGACAACTCCATGCAGTTCGGAACAAGAACGGCAGCGACCGAGTCTGGTTTCATGGGGACATGGCAGAACACTGACACCAACCTCTTATTCAGAATGTCCCAACAGGTATGTTACTTTCGTTTATTTTAAAACATGGCATTTTTTTGTTTTATTTCTCCTTCTTTTTCTCTTTCTTTCCATGTTTCATTTTTGTTTCATTCATCACTACATAGTTAGCCTCTGAACTGTCATAACTATGTCATTGGAATGTGCATGGTTACTTCATTTCTTCCCTAAGGGCTCCTTTTTAAAAGAAGAAAAAATATTAAAGCTTTAAGTAAAAGCAAAGCATTTGTTTTCAAGTTTCCAAATAGAGCTTTGCTCCTAATAAGACTGTTTTTCTTTCTTTGTTTGCTTGTGTTTTGTTCCAGCCTTTTCCCCCTCACTATCCCCCCCCGTCCCATAAATAAAAGTATCTGCTATCCCAGCAAAACTACTTTTTTTTCTTCCTCAGTATATAAACCCCCAAATCAAACTGATACTAAATTTAGGGGGCCCCTCTCAACGGCATAATTTACTTAATGTGGCAGAACACAGTTTTATTGAGAGGGAGGGAGCGACGAGCTGTCCTACTGCTGCCAGCATGGAGCTGAGGGTCGTTAGAGGAGACAGTTTCAGACCTCGGGTCTCTTTTCTCCCGCTCCCTCTCCCGCTTGCTCCCTGTCTCGCTCCCCCTCTCTTTGCGGAGCTGAGCCTTGGCGTCCTCCCCAGCGCTGCTCCTTCACCGGGGGCCGCGTTTAAGGCAGCTTGGTATGCCGGTTCTGACGGGAAAGCGAAAATGTTACTGCAAGGCCAGTTATAACTGATAATTAATCACAGGAGCCAGTGTCTCTGTACCATACACTTGGTGATACGCGCCTTGTGTGTTACAGCTAATTTTGCACAATTGCTTGGCTCTTCTGGATGAAGGGAAACGGAAAAGGGGGTGGAAAAAAAAAAAGGCAAGAAAAAATAGAAAGAGAGAAACTTTCAGCTTAGATGGGGCTCAAGCAGGGGAGGGAAGTTCAACCTGGAGGTTTTTAACAGGGTGACTCCCTACCAGGGGATGTTTTGCCCTTCTGAAAACTAGTTTCCAATTATGGTCTGACACTGATAATAATTGAAATATTGTGTTAGCCAGAAGAGGAGTTAGTAAATTTGTATATTGATATTAGACTTTTATTTAATGTTAGACATAAGATGAATTAAGTAATTTACCTGACAGGCGTTGTACAGTAAGAAAAGAGAGGGAAAGTAATTAGGTTTTTATAGTTACAGTAACGAGGAATGCTTGAATACTGGCCATAAAACAATAATTTAATTAAAACCCCCAAACTTTAAAGTCAAGAAAAACTCCAAAGCAGATAGTTAATAACCAATAGCGGTTGTCTATGGATGACCATTTAAGCAGTATAGCTCAGGACAGGATGAAGGCATTTGAATAAGGAATATTTTGATATATCCTGTAGAGGGACCCTGATTACTGCTGATACAGTATGCTGGTATAGAATGTAATCAACGTAAGGCAAATAAGCAACCCTGTCCAATTTCCCAATCTTGAAAGTAAAAAAGTTAATTTCCTTGTAGAGATGCACATTTCAAAAACACTGCTTGGCACTAGGAAGTGTGAATTGCTGCTGCACTGCTTAGAAACATTACCAGCTGTATGCATATCTCTGATACATAACATATTTGGTTATATTGATATTAGACAATGGCACAGAAAGCAGTTATCCAAATTACCCGCTGTATTCTTTTAGCCAGAAATGGGGTTAAATTTTAGGGGTTGGGGAAAGGTTCTTTCCATTTCAGCCACAAAAGAGTTAACATAACTAGATCCAGATAACAATCAATTGATAAATGACAAATGAACCCCATAAATAGTATTAGATTGCCTGTTTAGTATTAGATCTTTTTCAACAGATTTAGACTGTGTGGTCTCTGAAAGACTAGAAAATGTTCAACACTGACAAAGAAAGAAAACAAAACTAAATAGAAGAGCATCACAATGTGTCAAATAATTTGAGATAACTAGCTTATTAAACCTAGCCAAATGTTTATACACATAGGCTAGGCTGTTTGGTTGCTATTTTCCTTTTTAAATAATATTTTTAATGTACTAATTCTTGAGTATTAATTGCATTTTTTACATTATTGAACATGCATGCTCATATTGTGTAGTATATAGAAAGCGAGAAGTAGTGTACTAAGTGAATAAACGTGTGGTGGATGCTACATCAAGGTAAATTGATATACACACAAGTAGCACTGCAAAGGTGATAACGTGGAACAGATTTATTTCTTATAAGTGTGTTCTTGATGCATTTGCATACTTGTTAATATCCTTGTCATATTTTGTTTATTTAACATGTGCTAAACATATTTAGTCCAAATATGCTTTCATCATTCTTTTAAGAGGAGGGCAAGTTATTTTGCTAAATGCATTTCTCTCCTCTTTAAGTATAACATTTTGTCTTATGTTTCTGATTTGTTAAGGCTGTTATAACTTGCTAGCTCGCACATACTCTGTGCAAGTGCAGCTGCAAATTTGTGTCTAAGTGCCAGTGTTTCTTTATAAATCACTAAAGTCTTGAATATTGTTTTCTGTTATCTATTTTCATTCATTTGTTAGTTAATTATTTTCAATCCATGTTCTGGATATGTAAGTATTTTTACAATTTCTCCTATGCTTTACGAAAAATTGTTTTCACAAGTACAAATAACATGAAGTTATGAAATGTGCATAACTTGCAGCAAAGTTTGGCATGGCTTGAAAGAACTGTTTAATGAAACTTTTCCACCTATACATAGTAATGCTAGAGACATGTCTTTTTTAAATTTCTAAGTGTGATGCTGTTTTTCCATGTGTTTTTTAGAAGCAAACAAATTCTGAGCCCCATCACTTTTCTTGGGAGCTCTAACTTAATCTCAAACAGGTTTTTAGTGGGAAGATTGAAATATGGCAAGAAGAATTATTTAGAACAAAACAAAACCTTGTAATCCCTACCTCCTCTTACCTCTCAACTCACACTGCACTGCTCTTTGCATAATATAGAAGTGAATAACTTTCCTCAGAATAAAAGGAAAATCAACTTCATTGTGACATGTGTCTTAGAAAAATTAGGATTAATTATACAAGTTTGGGCTATTAATAGCAAGTGTAATGGTACTTATTTTGGGACTATTTTCTTTTGAGAATGTGAACACAAGAAAATGGTATCTCCACATTCCAGAACAAATTTAGATTTTGGTGCGGTGAGAGGAGAAGTGAAATAGTCTCCTAAATTACCTGTGAGAATTTTATGACATGGCCACTTGACTGCATTGTTTTGCCTATGCACCTTTTGTCCGTGTAAAAGTGTGTGATTCGCTTTAAAGGGGTCATCCCATTCTGTATACAGAAGAATGTCTGATAACCTCAAAGGGCATAAATCTTAACTTTTAAAAAGGAGTGCTACTTCGGGTCACTTTGATCAGTGACAGGTCGAGAATGAGCAGAAACCCTTGGCTTCTCTTCCATGCTCATTTGGCTAAGTCCAGGGCACGCACTGCCCATTCTAGTTCTGGCAAGGAGTTGTTAGCAACAGAAAAGAAGGTCTGGATTTGATTGATTAAAAAAAACCAACAAGCAGGCTTTTGTGATTGTCTGCTTTCATAAATGTTTTGTGTATTTGTTAGAATAAGATATGTCATTTTTCTTCATCTAGTTACCTTAAGGGCCATAATGTTCTAAAATACTTTAAAGTCATTTCAGAAATGAGACCATAAGAGAAATGGCTGTAACCCACAGTGACACAAAATGCCAGAACCATCTGCCTTTTTGCTGAGAAAGAAGTATTTTTAATCCATTTCAGATAAAAAGGTAATAGCCTTTCCAGAAGCTATTTTCAACATGAGAGTGAAAAAGCAGTATACAGAATTATAAATGGATCTGTGCATCATTATATAGTAATTTAGGATTCACTCAATGATGTAACAAAATTAACAACATAATTTCATTGTGTAACTGTATCTTATTAAAGAACAACTGACTGACATTCTCTTACAGTTGCTTTATTTAACTTCATGCAAATATTATTAGTAGTGACATTTCTCTATTGTACATTAGATTCTCTCATTAGCATGATGTGTTAGTTATCACCAGAGAAATCGCTTCTAGATAGGTGAGCAAGAAAAGCCAGGAAAACTAAAAATTAAATCAATGATGTATATTAATATAGACGCATCTGTTCATGAGAGATATGGTACAGTAAATTCAACTTTTTTCCTTGCATAAATGCATGATTATTCCAAGGAAAACTAAATAATCTTTAAAATACGTGAAGTATGCATGCATATTGCTAGAAATACTAAACTGCATACAAAGTGCACTGCCTGTTTTGAGCTGCACTTATGTTCTTCCATCCGATGGTTCCTAACATTGATGTAGACATAGGCATATAAACTGTTTATTGAACCAGTATTAAAAAAATAGAAGCGTAGTGTAATGTCTAATAGATTGAAGGTAAAAGCTTTTTAAATGTTTCTGGGCTGCTGATTGTAGAGGTTCTATGCAATTTTAGCATATATTAAGTAATTAACGGTTTTACTTTAGTATATAACTATTCTTTTACTATAGGTGTAGAAGTAAAAAGTTGAAACCTAATTTGACAACGGGCTGTAATTCCATACATTGATTTACAATGAACATTTTGTGAGGAAGATTAACAATGGTAAAATGCATTTTGTAATTTAAGGTGGTTAACAATCACATTTGTGAGTAAGCATCAGCAAACGTAATATAACTATATATATTTTTATTACACCAATTTATAGAATAGCGGTAATAGGTGGGGTGGGATTTTTATGTGGTTGTTCATGAATAAGTTTGTGTGGTAGTATGAATTTAGAAGCTTTATCAGGTTATATTGTCTTATTTCAGATGCTTAAATTTTGCTGGGTATTTTGGTAAAGCATGGTTTAAATGTGTGCTGATCCTTTTAGCAAATTAAAAATATTTGCATCAAGAATTTTTTTGCTGCTTCTGAGGTGCCTCAGAATAGGGGCACGGAAAATACTGTACATGACAAAAATGCAGGATGTATACAATTAGACGTACAAGTACATGCAATGATAGATACATGGCTGTGTGCATGATACATGATTAAAAGTAAAAAATCCTTCTCAATAGCTTCTCTTACTGTGTTCAGGATTTACAAGAAAACTAAAACATAGCAAATAGTTTCCCATTCCTCTCTATGCATATTAATCTTGCACATAAACACATACAGTGTTTGAACATATTTATACCATTCTGTATTTTTGTTAATGATGTGCTTGTCAGAGCTTTGCTTAACATGGAGATATGTACTCACAAAATTGTAAAACCTGCTGAAACATGCTCAATTATATTGTGCAATAAGCTTTAGTGTTTAATATTTTAAAATGTATTTTTTTCTGGTTTTTTTGTTTTTTTTTTTTTTTTTAATTTTTGTATTTTAATAGTTACATATTCATAAGTATAGTTTTACAGGGATTTGATTAATGTAATGACAGAACAGATCTGGTATAAAACAGCAGTAAGAGTCTTCTGCTCTTATGTCAGGGTTAAGAGCCAAGGCAAATCTTCCCTAACTAATTAGATGCTGAGTAAGGCATCTTAGTGAAGCTGGGGCAAAAGTGAATGGGTCACAGCTGAGGCAAGATTGCAAGGACTGTAGTGATAGTGAAAGCATTTGCATTTGCCAGGTCATTGTGACACTGTGCTGATTGCAAAGGAACACTCTGTTCCTTGATACAGAACTGCTGTCATAAAGTAGAATCTAAAACAAAAGCTTTAAAGAGCTTTTACTTTTTACTAGAAATGCTCAAAACATATGCTGTGCATAACCTTCTAGCTTTCTTTGCTCAGTTATTTTTCTCAAACAATAGTGCTTGTGCTTTTATTAAAGGGTTTGCCTTGCAGACTAATGGTTCTTCACAGTTTAGAAGAATTTCCAAACTTGGGGCTCTTAGTATACCCAGGAGGTGATGAATCATACTGACTCAAGAAAGAAAAGGCTGAAACAGAGGAGAAGGGGAGAATTCCGTTGTTACTGTATCAGAAAGAGAATCCGTAATGCAGGTTTTTGCTATAATTCTGAGAGTGTAAAGACAAAATTTCAGCTTCTAGATAAACTGTAATTAAAGAGTTTGTTTTTTGCCCAGTTCACCTGTAGAAAGGAGTAAACTTTAAAAGTATTTTTATTAAATGAATGTCTGAGTTTTTCAATGAGGTAAAATGCATTCTTTAGCTTAACATCAGTCTGTCTCACAAATGTCCAAAATAAGAGACTGTACATCAGCCAATGGGCAGGCATGTGCTGCTTTACTGCTTACCCCACTCATTATTGTGATGCCCTAATGCCTCCTTTCCCTTACTGAAATACTTGACAACTGCTTTCTAAATTATTTTCCTTCACTGACAGAGAAAACAGTGCCACTTGTATGGTTGTATCACACAATATTTTGTCATAGAGAGGGCATGTCTTTGAAGGGTGGGGAGTGAGCATCTCAGAATTGCATTGATTGGTGTGAACTTGCCAACAGTGTACCGTTGATGCTATTCTGACCCTCGCAGGAAGCCATTGCATCCCTATCCTCTACTGATGATGTGTATCTGTGCACTTGTACAAAGGAAAGGAGTGTGTCATCCACCACTTAGAGAACGTGGGAGTTCAGAAGAGAAAATGTCATGATTATGATCCTACCATTCCTCCTTGTGTACCACACAGAAGTCAGCAGTCTTTTTTGCAAAGTGAATAATAAATGATACTTTAGGAAGCTTTATGGAAAGTGAGAAAATTTGTACTGGGTTTGTCATTAAAGCTGAAATGTACTGTCACTGGCAGGTAAACCTGCTGTGATATTTGAAGTGATGTTTATTTGGAAATAGACCACAACACAGATATACCAGTAGAGATGGGCTCTGCAGTCTGGCTACCTGTGCATCTTGGAATATGTACCTTATAAAAGAAATGGAGTGACATGGTATATGTCTCTCTTTTTTTTTTTTTTTGTAATACCTACTGCAACAAATGTTGAAAAGAGAGCTTTTCTTTTTCTTCTTTTTTCTCCGTAATTTTTAGCAACTTGAAGAACAGCAAGGCACACCTGATGAACAATATTTGTTTATTTGTGGTGGTTGCTTTTAAACTTTATTTCATCAGAATTCCAGGGAAGGAGATCCCAAGTCTCTGCATATGTATTTTCTCAATGCATTCCACAGTGTGTTTCTTAAAGATCAGTAACTTTAAAATGCAATACTTCTGGCTTTGAACAGTTTAAATGAAAATGTCATACTATGTAGTTCTTTTCATCTGAGCAATTCAACATTTGGTGTACCAGTGAGAGGAAAATAGAATATAAAAGACCACATCCTTACTGTGATCCGAGCATATGTTTTCCATTCATGTCATTGGAGGCCCTGTCATGCATCAAGGACAGCATATAGTTTAGGTACAGGATCACAGATAGCAGTGTACTAGCCTTCAGAGTGAGCTGTAACCAGGAGCTCAATTCTGTAAGCCTTCTGTGTGTATGTAACTTTTGTGAAGCTAAATGTGCAAGTATTTTGCAAGACAAGATTGTGCAGTGGTAAAGAAAGTTGCTCTTGTGTATTCTAGTCTTTTCTATTATTTAGACACCAAGAAGATGAACATAATTTAAAAATAAAATTAGCTATTGCACTTTCTTAAAGAAATCTAAACCTGGCTTCCTGGGTTATCAAAATCCCGAAATTAAGCAAGGTTTTCTGTTAAAGTCTCTGGTCAGGTGTGAGCTTTTAGACATTATCGGCCTCTGTATGATTTTATGTATCAGTTACTGAAAGCTCAGTTTTTCATGGGTTACCTTGGAAGCCAGTACAAAATTATGGTTGCTTTCAGTTTGCCTCTGAAGTTTTGAATTTTTTTAAGAAGAAATCTCAGAATGGAATTTGGGCAGGGTAATTCAACATGAAATAAATTGGAGAAGAAATATCTATAAGACTCTTTGCTAGCTGGAATTGCCAACTTTTCTAAAGAAAAAGTAGCAACACAATAGAATAAAAGGTGATTTAATCAATAAAACAGTATTTTGAAGGGCATTATTTTTGTTTAAATAAAAATTTGGCTTCCCAAAGTGTTCTGTCTTTTCTGTTTTCTCATTAAAAATATGTATATAAAAAACCAAACAAACCTGAAGATGCTACTGTCAGATCCTTTTATGCAGATTGATTTCCTTTTAGCATATTCATTGCCCTTTGCCTGCACAGAATACAAAACCTTGTGTACTGTACTGCAGTTTTATTGCTGCTTTCAGAGGGATGTCTTGTGAGATGTTACAGCTCCTACGGAAGTACAATGGCAAAATGTCGTTTAAGATAGATCATTATTGATATCCTTTATTTATTAATGTCTTTCCTCATGTTTCTTTCACTGCAGTTTTTCTTTCTATGTGTATATATCTGAACGTGTATTAAAAAAAAAACTCTTCTTGGTAGTAATTGAATAATTAAAGCAATCTTGATTATAAGGGACTATAGGAAGAGATCAGAGGCAGAGAGGAGAAGCATCCCTTTCAAGGAAGGCCAAATGTAAGTGCTGACATGGCAAGTTCAGTGTTTTGTATTTAGTGTGCTTGTATGCAAAAAGAATGATAAAAATGTATGATGTCCTGGATTATCACACTGAAGGTGCTGAAAAGCATCTCAGTTTGATCTCTGCTTTCTACAGTTTCTTAACCAAGATGTTGCTAGTATTTAAAAAGAAGCCCTCATTATATTTATATTCCCATATGACAAATATGTGTGTATTTGACTTAATAAATATATAGAAAAATGGGAAAATTAAACTGATAGAACACTTGAATGCTAATTTTTTTCTACACAAACTTAGTAGGCAAAAATTAAGTCAGCTTGGACTTCAGTGATTTGTTTAAAAGCAATTAGAAGCACGAACATCAGTGTGTTCAGACTTAGTTCTTAATTAAAAATGTACCATATTTTCTTGCAGGCATTCTCTAAAAAAATTTTGTGGCAATCTGTAAAATGGAATTCTTAGGAAAACAGTCTCCTCAGAACTGGTCACAACAATTTTTCTGAGTAGTGAAAGTGTTTTTGCACTTCCTATCATAACGTTTAATAACTGTTTGTTCCCTGAACAGTTTACTTTTTAAAATACATAAATTTGATAAGAACATCTGAAATAGATGTTTTGGAGAGGAGGGAGGTAAAAACTAATGAAGAGTGTACAAGGAAAAAATAATGACTTCCAGCTGGCTTTATATAATAAAACTACTATTAAAATGAGGAACTCCATTAGTAAGGCTTTATTTGTGTATTTTCTTACATTTCTAAATAAACAACATAGTCTTTAGAAAAATAACAGTTAAATGAGTAAAGTGTGACAGCTCTCACATTAACCAGGGAATAATATAAAGAAGTACCAACTCATCTACCCTGCCTTAATGCCCCACAGCAGTTGAGTTGACATTGCTGGAATGCCTCCTGCAGCTGGTGGCATATGACTGTCATTTGCAGGCAGGATATACGGAGAGTTTACACAATGGAGGCATTCATGAAAGTGTTCCTCATCTGGGACTCCTGCAAGCTCTCATTTTATTGACCCTGTCAGAATTTAACTGGTAGGCTGTCAAATTATGCGTTGCTTTATCTATTATTAGTTTTTCTTTTAAATTAGAATGCACAGAAGAAGGGGTTGTGGAAAGCAGGTATGAAAAGCAAAAATAGCTTCTGGGTTACTGTTTCTAAACCAGGAAAAACATAACAGCTATGTAAGAACTTTATCTTTTGTGCTGCAAATTTTAGGGATTTTATGTTGTATTCAAGATTAAATAATGTGGCTTAGAGTTTTTTCAGGGTGTAGGGTAGAGTGGGGTTTTTTTAGCATTTAAAGCCTTAAACAGAAATATGTTTTCTGAATTACCGTGTTACTCAACTGTAACTTGAACATTGGTGTACAAACAGTTTTATGAAAGAGCTCACTCTTTGATTGCTGGTGTCCTTAAAGATAGCAGAAAAAGTGCTTTTTATACAAACTTCCCCCAAAAGAGGTTTATTCATATGCTTTGCTGCATCTTTTGCAGAATGCCATAAAGAAATGCCCAATACTTAACAGTTTTGATTATGTTCTGCAAACAGTATAATAATCTGCGAGGTGATTAATGATTTTAAATATGTTATTTATATCACAGATTGGCTGCTTATTAATTCAGTGGTGTTGAGGCATGACCTCTCCAAAGCCATAAATTGCATTAAAAAAATAGAATGTATGCACAGCTTTATTGATATCTGTGAGAGAACTGGTTACAGCAGCAGCAAGCACACCAAAACGTTGGCTTCATGCAGATGGAACATACTGCAAAGGAAGTACCTTATGCAGTGAGTTACTCATTTTAATAGATCCTCCTGTCCAGTAGTCCATTTTTAATGCAATGCTGAAGTTCAGTTCAGAGTGGAGGAGGGAAGAGTGAGAAAGGGAATGAGAATGAATGATCAGATTGTTAAAGGAAAATAAATTTTAACCTGAGGTCTTATCAGTCACTTCCTTTCTGCTAGGAAAAAAACCCCTCAACTCACCATATATGTTTTTGTTCATGTATAGAAATAAGGTATGACACGGGATCTCATTATCATAGATTTTACTTATTACATGTTCTTATAATTGTTCTACTCTTAAAAAATGTTTTATTTCTACTAGAATAGGGATAGCTGAATCATAAACACTGTTTTAAGTTATAAAATATATGTGACTGGTCATGTTTGTTTCCAGTGTATAATTTTCAATTTCTTCTTACTTGGCTTTTCTTCTCCTAGAATATAAAATAATATTAATCACAAAAGACAAAGTAGTCTAAATAGAATATTATTATACCATTTTGAAAGACCTCCTAAAATACTGCTCTGGAATCTACTGAGATGCTGATTTTTCTCTGGGGGGATTAAACATTTAAATTTAGTTGGAAATCTGTATTTTTAACCTTTTGATACAGCATTCTGAAGACATTGTCTTCCCTTAAATATTTAAAAAGAAAAATTTGTTGCATAGGCTGCAATATTAAATTAGTATTTAGGAATCCAGAGATGTTATTTACAAGAACTTGAAAAATGTAGAATCTCTCTGATGATACATGAATTTTCATTCAAAGGAAAATGCTACTTCTGCAGTTTTGGAATAGCAATAATTGTAAAATGGCATTTTTTGTTTTCCTTAAAAATTGAGAAAAAAACCTGAAATAGGTACATTCTGGTGTATTTTCTTGTTAATGACAATAGTTTTATTAGTGACTTTTCAGTCTGATTGTCTAAGGAGAGATGTAAAGGCTGGATTTTAGAACATGAGTAAAACCACAAAAAATGCTCAGACAATAACAAAAATGGTTAGTAATTTTCCTATGTCATCAGACTTATCTGACAAATTATTTAAAATAATTTCTACGTATTTTTTTTGTGGTGAAAGCTGATTTCAGGTAGTCAACCTGTCAGTACACTATTACAGGTAAAACTCAAAGTGTCTTGATACATTTCTGTGGAAAAACAATACTTTACAACACTAGAAAATTATAATTTTAAGTGTATGGTCCTTTTCTCACTGAAATTAGTACAAGTAGAGTCTATAATCACAACAGTGGTGTGAGGGCTTTTCCTATAGTCTTTCCTCAGGAAGAGATAATTCATGTTTTGCTTTTTCTGTGATGAAGCACATTAAATGGTAAATTAAGAAATAATTGTAGAAGTGAAATTTGGGGAAGTGACTAGAGCATCGTACTCTAGTTTCAAATAATGCAATATTTGCATGACCTTTGAAGTCTAGGTTATTAAAAATTTTAATTATACACTTAAGATATTTAAATGTACACTTAAGAGAAAGTGTGTGGTATACACTAGCTGTTAAAAAAAATAATCTTCTGATAATTCAGTGCTGGTAATTTTTTAACTTTAAAATGCAATTTTAATTTTGCATAAAAATGTATGTTTTCATAATCTGTCTCTTTATTTTATGAAATCTTTCAGAAGACAGTAGAAGGAAATTATTTAACTCAGCGTAGACCGCAATGGTGTTAAAAAGTAAACCAACACAAACCCCCAAAACAAAACTAGCCCCACTTTAAACATCTTAGTTGGTATTTATGTATTTTTTGCATGGAAGTTGCTTAGACTTGAAATTATGTCTTTCTGCACATTGTTATTTTGCTTTTTGCTAATTCTGAGGAGCTAAAAGTCAGGTATGAAAATGTTAAAGCAATTCAATCTGTATGCAACTTAATAAATAGGAAGTTGAAATTTAGTGTTCTAGAAACAAACCGATATAAATAATGTTTCCTATGATTTTTCAATTTACATTTTTTAAAGGCCATTTTATGATACCAAACTGAAATAAAACTTTTCTAGCATGTGAAGTTTGTAAAGTAACTGAATATGTAAATGCGTAAAGTAGCACTATAGACATGAGACTGATTTTAAATGACTGGGGTTTTTTTCTGAACCTATCCCTTCTATTCCACATCCCTAAACCTTCCAAAATTCAGCAATGGTCAGGTGTTGCATTTTGTTTCTATCCACTGACTTGCACTACAAACTGTAAAAAGAAAGCTGACTAAATGTGGCTTCAGGGAAAAGAAAGGAGTGGTGGGCACAGATACCAGCTGGAGCTTGATGCGTGTATTCTCTTCTGTGGCACTGTTTTGTTGTTGATGTGGGAATGTAGCTAAACAGTGGCTACAGATGCTCCACTAAATAAGGATCCACATAAATTCCAGCTGTGAACTTGTGATTCATCCTTCCCTGCACAGAAGATATGTTTCCATATGTCCCATTATGTTCCATATTTGATTTTTATCACACGCTGTGTGCCAGTCTGAATCTCGTCTATATGCTTTTTGTGAATTCTGCCCTTTCTCTCTTTCTCTTTTGAATTAGAGTTATAATACCCCAGCTTCCATGCAAAAAAATCCACATTACAATCATACAGCATCCTTGTAAATAATTTTTTAATGAATCAAGTACATAAATAATGTATCTATGTAACCACCATAACACAGAGACTGGACATATCCAGAAAATCACAGTAGTCCATTTGGAAAATATTTCTCTTGGACCTAACTTCAGTCTTTAAAAAGATCCAAGTCCTAAACAATTTCATCAAAGTATCTTACTTTATTTACTCTAAGTGCATTTTTCTGATATTTTCTGTAATCAATTCAGGTAACTTATGTACATAACCTCTCTATATTTTTTAAGCATGTAATTGATTCATAAGGAATCTCATTTTGAATTATGAATAATATCCATTCTTAACCATTTATGCTCTCTGAGACTCACTGAAAAGAACTGCGTGGTTGCATGGTACCAAATAAAATATGTTAATTCATTATTTTTAAAAAATACTAATCTTATTCATTATATTCTTTAGATTGGAATTCAGAAAATTTCTTCTTCTGCTACCATAATGTAATTATGGAAATTGGCATCTGGAAATTTACGCATCCATGGCCTCAAAAGCATACAAACTCCTATAGTTTAAAATATTTAAAAACAAAGTAAGGATTTAAAAAATGCTAGCTAAATTGCAGTCTAAGCTTTTGAGTTAGCTTCTTGTAATATAGTTAGGAGAAGTGTGGTCCCTGACTCCTAAGTGGAGTGATATACGGCTGCTTGTCAGCTCTGTAAAAAACATAGTGCTGCAAGAGCTTTGCACTAAGTTTTACTTACAATAGTCATTGACTATCGTAAAGCCACTCAAAACATGAGGCAGAAGTCAGCATTATTGTGTTATACAGCTGTGGTCTAGAAAGTCTGCCTTCACTGTCTTTGTGAAGGTAAAATTTCAGTGGTTGCTGTAATTATTAAAAGTCATGATAATAGTACTAGATTTGGTCATTGGTTTTTGCACATTGTTGAAGCCAATGCTTCTAGCTCCAGCAGAAATTTAAAATGGCATGTTAGGAACTGGATGAAATGTTTGCAGTCTTCAGAAGTGAAGTTACTGTGCAGATGTTGTAGCAGTGCTGTAATTTCTCTACAGTCAATGACAGTATACTATCAATTACATATACAGTCAACTGTCTTCGTAGGTAGTCGTGATTTTGTTGACTGACGAAAAGTGCTGTGAGAGTACAATTTTCTGAAACAAGGTGTATCAAAGCAAATACTGTTATCTACTGTAAAGAAGCATTGTTTAACTGTGTGCAGAATTTGATGTCCAGTGCTTTTTTTGTCTTTTGTCCTTTTAAGGAAAGATAGTTCTATTCGTAATTTAAATTCTCCAGACAAGTCAGGTATCAACATTATACCAACATTTTTCAGCGGAATGAATAGTTAATTAGTTTGTATTTTAAATTGAAGGTGTCTGTGTTATGGATTTCTGTGGGGAAAAAAGGAGAGAGTATCTACTTAAAAAGATGAGTAAAGGGGGTCTGTTCTCGGCAGCGTCTGAGATACTACTGAGTTGAACCGAGTTCACTGTCAAATTCTAATCAAAATGCAGGTAAGTTTGGCATAATGAAGTGTTGGTGTGTTTCCAGAACTGTAAAGAAGACTTCAACTGGAGAAGAGGCTAGAGATTACCAGTTTATTTTACAGATAGGTATTTCAAATCAAGTGACTGGTACTGCTTGTAAAGAACCATCTGCAAAGGGTGTCAGTGTGACAGTATTCTGTGTTCAAGAAGTTCAGTGTCAACACAGTTGTGACTTACCGCTTCTAGCAATCTCTCAACTGGGAATTAGATAAAATACCTTTAATTTGGGCGTGAGGTTGGGTGAGAGTACTGGGATGGAAGTATAATTTCAGTTGCTATTAATTTTCGTAAAATAACATTTGTGTGCTTTGTCTTGCCAGATGCTCTACAGTGCTTTCCCTCATTTCACGTGCCAGGCTGTTTTTATATTATCATTTCTTTCTCTGCTGTGTTTATCCTTTCTGAAAATGGTGAATGTAAGCTATTACTGGCTGGGTGGGTGGCACACATTTGCACAGAAACTTTTAAAACACAGAGCAAGCATTTTATTTTGGTTTTTAAAACCACTGAGAGAACTTAATGCAGCTGCTTTCATGGCATCAAAGTGAAACATGTAAAAATCTCACTTTCTATTCTAAATAACCTTAGGGCTGTTGAATCAGATATTTCCGGGTTGACGTGTTTTGCACAGGAGTGACAGTGGCATTGAGTATATATAGTAAATCTTGATGTTCCACTGAATCTCTTCACTCTTTCATGAGCTTCACAGGGTACTCATCCTTAACAAAATGTCAAGTTAAAACATGTCACTTTGCCGTAGTAGAAATTGCTTACTTGTTTTTAATCAAAAAGCAACTCTTAATGGCCTCTTTTACTGTAGGCAGTAAGGAAAGGAGCTTTCCAGTTTAGCAGCAAGTAGTTCCTCTGACCCATTATTTGCTGTCATTTCTACTTCTCATCCAGCAATGTGACGGGGATTGCATGATTAAAATCTGAGCATGGTGAATCAGGATGCAGGTGCTGCATATCCCACACCAAGTAGAATTAATATTTTTAGGAAAATCTGAGCTGTTTTTAATGCATTCCATTCCATTAAGCAGTGCTCCTCTGTTTCCTAGGACCTTTACTACATCGATGTGTGATATCTTTTAATAGCAGAGATTACATTGCCAATAGTAAAGGTGATTTGTGATACAGTGCTTCTTTGATTTTAGATGAGAGATGCCATATATTCAACATAATCCTTGGATCCTATCCTGTGAAGTAGAAGGCTTCCTTAATCTGCAGCACTCAAGCTGTACAAGTCAAGTGAATTCAGTTCATATTCTTTTTAACACTGAAATGGCTCTTCACTTTCTAGGCCAGCTAATAATCCTCCTCTTAACTACACTGTACATATCACAGATGGTGCTTGACAGACTAGTCAGTGTCTCAAAGGTCACCACAACACTATTAGCGAGATCACTATGCCCTTTGTTTCATGAGGATCCTTCTGCTACAGTACTTGTTACTTAAAAAAATTATAGGAGTAAACTTTGGGGTTTGTTCTGAAAGAAAACCTTAACCACTTCTCTCCTCACCAACAAGTGCTTCAAATGTGGAGTTGTTTGTTGTCAATGAAGTGCTCTGGAGTTTAGCGTTCTGCTCATACAGGTATGATCGGTTCTAAGTCAGTTTGGTGGGATTCTTTTGTGTGAAGATGTAATACTGAGTATGACTGATATTTTAATTTTTTATCATAGTTGCCTTTTGGAGCTTTTATTATGTTTTGAGGCTTATTTCAGCACCTGACAAAGACGAACATTAACAGCCTTCTAGAAATTCTCATGTCCAAAGCAGTATGCATTCGTTTTGTGTAGTTTGAAAACACTGTAATAACTCAATGATGTTTTAAAAGCAAATAGGAAAAAGTCAGGCTTTAAACACCATTGTTGTTGGTTTATTGAAATATTTACAACAATAACCAGAAAAATCGGCACACCGTTGTCATAGGTGCAGAAACATACAGTGGAAAATCTTGTTTCTGTTTTGGGTAATGCACGTTTATGAATGTATTTTACAGTAAAAATGCTATATTTACTTTTGCCTTGTAACTAACAGTCTGCGCTTGTTTGTTATATTGCTGCAGTAATGTAACTTTACAAGGCCAGGCTCAGATTTGGAGAGAGAACTTGCAAAGCTACTTTTTTTTTTTATCTGAGACAAGGACACTTCTTGAGGCGAGTTAATCTGTACTGTTAATATAACTTGCAATTTTTTGCTTAAACTGATTGTGCAATGCCAGACTTTCTTAAAGTTCATTCATAATACATGACATACACGCTGCTTTTTCTGATACATTTAAGAAATCAAGTAAAAGTATGAGCTGTCCACTTGAAATATTTTGTAGTCATTTGTCCATTTTCAATAATAAATGTCAGGTATGTATGCAGTTCACTTTTTTTGGTAGGCAATTTAATTTAAATATTTTGAATGTCCTGTTTCCTTAGTCTCTGTTCTTCTTGATTTATTATCTTTGATACCAGCTGAAACTCCAGTTTTTGTACATTGTTTTATTTTATTTTTATGTCAGTGATAGGCATTTTGTTCTCTCATCAGTCAGAAAACACTCAAGAATGACATGAACTCTTTATAGGATTTCCATTGGTGTTCAAATAGTTAAGCCATTATTAGAATTTAACATTATATTGCAAAGTGAGCAGTACCATCCTGGATGAAAGAAATTTCCCGTACATTAAAAATAAACTGAGTGTCATGGTTGTCGTTTCCAAACAGGACACCCAAATGTTCTTTTGTAGTACATGATCTTTGTCACACCAGGAAGCGTACTGTGGAAGCGATTTTTTTATTTACATGAAATATAAATGAAAAAAAATTGCAAATTCATCTAGCTAGAAACTCTGTAAGCATTTTTAAACTACTTTTCTATTGTAGGAAATTTCCATTTTAATTTGATTGCTACAGGTTAATAGATGGATGGGAGAGATGCTAAAAGTTAATTCATATCCAGGCAAACTCAGCTAATTTCTTATATCTTTAAACTGCTGTATCTCCTTTTCCATTCCTATTACTTCTAAATTCCAAGGTTCCAGGAATATCATGAAAACATTTCATATTTCAATATTCAGTCTTCACAGAACTATTTGAATTGGCGTTTCTTAGTGTCCTTGTCCCCACCCCCGCCACACAGCTGTCACTAACAGAGGAAAAGGACTGGGGGGAGGGAATGAGGGAGCCCTGCTAAAATCGTGTCACGTAGCTCTAATTCATCTGCTCTCATTAGAGTGAGCGAGGGACAGCAGTGATGGCCAAGAGCTGCACTCCACACATGACACACGAACAGTTTGGGGAATAGAAAATTGCTTTCTCAGGAAGCCCAGCCAATTAAGGACTTGACCATATTGAATGTCAAGTGTTAATTTAGGTTTTTCTTCATTTTCCCAGTAGTAATGTGGGTCCTGTGATGAGCAAATACATGTCAAGTAAAAGTTGATTGCATGAAGGACCTGGGTATTATATGTCACTGACAAGTCACAAATGTACTCTAGTCTTTTAACCCCTTAGGTGAGTCCAGAAAGGAGGGGGAGGGAAGTAGGAGAGGGGGATTAAATGTACTGTAATGATAAGAATAGATAGCTTATATTAGAGAGAAGTCTGGATGGGACAAGCAGGAATAGACATTTGTGCGAGAGGCTAAGGTGCAGACTTTCTGCAATCAGTGCATGTATGTGCTACCTTTTTGAGTTATAATTAATAAACAGACCTAAAGGCCCCCTCAGGATTCTTTAGGGTTTTAAACACACCTATGAAGCATGAATGTTATATCCTTCATAAGGTTTCATGCGAAGAGAAGGAAAAGAGGTGCACAGTGCCAAAAATATGAAGTGCTCCTTAAGGGGTTTCTGTTTTGAAAGAAAATCATTTTGCATTCTTCATGGAAAAGAAAATATGTATTTCCAAGGTCTTTGTTTTTAAAAAGATAACCAGAAAGAAAAGACAAAGCACCCATATGAGAGCATGAAATTGCAAAACACTTTCCTGTCAAAACCGAATTTATTTTCCAGTTGTGTGTGTGTTTCTCTAGGTTAATTTCACAGCCATCAGAAACTCCCTGAAAGGCCACCTACCCTCAGCTTATGTTGTACCTGCCTGTACTAGGGAAGTGGGGGATGGCAAAAGCACTAGTACTGAAGTCCATTTAAGTGAAGTAGCATTTACTTTTACTACATGTGGATACTTATGTATCATCTATAGCATCTAATTTCCATTCATCAGCATATTATTTACATATGAATGTTCTGAAAATAAGGCAGTATCTGTTTCTATTGCAATAGTATGATTGACTAAAAATTTCATATAACAGTGTAGATGTTGTGTAGTACAAATACAATGAAATAGAAGTGGCAATTATGCAAGCACCTAGAAAGTTGTCCCTGCCTATCTAATCTGAAATGGTAAAAGCCACTTATGCTTTCCAGGAATTTTTAGAAATTATTTTCTCTTCCTGAATTTTGTTTCATTTCTTGATACCTAACCAATAGGTGGGTAACTCTTTGAAGCTGGTCAGTAAGCACTCTGTGTTTGCTTTAAATATCACTGAGCTCATCCTAATTAGTATACATTATCCCTATTGCTCCTTTGGATTTTGCTTCTCTGCGTTATGACAAAGATATTTAGGTGGCAAGGTGCACTACCACTGTCCATGATGGATGTGTATGTTCAATAGACATCATTCTCATGCAGGTAATGTGACACTTTAAATGAGTGCAAAGTTAATTATTAAGGGTTAAATTGTGAAACAGACATATTTGCAACAAAAGCAATTTAGGTTTGATTTGTATTTTCTGGAATGACATTCCATTCTCTATGCATATGAAATTATGCTGTCTATATAATGAAAACAAACACAAGAAACAGTTTCAAGAATCTAACCTCAAGATGGTCTGCAGCGCTTTTCTTACTTCAGTTCCACTTCAAGTTTAAGTAGAAATGCCTTATGCATACATGTCATCTCAAAATAAACCCAACTTAATTCTCCCTCCCAAGCCTCCTCTCCTTTGTGTTTCGGTAGGTAGCATCTGTAGATCTCAGCTGGCATTTAGAACAGCATTTTAATCGTGGCAGCTTTTCTTCTGCTAGGTGTGCAAAGGGATTTTGCTAAGTTTCCTTAAACTAAATTCCAATGATGCCATCTCAGGTTGCTGATTCAAGATTTTGCTGCTCTGTGGTGTCACTTTTGACGGATGGTACCTAATGCAATCAGCCACCACTAAGGCAAGGCCTTCATTTGACCAAAGGGTCCAAAGGAAGAAAAAAAATAGAGGAAAAAGAAAAAAAACCCTCCAGCCGTCCAACCAACAACGAAGTAGGGCAGGCTGTTTCTGAATTGCTGTTTCCCAGTGTTTTAGCAGAAGATGCCTCCCTTTGCGCATGTTTTTGATAAATTTAAGAAGTCAAATCATTGACACAGATGGATAATCCAAGTGTATAGGGTGAAGAGTTATAAATTAACACATTATTCCCTCTTAATGTGAAATACTTGAGAATGCATTTTCTCGGTCCCCTGACATCTACCCAGTGAGGGCTCGCATTGTACTTTTCAAGTGGCATTGATTTGTTAAAGCGCTGAATTAGCATCTCAGGCCAGCTGCCTGTTCCACTGTTGTGTTGTTGGGTTCATTCTCTTTCTGTCTGCCTTGCTTCCCGCTGCCTTGGCCACACACAGGGCTTCAGCCTGCTTACCCCAGCTTTTCCCCTCTGTTATTTTTGCTAATTCACACTCACCAAATGTGCCTTGCCGAGTTGAGTAAATTAACATATCTCTTATTGCATAAAGCTCGTAATATGCACATATGTGTATATTCATGTGCATGTGTGGGTAATATTTTTGATTGGACTGGGGAAGGAATAAACAGAGGGCGGAGGTGAAAAGGCTGCAAGGATGAATGGCTGTGCTTACCAGCCTCATTCGCTATTGAAGTTAAACATTGTTCTCTTATTTAATTTGTGTTGAGACGAGGTCCACCATTCAGCAGCTGAGTCAAGGGGAAAAGAGAGAAGTAATATATGTCAAGTCAGAAAAGCTATAGAAATGCAATATTAAACTGCATAACTTAGGTTTGAATTTAGGAGTTTTTAATACTTTGTCTAGTTAATCATTAGCGAATGCCTGCACAGATCTAAAGGTAGTTTATGCTTACATGTCTGTATTGAAATATGTTGTTTATAACTGTGGGGCTTTTTATTCTTATTGTTGTTATCTGGTTTTAAGACTTTCCTTGTCCCATCTTTTCTTTGCTCTCTCAGCTTGTCCCTATTACTGCTGTCTTACTTTTCAGTTTTAACATTTTCAATGGAACTTCCCACTTTATATTTTTCATGGTAGCCCCTGACATATTAGTAGCTTTGCCCTAATTGACCAAATTACACTAGTAAAATGTGTATTGCAGTAATGAAGATTATGTACATGAAATTAACATTATACTTCATTTAAGATGGCTTATAAAATGCTCCTATTTTTATCTGTGGTTCCTTGGCATAGATGAACGAGACTTTTAGAGCTAGAGTTGAGTAGTAAAATGACATTCTTTTATACTGCACATTCATTATTCCTACACTATTTTGATTATCTTTTCCTTACCATTGTTTCCTGTGAGAGTTTAAAGTAATTTCCTTCCCATACTATGCTTCTGATAATGGAAATTTCAGGAAAATCAACAGAAATTATCCTTTCTGTCTTTTTTAGCATGACAGATTCTGTCGTTTGGGATACAGTACTTCTGGGAAACCTTTTCTTCTTGCAGGTGACTAAAGGGATACATTTTCCTGGGTATCTGGAACAGAATATGAGCGGGCTTTGAAATCTCAGATAAACTGAGCAAGATCCTCACTGTTCCCCTGTTTTGTTTATATCTACTAACATAATCTTCTAATCATTGTGTAATATTTCTACTAATTAGGGGACATGTTTTGTAAATCTTAGTTGCCATTAACACAATAAGACATTTCAACTGCATGGAAGTGTGGATTAGATTTCTTGCCTGTTTAGATTTTATCTTTTCAAAGGTTATGCACCTATTAGGTTTCCAACACAGTCAAACCAGAATATTTACTATTTGTGAAATTTATATCAGTTTTCAGATATAAATTGAAAAGTGTTCTTTGCCTTGAGATGCTTACATTTGAAACCTAAATGGAACAGGCACAGATTGACATACTGCCCTATCTGAGTAATCAGAACAAATTCCATAGAGTTAGTTTTGTTAGATAACAGTATACGAATTATGGCTTCATAGAGGTGAGGCGATTAAAAAGCTATTGTCTTATAACTGGACTGTCAGGGGCAATTTGAAACCACCAGTGAGAGTAAACAGAAGACACTAGGTCTTCCTATGTTTTCTCAATGGTGTGTTATTACTTTCTTCAGAGTAAAGTACAGCACTGGCGTTTCCACTGTAGCTTTGTGCAGCATGCAGAGACAAACCAAGTGTACCCTGCTGTGTTAATGTTACCTAAACATTAGATGCCATGCTGTAGTGCATCTGATACATTGTATGCGGATAGATCTATTATTTTGGGCAAAGAGGGACTCTGGACCATTGGAGACTGTTTAATTGTGCAAGTGGTACTCTCAGCTTAGGGACCCAGCAAAAATTAATGCTGCATAAGTGCTCTCACAGCATGTAGTGTCACCTAATTTGTGGTGGTTTTGGCAGAAGCTTCTGGACCCTGTTTGAGGAAGAAATGATATAAGAGTAAGGATCTGCAGAAGAACTAATGAAGAGGTGACCCGCTAGAAAACAAAGCTACTCACAATACTGATAATGAAAGTTGAAAAAGATCAGTCTTTCCTTCATTGTCCCAAATTCTGTTCAAATCTGTAACATCTGTTCTTTCGTATCTGAAATCTCTAATATAATGGATTATATTAAAGCTGCTAGAAGTACACATACCATCTTGCTATTAAAAAAAAAAAGTAAGCTATTGGGCATTTTTACCAACCACGTATTTTAAGCAATCTCTTTCATGAGACTGTGGAGCAGTGTCCTGATTGCAGTTCCCTATCTTCATTAGAATTATTCCTTGTACTGGTTGAAGTGAAGCCTCTGTTGATGCTGTGCTCATGTCTTCTGTTGTTGTGTAAGAAATCAACACAGTCTTGTCCAACTTTAAAATTTAATGGGAACACAATAAAGGAACAAAAAAATGTGAAGAACAGACTGTCACTGTAGCTAATCTGACAATAAACATGGACAGAGTAGTCGTTCCATATAAAGAAATAAAAAAAATTGCACTTTATAACAAAGACTTTAATTCAGTTTTATTATTATTTTTATAAAAGACAAAATGGAAGTCAGACTTATGTTGAATGAGTCAGATATATGCATTCAACTGGAGGTTCATATCTGTATATATATATTCCACATGTATGGAAGTAAAAAAAACCAAACATATCATGAACCTCTTCTGCCCCATTTTCAAATTATTTGAAAGCACTTTAGGGAAAAAAAAATAATGTTACATAAATTCTATGGATCAGTGCTTTATGTCTTGCAGAAGCTGACACTCAAATAGAGAATTAAGTTACTACTTTGAGTACTATGGCAATGCAGAAACTGAATTTCTGAATGCCACACCTATTTCTAACCACAGGGACTGATTTGCCTCTGTGGAGAATTTGGTATGAGGTATTGCTAGAGTTCCACAATTATATTCCTCTGTTATTTTATATTTTTGTACACTGGTTTTTTTATCAAAGATACCAGGAGTACTGTGAGTTCCCAGTAAGGTGAACAATTTGTAGACATTAGCTCATAACTGTGGCTGCTCAATAAGAAAAAATCATGATTGACACATTTTAGTCATTGCATCTTGCAAACCTCATTTCAGTAACAATAATTCTGCACTTTCGCTACGAAATGACTGTCAGTAATGTCAGGTCATGATCTGGTTCCACCCTTAGTGATTTGAAATAGATGTAGGCATCTGTATTGACCAAGCTTTGAGAGTGAGACCTTGCTTTAGTGTCATGGTGGAAGGACGAAGGAAAGTAGTGCTGGTGGCCAGCAGGCTTCAGATGAAGAGTCTTTCATGTGAACTGTCTAATTACCTGAAGAGTGAATCTCTGTATGGGAGTAAAGGAGTATTTGATGGAAATAGCAGAGTCCAGGTAGTGGTCTTTCTGTACCAAATTTCCCTACCGAGTGCAGGCAGCCATTTGCTACCATATCAAGTATAGATGAGTTTCTCCCAGAATTATGCTTTTTTATGAAGGTACACCTGTCCACTAATTTTGTCTGGGAAGAAGTCTGTATTCAATCCCTTGGGAAGGCCCTGGCAACTAAATAAGCTGCACATTCCAGGTTTTTGGAGGAATAGAAAGGTTGTACTAGTTTGATATCTCAGCATGCAAGCCCCATGAACTTAGTGGAGGACTGTCATTTGCGATACTTCTCCAGAGATAGAGGAACTTGAACAAACAGCCAGAAAACTGAAGATGTGAATTCACTCACTGCCTTCACAGGACTTTGCAGCTGTCTCCTCTGGCACTAGCCCCTGCATTGATTCCAAATCCTAGCAAAATTGCAAAAGATTCTTATTGTTGTGGAGCTGGAGTCAGACAGACACCCAGATGTTAATTTTCTTGCAACTTCCACTACGTTTTTGCTAAATGTCCGTCCTTCGTAAAGGATCTCAGAGATACTACCTTGACTTTTCACTTCTAAACAGTCCATTCTCTTTCTTCAGACCACTATCTTACCATCTCTGGGCTTGTGTCAAATCCCCAGTGCCCCAGGCATCCTCCCTCAGAAAAATGTTTGACTGAGAATGTTTTTTTCTGCTTCCCAACATGTTCTATATGGGCAGAATTCTGAGGGACAGGGTAGATTCTAATATCTACTTTCTACCTTGTCAGCAGATTAAAGGTTAATGGAGCACAGATATTTTTAGACATTTAGAACCTGCTTGCTACCTTCACCCATTCTGTCATCCAAGGATTCACTGATTAACCTAAAGAAAATGTAGTTAATAACATGCAAGGCCACTGTTCCTGATCTGAGCTTAAAGAATGTGGCAGGATGGCAGACTGTTTCCTTTCTTGTTGGAACGGATTGAGGATTATTTGGAACAACTCAAATCAAGCTGTGATAATTTTAGGAAATGGTAAGGTTCTTGGTATGCTGGGAAAGTGTGTACATGATGGATACCATTGACGGTCTTCCTATAGAGACAAACTTGAGTGGAGATATTTCACTTTGTCAGCTGTCAGAAATAGGTAGAGCAGTGAAGACCAAAGATATCACTTTTCTTCCTATTCTGCATCTTGTTGGTTTTAACACCTTGAGACCACCGAGGACCTAAATAAATAGATATGGTGCCTCATTAGTATCTTTCTAAGCATTCAGTTTTGTTCAGGCAAGCCTACTGTCTTCTTGGCACTTCCTTGGATTACTTCATGGTGTCTAAGAGGTCATGGTGTCTAAGAGAAATAAACCACTCTTAAGATAGAAAAATGAACTAATTCTGGAACTATATTTAAGTTGCATTTAAGTCAGTCCATGAGAGCATCTCTCTGAAGTGAAGGCAAGAAAATATTACTGAAATAATAAGGTATATTACCACCCATAGATGTTCTTATCTATGCCCTGGAGAGCCATCAGCTTGTGCTGTGTTTATGTTTTTTATTTTTTGTTCCAGTGATGATAATACCAAAAAAAGTCTTGCTTCAGTAGCTGCAAACAGACCATTATTGCATCTTTACTCAGATTGTATTCTTCAGCTCTCCATCCTTGAAAGATTTTTTGATTCCTCTGCAGTATAGCTATGTTCCCTCCATCTGTAGTCTACATGCTCCTTGAGATTTTTGTCTAACCTGTCTGTGAAAGATAATTAAGAGAGGCAGATCATATCTCCAAAGAGCAGTTTGTATCTGTTTGTTTTGCAAAGGTGCCCATTTCACCATATAAAAATTTTAGGCATCCATAGAAAAAAAAAGTTCCACACTGGTACTCTAGATTACATGGGTATATGTTACAACCAAGTGTCAGAGACAGTTTTGTCACAAGAGAAGTCTAAACTCTACTACCTCTCAAGTAAATTTTACTCCAAAGTATCCTGAAAGCATTGGTTGTTTTCCTGCTTTTTTGAATGGATATGATACAACAGAACTGTATGAAACAGAGGTAAATCCAATCATTTTCCTCCTTTTTCTGAAATAATACAATAAGGCAGCCCCTCTACCTGACTAGTCTGTGCTATAATGAACTGTTAATAGAATATTTTCATGGAAGGGAGACCAGGCGTTTTTCTTTTAGGTGAAAGGCCATTAGGAAAGACTCAATGGAGCTGACTAAAGTAGAATTTAGTAGAAATTAGTAGGTGCTCATTATCAGAGGCAGAAGAATAAGAAGAATAAGAAAAAGAACCTGTTAAATGAGAAGAAGTAATTATAAGCACAGGTAGATCATACTGACCACTAGAAAGCCTGGACTACATACATATATTTGAGGTTGCAGGCGTAGATTCATTGACTCTATAGCCTTCTGTATAAATGCCAAATACACTCACATTTATTCTAGGCAAAGGTAAAATATGCCCTTTAAAAATATGGTAGTTCATGGATTTGAGTCATTTAGCTATTAAAAATTTTCTGAAATGCAAAAATGTACCTCTAAAGGAACAATTATTGTTTTCTAGCAGCAAAGCCAGATTTTTCAGGACAGAAAACCTGTTTCTAGGAACTTTGTGTTCTGAGTCTCTATATTATCATCCTCAGACTAAATTTAAAGTGTTGTTTGCCTTCAGCAATGGAAGAGCTATGATTGCATATATGCCTACTTAACTTTTGTCTTTGCTCCAAATGCAGTTCTTCATACTGAACATTTACACCATTGTGTTATATATTCATGGTAAAGATAAAGTTAACTTGACTCTTTATAGGCAAGCATATTGAAAAATATTTTGTATGTGTGAGGAAGCACCTCTTTAGCTTCTCTATTGCCTAACACAAGTAGTAACTGTAATTTAAATGAAAAGTCAAGATTGTTTTCTCTAACTAGAAGGAAATTTTGCAGACACTAGAAGAGCATTTGCAAAACTGCAGCTTTCCTCCCCAAATTATCTACATCTTCACATCATGCCATAAACTAAACTGTAACAGGATGGAGATTATAAAAAGTCTGTTCTGTGGGCGACCTAGCCCATATTTGTCCAACATTGGATTTCTTTCTGTGAAATATGTGATAGTAACCACTGTTTGCAGAGGTTGCTTTGGCATATATAAAACCTCTAACGTTTTAGAAAAAAAGACAATTGAATTTCCTTAAAACATGTACACTAGTCAGACAAACATGAAGTTCAGAGGTACTGCTGCTTTCTTTTGCATTCTGGAAATGTGATTCTCAATGGAAAAACCACAGAATTATTTTCAGTGACAATACCACAAGGCACTCTTCATTAACAGATCTGTTTATCTGTTGTGCATTTTGAAATTCAGCATTTGGATGTTGTGTATTGATGGAATACCTTTCTAACCTGTGCTTATTTCCGATGACTTCTTGGTGATTACATGTCGAGATATGGTTCCAGATGTTATGACGTAGGAATGAAATGCTATCTAACTAAAGTGTATCTCCTGAACTTTTGTATGTGGTAACCTCTTTCTCCTCCTCCTCATCTGTTTACACCCTGTATTTTGTGCACACATGGTAATATCTCATTCCCTTGGTAAACTCCTTGGGCAGAGGTCCTGTCCTCTTGAGGTCTTTCTGTAAAGCATCTGTGGAACCACAATGGCATGTTGATAATTATGATAACACTATAATCAGTCATGAGGGAGTGCTAGACAACTCTCATGAGTTACAATCAGTGTTGTGTACTGCAGAACTAGGAATGCTTTTATCTTCTAATTTGGTAGACATCTGTAATAAGGAACAGACACCTGCATAAGGGACAGAACAAGGACACATGGGCAGTTGGCATCAGTTCCCTTTTTAATGCAAGTGCCAAAATAGCTAAAGGTACAGTTCCAGTTTTTTTAAAGTGTTACCTTACCTGTTCTTTCAGTACACTCTGTTCACTTAAATCAGAGGTATTTCAACTGTAGAAGAATTAAAGTGGATAGTAAAGAAGGACAAGGAGCACCAAAATACTTTTTGGTGAAGTTGTCTGTGCTGCTTGTGACTCAGAACAAAACAAAGTAAATTCAGGTCTTAGAAATCTGTGCTCATAGTTTCAAAAATCAAAATTACAAGTAAATATTTCTTGTATATTGCTCCACTCCATTACAGTTCTGACTTGTTTTTTCAGCAATCCTGACATTACGCAAAAGGGTTAACACAGAGATAATGAGACACAATGTTCTTTTGCCATCAGCATTCCTTGTAAAACATTAAGTTTCATTCTATGTAAATCATCATGCTTCTGCCTTTTCCTCCCCTTTTCTTTAATTATAAAGGAAAAAAAATACCACTAGAATGACAGAGTTCTGATAGCTTTGCTAACTAGTCCTATAAGCAAACTGTTCTGTCAGTAATCATAACCTAATTACCACAGGCAATTGGAAAGATTGGGTTTGGGCTGTTGTTGGGTTTTTGTTGGTTTTTTGTTTGGTTTTGTTTTGGGGTTTTTTTGTTTTGTTTTTGTTTTTTATTTTTGTTTTGTTTTTGTTGGGGGCATGTTGTTTGTTGTTTGTTTGGTTTTGGTTTTTTGTTCCCCCCCACCCTCACCTGGATGAGGTAGGCTATATAGGTTGATGAAAGGGCTTTGGATTTTAACAGTAACAATAGTGTATATGTTAAAAAAAAACATACTTCTGGAAAATGCTAAAACAAAAAAAAAAAAAGGGAAAAAAACCCCCAACCACTGTCTGGCAAATGATCAAGTGCCTGTTGAGACAGACCAGCAAGTCAGTGAAACACTGGAGTTGCCCTGCTCAGTGTTGTAACTCTGCAGAAGTCCTGAAGTGACACGTGCATCACAGTGCTGTCACAGTGGTGACACAGGCCAGGGGTCATGGTTAAGAGCAGGGTGTTGCTGGATAAGGCTGAGGAAGCAGAGGTGGCCCCTGTGTGCTCTGTGTGTGGGTCTGTGTACTCCTTTCCCGTCAACGCTGGCCCAGAACGGCCAAAAAAGCCGTTCCTTGGCAAGGCTTAATGGCAGGATGATGTAGTCTGTTGTGACTAGTGCATTCCTTTCAGGTTAAACTAGGGAAATGGCATTGTGTTAAAATTCCAAGTCGCATGAATGTTTTATTGCCACAAGTGCATTCAGGCCTCAAGGGGAGTGTGTGTGGTGGGGAAAGGAGGAGGGAGGGTGGCTTAGTGACTCGAAAACTATCAGAAGAGCACTTCCCCTGGAAAATTTTACCCAGCAGCACAAAACTGACAGGCTGCAATAGTCACTTAGACAGGTTGCGCTTTTTCTAAGCTGTGGCTGTTTAAAATCTCTCAGTCCAGACAATTAGCAGTTGAAGAAAATATGACAAGACACACGCAATGAGGTTGGGAGGTAGAGGGGAAGGAATGCACCGGGAGGGAGCTGAGTTGCCTTCTGTAAACTGCCAGACCTCTCCCCCGCCCCCCTCCTGCTCTGCTGCCCCAACCCAGGGCCCCGGGCAGGGGGGGGAGGTTCCCCCCCCCCTTCTCTGCTGATGGCCAGGAATGGTCTGTTAACTGTACACCACTGGCTGGGAGGCCAAAGCTCATGGTACTGTATGTTACCATTACTACTCCCTCATTCCTTTTTACATTTTTTAAACATCTCTTTGTATTAATGGTTGACATGACTCAGGAGGATATAATTTTAGACTGCAAAAGGACTTAATAACGAAACCTAACAATGTTTGTGTTTGTGAGATTTTAATTCTTTAAGGGAATAAACTTATCCATCCAACTAGCTTTAGTTTTAAGTAATAACTTCGAGCAAAGTTTGAACAGGATTGTTTCAGTAGAGCAAGAATAGGCAATTTGGAACAAGAGTCGTGCAGATACAGTCCTTGGAAAGAAACTTTGTTTTGAGTCATACTAGATTTTTTCGGTGTCTGTGTTTTTATATGGTCTCAACTACTCAAGTCATGTGCCATGTGTGACTTTTAAGTAATTTTTTAAGAATAAATTACTGTGAAGTATTCAGTTCAGAGCTCTTTGTGGCATCAAATTATAGTATATCTTATACTATAATTGTTTGTATATACATACTGCTAGTGATTAGTGCAAAAATATCCTATGTGGATATGTATATGGAAGTCTAACTGGGACCCTAGTGACATTTAATCTCTAAAAATCAGACTTTTTACAAAATTTAGATACCTGTGTTTGGACAAGTTTGTCAGGGAATTTGTATGCTGTTCACACATGTAAACACATTTGCCAACTCATTGTGCTTCATGCATGTACTCCTATGAAGTCACTGAAATCAAAGAAGCAGCATGGATGTAAGCGAAGACAGATTTGGTCTCTCATGGGACGAAATTCTCTAGATCTTTATGTGTTACATCTTTATCTAAACATCTGAGTCAGGGTGCAAAAATGCTACTATATGCTTATTTATGTTTGCAGAATATATGACACTTAAGAGTGATGTGACAGGTTTTTCATTTTGCAAATGAGAAATGATCACAGAGATTATAGAGAAGATTTAATGTCTTACAGTCATCTGCAATAACTGTGTCACTTCAAAGGTTATGTACGGATTTAAGTTTATTTTTACTCATGTTAGAATTCTTAATTGTTTGCTTTCTTGCAAGGGTTCATCTGACCATGTATTTTATTTATTTATTTATTTATTTATTTATTTCTATTTGATTTCTGAATGATATTGTATCAGTGATATCAAACTCTGTATGCGAGGATTTGTATCTGCAAGAGGTCATAAAAACTAATGATGCTTAATACTGCCAGGTTAGCACAGAGAGTAGCAAAAGTAAGCTGACTTAAAACAAGAAAAACCATAATAAATAAATTAAGATGAACTTCTTCCATCTTATGTAAGTAGGTAAAAAACCTGTCTGTACATGTATGGGTATGTTTACATATGTAATTTTTAATTGATGTGTACAATTCACTCTTTCTGAATTCTGAAGTTAAAAATTAGTGTAGTATACCTTAGCAGCAAAGACAAATACTTGATTTGTTTGAAATCTTTTACATTATAGGGCAGATGCACACACTCCGATTTCTTTTTTGTCCATATATCTGCAGGAAAATCCAGTTATATTTGACATTTTTTCCTTTAAAGAATGTAACTCTAGGAAAGAATAAAAATCCCCAAATAACCTAAAATAAACCTTATCCTGTGTTATCTATTGCATAAGAGCTATTGGGACATCTACATTTGGCTGTATGCTTTATTCTTTTGCTTGCATAAAATGCAATAATTTTGTCAGGTTAAGAAAATTTGCCGGGTTAAGACTAAACCATTTCTGGAGGTTTAGTCATGGGGTTTTAAACAGTTAAATTGACAAGACTTATAGAGAGTTATAAACTCAACAAGCAGTCAGGCATAAAGGAAAAGAGTGATTTATAGACTGAATCATTACTTCAAATTTCAGAAACCCTCATTAACACCTTTCATAAATTCTAAACAATATTCACTTTGAGTATGTGTTAGCAGTTTTGATATATATTGAGTACAAACTCACTACAAGTTTACTTATGATGGCCTGCAAATGAAAATTTAAAAATGACATTTATTGAAGATAAGTGGCCCATGATATATGATCATGTAATATATGTAAATATACTACCATTTGAAACTGCTAAAAATAATTTTCCAAGTCAATTTCAGTAAATTATAACTCTTTCTTAATTGAAATTAAGAAAATTTTGGAAATTCCCTACAAGTAGATTTCACATATCATTCCAAAAAGACATAATTTGACAGAAGGTCTTATTTTACATTGCTGCAAATCTAATGTCATAATAAAGTAATTATTTTTAAAACAGAAGATGCAAATTGTCTGTATGCATAGTAACATGGAAATACAACTAACTCTGACTTTTCCACTCAAATCAGGTCTAGTTTTACATACATTTTGCAGTCCCTTGTCTCAAGGTGCAAAAAGGTAGAGAACCATTTTGATTTTACTGTTATTTTATAAAGAGAATAATGTGCACTACACAATGGCTAGGAATTCCAGAGAATGCTAAGCATTAATTGCTAAGTGTGTGTTGGGTTTCACAGAACAGTGATACTGCTGTAGAGGTGAAGAGATTAAAAGTAATACATTTAGCATGAATATTTTTGCCTTTTGATATGCTGACTTTGGACATTTATACTTTGGTTTGCATATATAAAGCAGAAATTTACCTGTATTTTACTCTGATGTTTCCAGTAGTTGCATCTTCGCTCTGCTTCCCCCCTCCCCCCAAAAACAAAGTAATTTGAGGAGCATACACATATATATACCCATATGTATGCATATATCTATATACACATCTGTAAGACATCTATATATACATTCATGTACATACTCATCTAATTATGGTACTATAAGCTCTAACGTAGACTTGTTTAAACCAGTTTAAATTTTGCTATAACTACATTGAACTAAACCAGTAATTCAATGAATGATGATTCAGAATATGATCTGGTCTTATAAGTGTGCTGAGCTACACTAATTAACTCCATCCACTTACCACAATAAATGTGAGGTTAAAACATGTGAGCAAACCCCCTCTTTCACAGAGCTTTAATTTTCCATATTTTATCTCAGGTTTACAGTGGGTGATAAATGCACATGCATTTGGGTATCATGGTTAAGCTGGGATGCAACAATTTTTTAAACCATGGTAGTTCAATTGTGTGTTTGAACTTAGAACTGGATTTATGTGAACATGGGTAGAACTTTATAAATATGTCTACATTAGGGTTTTGGACTACTATAATGATCCATTTTTACATGGCTTTTCATGTATTTTGATGCAACCTTTCTAATAAAGACAGATCTTGAGAGGTGATAACTTGTATTTATCTTCCTTAGAAAGATTCTTATTTATAAGAATAAGAAAGTTTAAATTGTCATTTTGCGAATTCCTTCTTAAAAGGTCTTGAGATATCATTTAAGGATGAATTTTTCTCTCTCATGTTGGTGGTATGCATACCACATCAAGAAAAGTTAATCAAAAGAAAAAAGTCTTGAAGATGCAGAACTATTACTAGTTGTACAATTCTTTACGTAGGGCTTCAAGTCCAGTCTTCATATACCCTGCTCTCACATGACAGTCATTACTAACTGAATTTTAAAAAATCAGTGACTTCTTATCTCTTAGGAAGATTTTTTTTCATGATTGCATCTCTGTTAGAGATATAGGTTGGGGTTTTTTTTTAGTGTTTTCAGTATAATCTTTTATACTTTGGTCAAAAATCTTCCCAGCTGTTTTAGAATTGCAACTTTTTTTGGGGGGGGGGTAGCTAAAAACCACCCCAACTATCTATAGCTTTGAACACTGTTATGTAAATAATTCTGTTAATAAGTTCTTTCAAGGCCAAATTTGAAAAAAAAAATTTGGAGTGATGTTTCATGTGCTTAGAGCTATGTACTTTACTTCTGCTTGGAGACTGCATTAGGAAAGACTGGAAAATCAGACATAAAGCAATATGTACATGTATCTGCAGGAGAACTTTGACAGAAAGGTACATAAATGATTTGTTGTTTCATGTTGACTTTTTAGCAATGTTGCTAGTTTGTTAGCTTTACTAATGAAAATAACTTACTGTCTGACTGTACCCACAAAAATCATTGGCAAAATCAGTCAGTTGTAAGGCCCAGAAATAAAATCTAAACTGGAGCAAGCACATATGCTTTAGTTTCTTTTCACTCTTTTTGTTCATTACTCATTCCAAAAAAGAAAGAAGATTATTTGTGGGGATCAGGTATTTAGAGTCTTCTGAAGACAAAATTCCCAGAGTAGTTTTTGGAATTTTCTATTCTTACCTTGTAGAATTTTTTCCAAAATTACCTTAGAATGTAGACTGTTTATTAGTAACTTACATAGTTATTTTTGGACTGTTTCTGTTTGCTTTCTTGGATTTTTAGGTAAGGGCATAACTTCAGCCAAATCAAGGATTTTCAGAACTACGTAGGACAGGACAGTGTGGACACATGGACAGACCTAGTGGTATCCTTTCATTTGGGCAGCATGTTTTCAGCAGATTGCTCCTCTACTTTCTTAGACTGAGATATGAAGTGGAAGGCAGAAACACACACCTCTGCATCTTCTGGATGTGGACTAAACTTGAACTTCCTTGCCACTGCAGCTGAAAAACTATTAAGACCCTACTTTTCCAGGCACTACTTTTTACCTGCATACCCCCTAGCCCCTCACACCTGTTTTATTAACAGGCCTGTAAAAATATGTTTAGCATAAAATAAACAACGCTCTTCAGGGAGTAGACTGTCCTTAACAAAGACAGTCAAGCAAAAAACAGGTTCCTCCTTCCTCACAGGGAAATTGAAGAAGTGTGATAAAATGCTTAGAAATAAATTACTGTAGTTCTTGTTTTGATCTTGCATGTGAGATGCTTTTTCGCTGTAAAAATGCTGCATAAATACTGTTACTTGATTAGTGTTACCTGTGGTGAGATGAGCAGAGATAAGGACAATAAAACATACGCCAAGTTGTGCTGATTTGCAGAGTAATGGATACTCCTCCCTTTTATATGTCTAGAGTTATCTAAGGGAACAAATTCCATGTTAAAAGACTTAGGGGATTAATATTTAGTTTATTTATTTAGCTAGAGCCTCCCCTACCCTCCTTTCGCTCCCCTCCTCTTCCCTCCCCTCCCCTCAGTACTTTTCTTTCAAAACACTTCATCAGCCTTCAAGAATTTCAGTTGAAAAGGCTTATGTGTAGAGCTTAGAATGACAGAAATATAGGAAGGGAAGAGAAATCCAATCTTAGATCTAAAGTGAAGATTCTGGATCATCCTCCAAAAAAAATAAAAACCCAAACCAAAAAACAAAACCAACCAACCAACCAAAAAAAAAACATAAACAAAACCCACCAACAATAAAAAGAGAGCTGCTGGATGTGGGACATGCTATCCACTGGGGAATTTTGCTGCACTTCTGATCCATTCAAGGGTATTATCACCTCCTCAGCCTTTTGAGGTCTCCCACTAAATTGTGACCAAGAGCATTGTGAAAATTTTAGAAAAAATCTAATTGCAAAACAAAAGTAAAGTAGTTCTCTTTTGAGGCTTTTAAAACTTTGTATTACAGATAGGGAAGAGTTTTTAAATTAATAACTCCACTCTGTAACAAATATGTGTATTGGCAATGTTCTTATATCTCATGGAGCAAATCATGTTCACTTTCTTTTCCTCCTCCATTATCCACAACCAAATTCATGCCTTATGCCTATAAAGAAACCTGCCTTTAAAGACTATATTAATAATATTCTGTCACAAATAACTTGTTGATCTAATGTTAGGATTTTACTGATATACTGCCCATTTCCAAGAAATCTGCATTAGGAAGAAAGCCATGTAATCCTCTATTGATTTTTCTTACAAAATATGCTTTAAATTGTTGATGGGAAAACATTTTATATGACAGTAAGATGTAAAATAGTTGTAAGTTTGGAACCAGCTGTAAGTGTGGCCTTCAACAATGTATTTCTCACAACAGTATCTCTTGAATCAGAGATTCATTTTTTGCCTACATAGTTTCTTTTGTGGGATTTTTTTCTTCCTCAAAGCAGCATATTCTATTGCAATTTTCTGGTAGTGATAAAAACATTGTATACTGTATTCAAAATCTCTCCATCACAGTCATTCGTATATGGATATGCAAAGCGTCATTACACTGCTGACTGAAGTGGTATTTCTGCCAAAGTCCTTAAGTCTGACAGGCAGTTGTATGCGAGTTCCTTGATTTGCACAGGTGCCTTCTTTGACTGTATGGAACTGAAGTAAGTGCTGCAAGCTTTGCCTTCTACTTCAGAAATCCTCTTCTTGAACTTCTTTGTGCTACCCATATGAGTGTATGGACCATCTGCTGATTCATCCTTACATTTGTTCTGCATTTCTGAAGGCATGCTTGTCTCTCAAGGGTTCTGTTTGTGCCAGTGTGCCACAGCAGAACCTTTCAATGAGGGAAAAAAACCTAAAAGCATCAACCTACAGTCCAGCATGCTTTTAGGTAAAGAATTAAAAATTGTTAGAGGAAAAGGTCAGAAATTGTCTCAATGAAAGGAAGACTATACTTCTCCCTTTTCCTGAACTTGCATTTTGGTCTCAGTATCCCTACTCCTGGCACCATCTGTGGGAAACATTAGCATGTTTCCCCAGGGTTTCAGAGGTGCCTCCTGGCAGTCCTCAAGTACTTCTGAACTGCAGAAAATTTTCCACAGGGGCAGTCACATTCCCCACTGGTGGCATGTCTTTGATATGTATGCTGCCTGTTGCAAGTTTTCCCTACAACCTGTTAAAATTCACTAATTCTTAACTTTTCCTTGACAATCACTGGCATTGACCTCAAAAGGCATTCTGAGTCTCACTGTTATTTGTAAGAGGCATCTGGCTCTGGGTATTTTCCATTAGCTGCACCAGTCCTTGAAGTGTCTTTCAGTTTTACCTTGTCACTTCTTTTTTCCCTCTGGCCTATCTTTTCAACTCCTGGTCAGAAGAGCATCACTCCTGTTTTATTCCATGTCCTTATTTACCTCTGGACAGCCTAGGTATGGAAATACAGTGTGTACGTGTATTTTCATATCTGTGTGAGGAGGGGAGGAGTGAAGGGGGGCAGATATTTTTCCTATAGCTCAGAGTAACTATTACCTCAAAACCCCCTGCTTACATAAAAAACTGTGCCCCTGCTTCCCTCTCTCCTTGTTTCCTGGGTGAATGGAAGGGATAAAGGTCATGAGGGATAGAGGGGGGAAAAGCCTTTTTGCTTGTTGTTATATCTTTTGTTTTTGCTGATGATACACACAGCAAGTTGTAAATAGCTTCTTCATTTGGAGTGCTTATTCCTTTGAAAGAGATTCTGCACAGTAGTTGTGCTCTCAGCACTGCTATGCCCCAGGGATCAGAGAGGGACACTTTAAAGATCTTTTCATTCATTTGTGCAATTTTGACAGGAAGAAGAAATTTAACTTTTTATCAGACAAATGTCATCCAATCATTAAAGGTTGAACATTATTTTAAAATTTTTAGTAGCAGTCAACACAGTATCAAACAATGTCAAACTATGAATTTGCATGACATACAGAATCCAAAGTGTTTGAATCCTCATATGCTGCCTGCCATGTACACAATAGCACACAAATAAAAAGAACCAAAGGAAAAAAACCAACTGAGGTACAATTTTTTTTAGGAGTTATAGTGGGGTTTGATTCCAGTTATTCACCCATCAGTCAAATGAGTTCACAGATCTGGATAATATTAGAATTCATGAAGTGAAAGATACTAAATGCTTAGCTAATTATACTTGTTCTCAACCTGGTTTTAATATTTTTACCACTTGGGAATATAGATGACAAAACAGATTGTAGTGTACATTTCTGTATTAAATTTATTGGAGAATAGTTTTTAATTCCTGGGAGCATTTGACAGCTTTTTGTGTGACTTAAAAATGTGTTAAAGGAGCAATTTTTTGTGTACAGGTATCTATTTGCTAACATTCAGAATACTGTCCCCACCTTCTCATCTTCCTTGTTCTTGAAATATGATGCTGGTTGAATTATTAACTCTTATAGTTTAAAATCAAAGTCCTCAACTTTTATATATTTCACACTGATGCAAAACTGACCATCTGCTACCCTGGAGTCCTGCAGATTCCAAGTGCCTTTTTGGAAAATTCACGTCTAGTTTGACCCTTAATATAGTGGATCATTGGATGCAGCAATCAGGAGTGAAGGGAGTCCATGGACTCTGAGGAGCTAAGGTGCAGAAGAGATCTAAAAATTACTATATAATTGCTATATTGCTGTTCATATTGATTTGAACAGTTACAGCGATGATCATGAGTAGAAAAGCAAGATGGATTAATGGGATGAAGGGCAGCTTATAGAGTCATTCATTTTTGGTAAGTCTATGAAGCACTTGCTGTTGGCTTACGGAGGGCTGACTAGTCATGTTGTGCTGGGTTTCTTCTTTGCTTTCTGCTGCTGAATTGCGCTGAACATTTTCCTGTACGTTTCCGTGTATACAACCACCATGGGATGTTAGAGTGGGAGGAGAGGTGCTCCATGTGACCATAAACGGGAGGAAAAGTGCTCCCACACAACAGTTTGTCTCTTAAGATGTTGTCCAAGTTCTTAAGCATCATGAGAATCCTTGAAGTAGAGGAGAACGAAAAGCTGGAATATAAATGCAGAACCAGCTTGTGTAGGGTACTGTAGTTACGGAAGAAGAGAAAGATGCAGAAATGGAAAATAAAAAGTCACTGGGGTTGAGTTGGCCACCCTGAATAGGAAAAAGCTGAGAGCTGAAGAAAGCTGACTTAATGGCTTGAAAAAGGATGAGGGAGACAGTCCCATATACATGGAAAGTGGAAAGAAAAAGAACTGATAAGAGAAGTGAGGACTAAGACTATGTTATTTGGTATTTGCAGTATGTTAAAATACTTAATGAAAATGAGTCACTGGAGTGCATTCAGATCCACTGGAAATTCAGATGTGAAGGTACTTTGCTAAGTTTTTCTGCCTTCATGAAGAAATTTGAAATTAGGATGGTAATTTTGAATTAGATATAGGTCAAAATTTAAAAAATGAGATCAATGATATGATATTAGTCTGCTTCCTGGAGCAAGTGACTGTTCTTGGATTCAGCGGTTTGGTCCCTTTGATTCAGAATGCATTCAGCTAGACAGTGACTGTAAAAGTGAGTGTGATTGTAACTAAGATAACCTGAGATTTAAGATGACTTTTGTCATATCACAGATTGAAGTGATCAAGCAACGAAAACATAAAGGAGCTAGTGATCATAAAAAACACAATAGTCTTGTTATGAAGAGAACATAACTTGTGACTCTGAGGTTGTGGGAGTTGACCAGACAAGAAAAATAACATCATATGAAAGTCTGTTGCTGATTTAAAGAAAAAAAAACAACCCAACCCTAAATTTAGTTTTTACAGTTAATAGCATGTCTAAAATCTTTCTGAAGTCTTGGAAATTTTTTTTTTTTTTAACATTCTGTATGGAAATTTTAGGTTCTACAAATGCTTCATTTCAGACACAGAATTTTGTCTGCACAGGAAATTTTTAGAAAGTGAATACTTGTTCTAGATTAAAGGGGTCAGTTGTAGTTGCTACATTGCATTTAATGGTGAGATACCACATAATGTTTCAAACACTGTGACTCCATTCTGATACATTCTTGGATTTCAGTTGCTATCCAAAATGAATGGACTTTCATGTGAAGGATGGGTTGTCTATATATTTAAATGAGCTCTGAAATGCAATTTTTTTTTTTTTGAGAGCTGTGAAATAGAATAAATGATGGAGAGACCAGGTGTTTAACACTCACCCTTTGTGTTGTAACCTTCAGTCCATCACAAAGGAAGCTGACTTGTAAGGCTGTGATACTGCAACTGTGTATCAGATCACTACTGCTTTTTAGTCCATCTGAGGTTAAGAGTTCAATGTAAACTAATGGTTTATGTAGAGAAAGCATAAACATTCAGATAGACCTGGTACTGTGTTTTAGCCTTCTTATCAAATTGCATTTCTGCTTTCATTTTGTTGTGATAGCTCTGGAATGCCTTTATGTCCTTGCCATCTCTGTGTAGTTCAGTGTCTGTGTCTCTGGCAGAGGAAATCTCCTAATCTGATTGAGTCATGTTATCCTTGTGCAGGTGCCTTCCTAAAGACATACTAATTTTTCTAGGCCTACAAGCTAAAAAAAAAAAAAATTAAAAAAATAAAATTATCACTACATAGGAGTGCAGAAGAAAAGTCACCTAAAAAATTCTTCCTTCAGTTTCACAGTGTAAATTGTGTTTTGGTATTATTCTTCCAGACTTTTACATTCTTTGGATGTGACAGGTGTCTTGCATAGTTGATATTTGACAAGAAATGCCAGTGAGAAAAACATTTTTTTGTCTTCAATATTTTTTCCTTTTTCTTCTTAAGGTATAACATCTCAACAAAAGTCTGTTCCAACTTCGTTTTTCAGAGTAAGGACTTCCCAGTCCATTGGTTTTTATTTAAACTTTATCCTTCCAACTGAGACTAAGATTATGTTCAGACTATCACTTTTTTCTCTCACGACATCTGCTCAATAATCCTGCTGGTGAGGGTAGGAGATTGTTCTATCTTGCTCATAGATTTGATTCTAAATCTCTTGAATATCCTCAACATCCCAATTTGCAGTTCTTGAGAATGCTTCAGCATAAATCCTGTGAAGACATCCTTTGCATTTGAAATTATTTAAACTATTGCCAAAAAAAGGCATATATATACACTTAACAGCCAGTGACAGAAAGATTTGTTTGTAGGAAAAGGTTTTAAACTGTTAATGATGACATTAAAAGTGTGATTTATTTAAGGGTAGTTAGTATTCCTAGCACTACACAAAGAACCAATATTAGATGGCCCCCTCCTGTAAACACTCAAAACCTAAACAGATGTTCCAGTTGTGAAACACTCATAGTGACCCTAGGGTGACTGTCTCTCTGAGCTTTGCAATTGGCATTTGATGGTAAGACAGAAGTGACTTTTCTAGGTGACCTAAAGTTTTTGTACTTCACATAAGAAACTAGTTATCTTAAAGAACAAGTGAAAAGAACTGGACAGGTGTGAAAAAGGACATGGAAGACAAGCGCTGACTAAATAGACAAGGGAGGAGGAAGGCTATGGGCTTCAGGGAGCAGAATGAAAGGAACACGATGGAGAACAGAAACATAGCCAGAAGCAGAGTTGTTCAGAGCCTTGATTTTTCGGATAAAGGGTCTGGACTTGGATCAGTTTCCTTTACCTTCTACATCAAAGAATGGAGTGACATGATCCAGGCAATGGGTGCGAAACCCCTTATATTACAAGTTTCATGCTACATTAATAGGAAACATACTTACAAAGCTGAGGCGTTTAAGGGAGAGAGAAAAAAAAAGAGTATGAACAAAATGGTCTATAGGTAAGAAATATTAATTTGATAATCAAACTGCAGTTTACTTAGTAGCCATCTAGTTCACCACTACTTTTATGGCAAAAGCATACCTGTACAGTAATGTTGAGCCAGAGTTTGAAGTGAAGAAACAGATCCACATGGCACTGATTGTGAGGTGAAAAAGTGTGCAATACACTGGCCTTGGGAATATGATGTGCTTCCTGCGTAGTTTTATGCCCAGAACTAGAATGGGTAAATAATGGAAAAATGGATACAGCCTTCAGTTTTGTTTTAGCAGCCAGGAGCTCTTGATCAGTGGCTTTTTGTTTGTTTGTTTGTTTGAAAGCAGCTCAAATAATGCATGTTGTTTCAGCTTGTCTGTGTAGTTGTGTGCCTTGTAGTGGAGTGATTCAAAATAGCTTGCATCCTAAAAAGCAGCCCAACTGCAAGTTCACAAAGCGGGCTGCATTTCTTAAGAGCAAAATAAAGGAACATATTCTGCCATTGGAAGGCAGAACGCAGTGGTCCGAAGTCATTCAAGAGGTTTTCTTTGCCCGGGTTCATTTCTGTCTTAGCTCTACTATCCCTGTGTGGTAACCTGCAGTGTAGAGAACTCCAGCAACAACTTTAAATAGCACTGAAGATGATAAGGAAAATACCACTGGAGACACTCATAGCTTGAATTTTGGCGGAGTCTGTATGTTTCATTATTTCATTCAATAGAGAGGATTTACAGGGGACATTTGGAAGGTTCTTTCAAGTAGAATCAGAGCTGGTACTGCTGAGTCGGTGAGAAGGGAGAGAAGTGGGCTAGAACCTTATTCTCTCAGTGTCTGTGTTGGTGTTGCCTAGTGAACATTGTAAGTTGGAGCTGCAATTGTTGGAAGCTGACATTGTTTGCACTAAAAATAACAAGATATTTCCAGCATTGAAAGACATATGAATGTTTCTCTTGATCCAAAATTCATCATATTTTAAAGGCTAGGTTTTGTCCAACCCTCTTTTTTCTCTATTTAATATTTTCTAAAGAAAAAAACCCAACACAAATCAAGAAAGCAAAAAAATAAACACCACAACAACTAATGGTCATGTATTTAGTTAACTGGAATGTATTTGATTTTGTGAACCTCCTCAGATAAGAGAGTGCCCTCTCCCTGTTGTCCAAGAGTATGTTCATACTGGACCTGAGACACACCATGAAGAGTCTATGCTTATTAATATATACGTGTATGTGTGTGTGTGTATACTTAGAGAGTGCACTCCAGACCTTATTTGTTTTCCTTGTCTAAGGAGAGTTTGGAGATGATATAATGGTAGCCAATTGTGTTTCTCTCTCCTTAGAATACTACACAGGACAGCAAAGAGCAGAGTGCACAGTGAGAATCATGGAATCATAAAATGATTTGGGCTGGAAGCTACCTTAAAGATCATCTAGTTCCCAACTCCTTTCCATGGACAGGGACATCTTCCACTAGAACATGTTGCTCAGAATCCCATCCAACCTGACTATGAACACTTCCAGGAATGAGTCATCCACCATTTCACTGGGCGACCTGTTTCGGTGCCTAACCACCCTCACAATTAAGAATTTTGAAAAAGTGTGTGTGTATCTTAGTATGTCAATGTGTGCGTCTATATTGGTTTTTTAATGTATAAAAACAAGCAGAATCCTGATGTGCAAGCAGAATGGCAACCTTGCAACAGTCATTGAAGTTTGCTTCCAGCTTAAATAGTAACCCTGCTGTCTTTACAGCATATATATATATTTATATATATATTATATATATATTTATATATATTATATATAATATATATTATATATATAATACAACATGGATATATATGCAGTATATATGTGGTAGAGCAGTTTTTTGTTAATTTTTGGACAAAAATTTAACTGTTGATTGAGCTCTGCTGTAAACTCGATTATGAAATGATCTGAGGTGAAATATGACGGTTTTGGAAATCATTTTCAGGGCTAACTCATCCCTGGAGTTCTCTCTTGTCATATTTTGTGATATTGAAGTATTAGAACAAAGTTAAACTGGTTTCTGAAGCTTCCATGTTACCAAGAATTATGATTCATACGAATTTAGACTCTGAAACCTGTACTTGCAGTTGTAGAGAGAGTGAGATGATAGCTTAAAGCATAAATGGGATGGGTAAAACCACCATCTGATATATAGCTAATTGGTAAAGGACTATTGAACAAAATCTAAATCAGCAGAATTGTTTAGTTACACATATGGAATGAAAAAAAAAAAAAAAGGAAAAAAAAAGAACCGATGTGCCCCAGTGCATAGTAAAGTGTTGTTTTCTCACCCACATATATGGAAGCATTTTCTGTCCTGGTGCCCTGCTCTACTTGCTTATACCAGTGAATCTTAATGGTTCTTATTGATATGCTGGTCTTACTGTTAGGGTGGTACTGACGGACTACCCTAAAGCATCTCCACCTCTCTGCCCTTCCTTTCTCCCTGTCTGCAAGTTTGGAACCCGAAACTATATTGCACTGTGGAGTGTATAAAGGAGAACGGTTGTCAGTCAAAGGATGGGTGCAATTTGTGCAACACTGCACACAAAGACATATATGTACATGTGTGTAGATAGATATATATTTATGTCTGTCCATCTGTCTGTCTATCTTTTTGTCTGCCTATGTCTTCAGGAAGAGGTTTGGGGTTTTTCTTTTTCAGTTAAAATACACTTCATTGCATTTTGCTGGTGTTTACAACTCCTGTGATTAAACTAAAAAGAGTTACTTGAAAACAATTTTGCATGCTAGTTGGACTCCGTAAATACCACAACTGCAATGTCTTGATGTAAATATCAGGGCAACATTTTTTTCCCAGTTTATATGTAGTATCTTGTGATGTTTCATATGTTTGAGTTCCTTCCATGTGTGAGTGAGGTTCTTTTCCCAAGCATACTGAAATACAAGTGCAAATTTCCATAAAATTTAAATAAGGTGCTTCCTGTAATAATGAATAATTGTGGCTGCTCTCTGCATTGTAATTAACCATGATCAGACTTGTTTGGGGGAGACATTGCTCCTGTTATAATTTGACAGGCTACTGTGATTTTGCTAGCATAAACAACCTGCAGCTTTACTTGCAGAGTCACAAGGACAAAATGTGCTTCTGTTATAGCAGCTTCTTCTTAAGAGCAGAAGAATAAATTGATAGCTAGGTGTGAAGGGCCATCCGTTGTACCAGTACCTGTTCAGTTTTTTGTAGTTTGTAATGACACTTTCCCTAGCAGTGTTTGCAATATTGTATTATGTGATACTTGTGAATTAGTAAAATCTTGCATTGTGGCTCAGATAAGGCAAAGTGACCCTTTTATGTTTTATTTAGCAGATATTTCTGCAGGGGAAATAGAATCTCTATGGAAAAAAATAAAGGGGGAGAGGGAGGAAGCACAAACAAAACTAAACCCAGAACTACAGAAGAACCATAAAAATAGCCCTAAATAAAAATACTTTTTCTTTTAGAAGCAGCAAGTGACCTTGTTCTCAAATACAGATGCTGAATGCAGTAGAGCGATGTCTGTGGACTTGGCAGCATTGTATCTGGACACTTGGTCAGCCTCTGTTTCTCTGTCTTTCTCTTTTTGTGAGAAACGTCTTTCATTTTGATTCTGTTTATTGACTAAACCACAAGGATTCCTGCCCAAAGTACCAGGCAGCCTACGCTTGAATGACTTTGATTTTCTAACATCAGCCCTGGGGTTTATTTGAAAAATGTACATACACTGCAGTTTTAACAAGCAAGTGACTGCATGATTTTGACCATGGATTAAAGTATATCTGAAGATCATTAAATAAGAAAAAAAAAAAAGGTGGTGGGGTGAAATAAATGTAGTAGTCATTGTACTAGTACTGTGCATGTGTGACACATGTTTTTTGTCTTTTCATCTTCCACAAGAGCCAGAAAGTTTCCTGCCGTTCTCTTTCCAGCTATTGACAAATGATTGCCAGATGCGAGATCTTTGCAGCGCTCTTCCCCTTCACAAACCTGCAGTGATGGGATATTTGATTCTCCCTTGCCCATTTCGTCTCCTTTCCACATCTGCCAGAGACACACAGGCTATACATCCCTACATGAGAGTTTAAAGTTTATTCAGCTCCTCCACTCTCCCAAATAAAACATTCAGAGACAACAGAATGAAGTCCATGTGACTCTCCATAAATCTCAGTGCATTTCAGAGTAGTTTGGGGTTTTTATTTGTAGATGTCCAGGCAAGTTTGGTTTATATGTTGGCATATATTTTATATATAAACTTATACACACACACACACATATATACATGTGTATATGGAAAAGGTAATGTTAGTTTGAGACTACTCAGGAATTCCTGTCACTGTCACATTATGTGAATTTCTCTTCCTCCTGAAGCTGAAGACCAAGCATAACATTTTACAGGATTGTCTGATAAACTGATTGAAATGAGCAACTAAAAGAACCTCAATGATGACCTCTCTGCTGTGAAAGATTTTAAAACATTTTTAAAAAATTTGATGAGAAAACCCAAGCCTGTTACAGACTGTAGAGGATTCCTACACTTTCCTCCAGTTTTGCTACTGGATTTTTAAGAAAATTCTGAAGAGCCTTTCCTTCAAAGTAACTTTCAGTAATCTAAGGAATTAACTAATTTTTATTGTAACAGAAATAACTCTGGAGTGACCACACACATAATCAGTCTTATGTACAAAACTTTTCTGGCACTGCTGTCTGGAGTTTGTATTGGGGATTACTTTTCCCTTCCAAGTTTGCCTTTAAGTATGTTTAAAAAAAGAAAAAAAAAAAGAAAAAACCCCAACCAAACAAAAACCCCAAACAACCCCCCAAAAAAACAAAACAGAGAGAGAGAGAGAGACAGAGGGACAGATTTTCCAGCTCCTGACCTTCCTATTGGGTGGGCTAACACAGGTGGCCTTTCTGTTTTAATATTACACTTTTGGCAAACTGAGCAGCCCTTTAGTCCCTACCAAAGATCAGGTTGGGGTTTTTTGTGTGTGTTTTTGTTTTTTGGTTTTTGGTTTTTTGGTTGTTGTTTTTTTTTTAATTTAAAAAAGAAAAGGTCATTGTACAATTGTTATCATTTCTGCCCATGCCTGTTAAGAGATGATGCCATATCCTCATTTTCAGCATATCCAGATTTTTCCCCCATGTAAGATGTCTAGGTACCTCCTGTAGAGAAAAATACCTGAAGCTTGTGAGGGCAAAACTGTAAGGGTAAATTGTCTGCTCACACAGAAAACAGAACGCAAAAACCAAGCTGAATGTGACTGAGACTTTTCTAAGATTCAGTTTTTTGCATTCTGCTTTTGAAGAGGATGGGATAATGAAAAAACATTGTAGGTAAGAGTTCATTGCCCATGTGGTTACCATTTAAATTTCTTTTTTTTTTTTTTTTTTTTTGTTTTTCTCTTTAGTAAAAGAACAAGTTATTTTTGAGAGAACATAGAAAACTTCACACCTTGAAGATCAAGGCAAACAGTTGTCTTTCATAAAACAATCAGGCTTGAAACTCCAGTAGGAGCAGATGAGATCCTTCAAGTTCAGCATGCTTCACTTTATTTGTCCTTACTAATGCACTGACTGGTTTCTCGTGTCTTCCTCCTTCTTTCACTATGTTTACTTGGAGAGGTAGAGAGGTGCTAAGCAATGGAGGTGTCGTCCAGCCTATGCACTGAGGGAACGTCCTTCAGAGGACAACTTGTCACTAGCCGTCAAAGAAGAGAGTGGCTTTGTGGTCTCTGAACATCTGGCAGCGCTGCACAGGAAGCTGAGGGGGTGTCATTAATTGTGATGAAATAATTTAAACCATCAGGAATAAATGAGGCTGTTAAGCTAAGTTCAGATTCCATTTGCTGTGCACATGTGTCTAGCAGCCTGTGTGCAGTTAAAAAAAAGAAATGTTATATTAGTTTGTGAGTAGAAGTGAAACAGATACTGTAAATGAAGTGAGTTACAGTGTGATGACATCATGTAAAACAATGTTCAGAGAGTGACTTTTGTAAAATCAGTATGCAGGAAAGTGGCATATTACTTTGATAACATTTTGCTAACAAAACTTTGATAACACTGTATGATGATGGATAAAGCAAGTGATGGTTTGGTGCAGGATTTGCAAAACTTACCTTGCAGTTTCAAAAAAGCAGCCTATCTTGTAAACAGAGCTTTTGCATACAAATGTTAGCTCAGCTTATCTGTTATTTTATACCTATGGGTCTGATAAATTTGGAACTGAACCATAGCAGAGATATTTACCAATAAGTGTTTGGGACGCCTGGGCAAATTTCCTTTTGAAATTTTGTTAGTTTCATTTTGTTGAAGGTGGAAGGGGCATTTATTAACATGAGATTTTCATCACCATGCCTCAACTGTCTTCTAAAATGAAAAAATTACACTGGACAGGATTTCAGAGAAATAAGGAGATACATAATCTTGAGCTGGTTGAAAAGAGAGATGTGTTGGGTAAAAGGTCTCAGTTACCTTTTTGCTTGAACATTCATCAAATAAAGAATTATCAGCCTTCAGAAACATGCAGAAAAAATGGCTGTACAAAATTAAATTCTTTTAAACAGTTGCTAAATGCAAATGCACTTGTTTCTGAAAACGGGCAGACACAAACTGACTTTTGCTGAGTGGTGACATATGGTAAGCAGAAACAGTGGAAAGCAGTCGTCATAGGCATCTCCAAAGTTAAGAAGCTTCATAAACTTATAAATTTATCTCAGACAGATTTTTGGCATCTGTAATAATACTGCAAGCCTCTAGCTGCAGGTAGGACACACAGCCAGAGGTCGCAGTCCATGCATTGGCAATTGTCAGCATATGTACTGGTAGGCTGCTTGCAGTGGTGCAGCTGGAAGGTTGCTTAAAATTCCACCAGTAAATTATTACTGGAGTTTCTTCCAGTGAGGAGAAAAGAGCAAGGGTAAATGATTTAATTTCTTCAGCCTTTATTAGAGTCAGCTTCTAAGACTGTGTTACCTTTTGTTCCACTGTCTAGTTGCCTGTCTGTGGACTTCCAGTTTTCTTTGCTCAGTTCCTGTTTGGAACTGAGGTTGCTTTAACATCTGAAGACAGTGTACTTGAATTTCCAGTGGATGCTTTTTGGTTAGGTAGGTCTGGTATCCCTGATTAATTCTTCCATTTCCCTTGAAGGTGTTGGTGTCCTGAAATAGTATTCAGAAAATAGTCCTTTTAAAAAAAAAATCGGTTCTTTATTTGGAATGTAAAACTATTTTCATCACTAAAATCAGATGTATTCTGTATAAGTCACTTCATTTGTCTTGTCTTGGGGTGCCCAAACAGGATGCAGTGGTACAGTAGGTGGTGCAAAATGATGTTTGGTCACAGGGAAAGAGAATATACAGCTCCCCAGTGTTTGTAGTGTATAAACCTCTTGACACACACCCTGTAGGTGAAGTAACTGGTTATTTTAGTATAGAAACATTAGGCAAAAGCTTCCAATAACAGAAAGATGTGAATTTGACCTAAAAGATTTTAAAGTTTTTAACTGTGAGTTCTGTACCAGTCCTCCCTTCTACCTGTAACCAAGAAGTCATGTTGTGGTTATCAGCAAACTTAGGCTCATATCAGAGCATTCTGTGGAACACTAGGAAGCTGTTGAGAAAGCACGAGGGAACAGGAGTTGGAAAGTGAATGCGTGAGCCCTGTAAGGAAACTGGCTGACCATAACCTGAGTCCTGGAGGTGCTGAACACTTTCTATCCCTGTTGAGATTCCAGGTAAGATTGAAAAATGGTGCATGTCTGATTAAGGCATCTTAATATGCCTCTGTGTACTGAGCTGCAAGCCAGTGAATTTGAGCAATTTAGGTTTGGACAGTTGAAATACTATCAGTATTTCTAAATGGGAAGCATATTAAATATTTTCTCCCTGGAGTGCTTTAATAATTGTAGTATAGGTTGTACCTCAAATATATTTTCGGTGTTTTTGCAGTATATATACTGGCATGTAGTTTCACTGCCATGTAGTTGCAGAAAACAAAATGAAGACTTTTGGTTTTAGTTGTTTCTGACATATTTGAGATACAGGAATTCTCTCCCATCCTTTCAAAGGGAGGACTTTATGCTTTTTTAAGGCTTTTTCAACCTCTACAGTTTACGTTCTGGCCTTTGAGACTGTCACTTTCCTACTGCCTAATCCCTATCATACATCAACTATGCTTGTTTTTATCCTGCTGGAAGCTGTGAAGAAACAGTTCTTCAGTAATGTCACTAGAAAATGAATAAATAAAAGCTTCATATTCCCCAGACTAGTTTCTTTGAGCTAATATACACCAAGAGATATTTCTGTGAAACACTCTCTGTGTGTTTGTTTTAGATGAGTTAAATAATTGAGTTAAACTATGACTGAGTTGAGGAGAAGTGAAAGGGGAAAAAATGAATAGCAGAATGAACAGATAGTGCTGCAGACATTGTTAAAACTTAGTAGCCTAAGTCTGAAAGTAAACCCTGAGAATGGGAGGTGAGGATGACTGTGCTAGGTGAATATAAATGATAGTATGCTAGCAGCATGGTAGCAGCACTGTAATGCAAACTGTTCAAGTTACTTTAATATTTATAAAATATGATTTTAAGGACCCTGTTTTCTCTCACAGGAATAAAGCCATCCCCTCCTTTTGAAGTCGTATATTAGGCTAAAAATTTTCAGGGATTTAAATTGAGCCCATTTTGTGCAATGAAGCTAAATACAACTTCAAAGTCAACTTACCTTTTTTTGTAAAGCTGTTGTATGAGGTTCGTGATATAATACCACAAATATTGTGATTATGGAACAGGTTTTCTTGGTCTATTTTTTTCATCTCATAGGGTCTTTTTGTTTGTCAATTCTGATAACAGAACTCTGAAGGAAGTTGCTCAGACTTCTGTATAACAGCTACATGCTCTACTCCCAGTTAGTTTACTTTTTTTTCTTTCCTAGGATGAGAATTGTACTCTTTTAACCCATTATCCCCTGCCTCATTAAATACAATACCCTCCAGACACTGCTTTCTCAAGGCTCATCAAAGTTTATTATAAATGCAGCTCACCATTTGTGGGCTGTGCTGTGTTGTGCCGCTCTGGTACAAAAAATATTTCACTTGCATGTTAAGTTTATTAGATACCTTATGTACACCAAGGAGATGTTCTTTGATGTTCAGGCAAGTCGTGGTTTTAGCAACTAACCATAAAATCACTGGTTGAGTTAGGCAAGAAATTTCTATTGAATGCAGCATTAGTTGGTGACAGTTGTTTTCATTACAGGAAAACCAAAAATAAGTAGAAAACCAGATACGTTCATTTGAGCAATTGACAGGTCCACAGAACTGCTCTACATTTCTCACCAACACTTACTCTCACTCAGTTACAGGCCTGGAGTACTGGAAGGATTGGGGCCTAACTTTGAACTGGAGAGTTGATAGGTGCTACATGGACTTTGGGTGTCCAAAGACACAAGGCACCTACAGCTTCTACTAATTTCAGTGACATTTTGGAAACCAACCAGTTATGAAAAGCAGAACAATAGGGCTTGTTCCCCATTAAATAAATGAAAAATAAGATTGTTCTTAGTGCCATTTCAGTGGCAGCTAGCAGACAAAAAGTAACATCACTTTTTTCTTGATCACCATTCTCGTAGTTTGTGTGCCTGGTTACATCCTCCCAGTGCTTTGCTACCATGTGTATATATTTTCCTTTGAGGAATTAGTTCAAAACATGCTTCCTTCTGTGGAATCAAAAGGTAGCAGAAAATTCATATGATAGACTCAGAAGATTATTTGTATGAATTGAGTAATTAGTGTCTGATGTGGCAGGCATTCCTAGACCTATCCATGAATTATACTTGAGTTATTCCAATTTAGAATGAACTGATGCAGTAGAAGTCTCTATATAACAAGGTGAAGGGTTCTTTTAGATTTATTCTGTACTAAGAAACAAAACATTGCTGGCTTAATGCTAAGTAAAAAAAAAATGTTGCTGGAAGATTTAAGCGTAGAAGCTGTTGCATCTGCTTCTAGAAGTAACTTTTTTAGTAGTAATCTCTCAGCACCATCCTTATTTGTCTCAGTCCTGTAGTTTATAAATCAGTAGTTGATGGTGGTTTCTTGAACAAAATATCCATCAATTATTTATTTAGTGTTTTCCTGATGAGAAAAAAAAAAAGGATAATAACACCACATTGCAATAAGGGTACAAATTCATAGTAGCATTATATTGGGACTTTGGCCTTAAGAGTGTCAGTGAAACTAAGCACAAATTTTTCACTCAGTTGAGCCATGTAGACAAATCTGAGTTAGATTTAATCTGCTTTCTAGAAGTTACCCAGGTCAGCTGTTATTCTGTCTTTACTGAAATGGAAATATATCAACTGGAGCTTAGGTTTATAGTGGGAAACTGGAATGGCATAAACAGGGAAGAACTGGGATTGGTGAAGTGTTTTGCAGAGTTTTTTGCTAGATTTGTGATTAAAAATTAAACAATTGGATAGATATCACTGCTAGATCTGGGAGAAAATAATCTTGAATATAAGAATGTTCTTTAAGAAGGAGTGGCAAAAGAAGGAAAAATATCTATCCTTTACCTACATCAGCCACTTCTTTACCTTGAATCTACCTTTTCCCACCTGGTTTTCAGTTTTTTACATGTTTTCAGAGTTAAGTAGATGTAGATCCTTAATTTGTATGGTGCTTCCCTAGGTATACTTTCTCACATATGTAGGTGTGATTTGTTGCCTAGAAGGGAGGTTTGAGGGAGCAGGTAAACCAAGATGGATGAGTATAAAAAATCAGTGTCTGAAGAGGTGACTGCCATTCTGCCACACTGTGGCAAAAACTACATTCTATCTCTCCATCCTTCTGGGACTTGTATGTTGCCATCAGGAAAGGACAGAGACACATTTAAGCTGAAATTGTCTGAGGACAAGACTTTCTCTTCATAAAATCTTAAAATATCTCAAGTTGGAAGGGACCCATAGGGATCATCAAGTTGAACTTTCATTTTGCAAGTAGGGGTACTGGAGACTGGTGAATAACCCAGGATGTGCTACTTGGGGTATGCTTTTAGGGTCATACAGTAGCTAGCTGAAGGGTATCTGCATATGATTTTGCATTTCAGAGGTGGGTGATAGCTGCTAAATCTTTCAAATGTCTGACTTTGAAGATGGAATTATGTAAACACTCCTCATGAATTATAATGGGAGTGAAGCAACCTGATCTTTTTGCGGTTTATTCTTTGTTGCTTATTTTATTGATTTCATAGCAGAATACTTTTATTAATGTATTTATTTTCATAAATTACCAGGTAAGAGACATTGGATAAGCAGATGAAACAAGATCAAAGTTCAAGGCAGAGGGCCTTAGGGTGAAGCTAAATTCTTTAATGCTATATTCACTTGCATAGCTGTAGAAACCACACAGCTCTTTCCTGTGCTGTACAAGGAGTACTGAGGAGGATCCCAGACTGTCCAAAACTGGAAACAAATGTCAGTGCTGGATGCTGTCACCAGCTTGAATAACTGGGAGCACTAGTGTAGTAAGAAGACTTAACTACTTTTTTAAAAAGTTATTTTTTTATTATTACTATGACCATGTTCATTATTTGCATTGCAGTGGTGCATTGGAGCTCCAGATATGGGCCAGGAGTCTGGTCATTGTACAAACATAGAAAAAACCTTAGATTTACAATGAACTGATCCCAGAGTGGTATGTAACAAGTACTGTAAATCTTCATGCCATCCATTTGTAATGATGTATCAGGAACTGTATACTCACTGATTCAGAAATAAGAAGAGGGCTACAAAAGAAGGGTTGGAATAATGTTAGCTAAAATTTCATGTGCTTGATTCAATTTTCAGTTTGCTTTGCACATTACTTTTTAAAATTTCTGTTGGCATGTCAAAGACAGCCAACCAGGCAGATGTTGAGGAAGGAAACTTGAAAGGAGGTGATGCAGTTGAGTTTTATGGACATTTTTGGAGGTTTTCTAGGTGGTCAATAGTAGTATGAGGTGTTTGTGTTTGTATTATTCTCACTGAAAGCTATTAAACATTTAGGAGATCTATAAGATCTGTTTCTTATCACATAACTGAGTCTACCAGTGGAACCAAATAATGGTCAGAAGGCATAACAAAATGGTATCAGAGCCTCATGGTGCAACTTTATTGGCAAAACCAGAGCAGCTTCTGCAGGCAAAATGGAATCTGAGGTGCACTTATGAGCGGTAAGACACTTCCTACCTTCAAGTGTACTGTGGGAAAATGAGATAGAAGTTTATATTTACTTTGACGATTGTTGACTCTCATGGTTGAAATCTATAGCTTGATATTTGCTTTGTATCTTGTTCTTTGTCATCCTTTATCTAGTAATATTGACTCACTGTCGCTTCATATATTGACAACCCAGTCAATATATGAAGTATTGTATACCTCATAATAACAGTATGACCTCAAAATTAGAAATGTGATTTATGAATAGCTGATTATCTGCACAAATTTAAAAATCTTAATTAATGTGTTGGTACCATGACTAATTCTATTCTCCTCAGCACAGCCTGAGATATTTTCCTTTGTATGAAAATTGTGGGAGAGGTTAGACAGAAATTAAAATACCATAAACCACTAGGTCAGGTCCGTTGTTATATATTTTTCATTCATATGCTTGTGAAATGTCAAATAATTTTGGCAGAGACCTGCCCTGAGTTACAATCAGTTTAAAATCTGAGAATCTATCAAAACTATATTTCTAGCTGTAGCAAACTGTATATTTACATTAGAGTTTGTCCAACATGAGTAATCAACCATATTACAGTGTACATTTTATTCCAGCTAGTAACAGTAGCTTTATCCAAGTTCCAATCAGAACTACAGTGTAAACAACAACCTAAGTTTTATGTCCTTCAGTGGTAAGCCAGTGTGATGGCTTGAGAGCCCAAAAAAATCCAATTCCCTAGTCCAAGCCCCCTCTCACATCTCGACCCAATGTGAGATGGGTTTCCAGACACCACACGAAACTCAAAATGGGGGAAAGGGAATATATTACAATGACTGTACAAATAAATACTACAATACATTATATACAATCTTAACTATTTCTACCATGACATAAAAGTATTTACAATGGATCAAATCTCTTCTCCCCTCCAAATAAAAGTCCAGGAGGGAAGAAGGAAAAGATCCCTTTCCACTCTCAGAGCAGCAGTCTCTCCAGGGCAGCAGTCTCTCTGTTTCACTCTTCCATGCAGCAGCTGTAGCTGGATCTCTACCAGTACAAAACGAGGAGGTATCCAAACCCTCATGGCCCATCATCTAAAGCAAGGGTCTTATCTTCTGTGGGCTGCGTTTCCCAGGACAAGGGTGCTATCACCACGTCATATCACGAAGCACAGGGCTCTTCATGACGGTCCTTATCTTCAAGGGATTTAAGTCCCCTTTGCAGAGCTCTGTACTCTGTCTCAAGCAGCGGAGGGGCCAAAGTCACCCCCTCCTCATTTCTTCTCGGAGCTTTTCAGCTCCTTTCTGCAAGTGCTGTAGCACTTTAAGACTCTTTCAAGTAAGAGTCCATCATCTTCCTCCTTTCTCGGAGGTCTCAGAGGGGTATGGGGTTTTATTTCAGTTCTTACCCCAACTTCCTCTCTCTCTCTGTAGAGCCTAATTCTCTCTCTCTCTGTAGAGCTTAGATCTGCCGTCTTTGCTGCTGGCTCAATTTTTCTCGGACAGCTCTGTGTCTTCCTTGGCTGCATGTTGTTTGTTGCTCCTTATCTCTTCTGGCTCTCTGCCACTGTCTCCAGCCAGTGTTGTTTTTGCCACCGCTTCTGCTGCTCACGGTGGAGAAAAAAAACTTCCAGCTTCTCAGTCACAGACCTCGGTCCAGTTTAACACTGTTTCTGAGTTTCTATGACCCCAGCTGGGGGCTGGGGGGGGGAGCAGAGGCCCCAAGGGGCTCCAAGCCCCTTCCTCGTGGCTTTACAACATGGCTACTTCTTCTACAACAACTACAACTACCTTCTCTTCCGTTCTGGTTGTGATATGTTTATATTTTGCAGAAGTGCTCGTTGGGTAAAAGCTCAAAACTTCAAGGGTCACCACCCCCTGGGTTTTACCGTTTTATAACTGCAGGGGGAAAACTGTTTCCCCCCACCACAGCCAGTCATGTTCTGGTTTAAAAAAAAAAAGTGTATACGTGTATCTGTGTATATACTATTACAGTAGTTCTTGTGGATGCACTTAGATTATTTTTGTAGCCAATGACATACTGTCAAATACTTTTTCATTTTATTTATAAACATAGAAAGTTTAATTTTTATGGTTTTTAACTTGTTGAAAGTAAATGTGATAAGTCAACAAATCAACAACTGAAAGACTCGAACCCTTTTTGATAGGCCTCTCTAGTCTGTTCCACAGCAGGGCTCAGACTTGTCTCAGGGCAGCGCACAGAAAGATAGCTGTAATGATTGCAGCATAACCCAACTTTCCAGCAAAAACAATAGCAAAATTTAACAGGATATGATCATTTTGATCACTGGTTATTGAGTTAAATTTGGTTAAACATAATTTGGTTAATTTGCCCAGTACCTCCCTCAGGGCGGGGAAGTTCCACAATGGGTGTAAGGACAGGAGCATCCTCTTATCTCGCAGGCCTCTTAACACCCAGTTTATAGCCTGAGGAGTCAGGCCTGCTCTGGGCAGATGGTGTAAATGATCTGTTGATAACAGTTTCTGGGAAATGATGTGGAAGGCTATAGAATACACAGTTTTGGGTTACACCCATACAGTGATGAACTGGTCCCAGCTGTTCTAAGTAGGACACTTTGTACACAGATTATCAGTATAGCACATACTAATTCAAATAATCAATAATATCATGTTAACAGCATAATGTTAATAATATCATTATTTTATTAAGTTTTGAGATCTGTTAAATAGTACTCTTTAATATTTTTGGCTTACAGATAATAGGAAATATGTCCCTATGACATGGCATACACACACATGCGCAGACATTAAGAGAAGGAAGAGTGGGACACAAGAAAGAGAGGGAACTTCAGCAAGCAACATGAGGAAGATCAAGGGAATGCCAAAATTACTGGAAGGAAAGAAAACAAAGAATTGAAGATGAGATGGAAATTAGGGTAACATGTAGAAATCAGAGCCCAAGAGCAAAAGTACATCTCATGATGTGCTTGTCCAAGAACACTGTAATGAAATAATATATGTCTTAAAATATATCTTACAATAAAATCCAATAATATATATATATATATGTAAAAGAAATATTCATCTTCTAATTCTAAAAAGTGGAATAATATACCCCTGGAGTAATAATAAAGTGAAGTGAAATCCATAGTAGTTAAGAGGTTACTGAGTGATACAATTAATCTATACCAATTAAGTTTTCTGTATATTAAAAATACACATGTATAGTTGTGTTTCTATGCACATGTATAGTTGTGTTTCTATGAAGTATTACTCAGACAGAATACTAAGGTTCTTAGTATAGACAAACATTCATAGTATGAATGCAGAGAACCTAGAGATTTGCACAGTTACCTAGTGTATAAAGTTAAATACATTTTTAAAACTTCACGGTTTTGAGGCCTGGATATGTAAAACCAAAGTACAACAAGAAAAACACCATAGCAGATTTGCCAAATATATGATGTCAGATTATCCTGTATAGAAATTGTACACTCCATGTAAGAACAGGAAATCTCTGAAAAAAATAGAAAAACTTCACCATCACAAAGATGGTGGTGGGTCTTGAGGGGAAGCCGTATGAGGAGCGGCTGAGCTCACTTGGTTTGTCCAGCCTGGAGGAGACTGAGGGGAGACCTCACTGCAGTCACAACTTCCTTATGAGCGGAAGAGGTGGGGCAGGCACTGATCTCTTCTCTCTGGTGACCAGTGACAGGATGTGAGAGAATGGCCTGAAGTTGTGTCAGGGGAGGTTTAGATTGGCTATTAGGAAAAGGTTCTTCACCCAGAGGGTGTTTGGGCACTGGAACAGGCTCCCCAGGGAAGTGGTCACAGCACCAAGCCTGCCAGAGTTCAAGAAGCATTTGGATGATACTCTCAGGCACATGGTATGACTTGGAGTTGTCGAAGGGCCAGGAGTTGGCCTTGGTGATCCTTGTGGGTCCCTTCCAATTCAGGATATTCTATGATTCTGTGAAATGGTGATGGATCTCATAAAACAACACTCATGCTGTTAAAGAATTGTGAACTATAATTTACTATGCATTTATATCATGATTGATTTAAACATATAGCTCCTTCCTAACTTAGAGTAGCTTTAAAGTTATATCAAGAGGTACATGTTAATGCCAGTAAGTGTATAAAAGTATACATTTGGAGTAAAGTGTTTAGAGGGAAAATATTTTCTCAGGCTGTTGGGAAGGTGGAAAAAGAACTGAAGCAGACTGGGGAGCAGTTGACTTAACTGTAACTCACAACTGACTTGAGCAGAATGACATCATAATCCTATACTTCCTTACTTATGGAACCAATATGCCTTTACTGTACCATGTTAAACTTTACATATTTTTATTTTTAGATTTCAGATATAAAATGTGGCAATAAGGTTGGAACTGGAAATTTTCTGGACTCAGATTTATCTGTGTTATCTGTGATGTTATGTTTTGGGTTACTATCTGCCAGAGATCACTGGTACTAGTTGTAGAAGAACCATATTCTGTGGAACAACATGCGTGAAAACGGTTACAGATTAAAGCCCACTTGGTCTTCCAGCATATGAGTTACAAATAGTTGAAGATGTCTCCATGTGCTTGTGCATATTATTGCTGAAAATCATACGAGTTTAGTCTGCTGCTGTATGAAACGTGAGTTGAATTTGCAGCATACCTGGTGTGTGGCATGTTTTAAAAAGTCAGTATAAAGCCTCTTTGAATTTAGAGACACTGTGCAAAGTGCTGTTGTAGTTGTATTGCACATTTTGTGATACAGATTTCTGCTGTCAGTCTCTACCACCTCACATTCCCCTTAAGTTAACTTTTGTTGGTGCAGCATTGGTATTGAGTGACTTGAACTGTGGGAGAATTGATGATTTCAATCTATAACTTAATTCCTCGGAAGACCATGAATGGTTTAGACAAACCATGAAAAACCTTTTTTATTTTTGATGTGTGATTTGCTTTCTTAAAATCAAAAGCAATACACTGATAGTTAGGAAGACTAGGAGAGAAAAGTCATTTACTGGATTTTATTTGGCAACAAGTGAGTTCCATCTACTTCAAGGAAAAACACCATTTGGGCCATTTTGGTGTATTCTTTGTGAAGTATCATACTTATGACTTCCATGGGACTTTATGATAACTAGAGAAAAAGAATGCGAGAATTCTTGTTTTAGATTATTTTTATTTGTTTGTTTGGAGGACAAGCATTTGGAGCATAAACAACTGCAAATGCAGTTGTTTCCCAGTAGACAGCTCCAGTTGTGTACAGATTCACAAAGCTTGAGGAAAGAATTGGATGTGTTTTTGAAAGAGTTGTAGTGTGTAGCTAGTTAGCCACAATTTTGAATAGTAAGCAAGTCATTAGGAGTTTGACATTCAGGGCTCTCATTGTGGTTTTTAGTATTACATTAAAGGATCAAAAAGCGATATTCTCTTTGGACCATCTGGAGTTATTCAGGCCAGCAATAAATGTTCAGCAGATTTAGGACTGTTGTTAAGTTTCTAACATTGTTTTCTGTGGAGTGGCTTGTTTTGCTGGTTTTTTCCTCCCTCTGTTTATTCAGAGGTGGTCTTAAGGTCAGTAATAGTAGGTGCTTCAAGAAAATATTGGTGTTTTGGGACAGTGACATCATTTCTGTTGTGTGTGGGCAAGCAAGTGTGATAGTCCTTTGCTTTCCTCAGTGGGAGAAATCAGCAAGTATGGTATGGGCAGAAGGTCAGTTGTTCCCAGCAGAAAGTGCTGACCCTTTGCAAGCTCATCAACATGACTTTCATTTGTAATGACTGTGCTTAAGTAAGTCTTTGTTCGGTAAAATATGCAAACAAAGCTGCTGTTCTTTCCGTGAATAGCGAGATGCTGATTTAATGAGGACCAGCAAAAGGATGTATGTGGAAGCTTGCCACTGTTCAAAATGGTGGGAAGGTGCCAAGGTGAGCGATGCATGGAGCAGATGTGGTGATCTCACTTCTCCAAGACCAGTATGAATTGGAAGCATTTGCTCCATAGTTTGCCTAACCCTTGATTCTCTTTCCTTCTCTTTTATGCTGTACTTCTTCCCAATCAGACCTCATTCCCCAGCACTAAATCCAGCATAAGGCTTTGATCTTGTGACCCAGCCAGTCTGAAAAGCAGTTTGCACCCAGACACATCTTAATCATTAATATCGTGATTGGTGGCTCCCTGCTGTTAAACCACAAGTATTGATCCACTGCTGTTGCAGTATATGGATGAGGAAACATGGACAGTTGGTTGCAAACTGAATAGGAAGGAAGTGTAGAGCTCCTCTAATTCACATCTTTTCATCAGGGTAGTTTGAAAACTCCATGGTGGTGAATTACATGGTATTTGATTTGAATTACAAGCTGTTTGATTTGGCAAAAATGGCTAGATTAACATGAGTGGGTGCATTTAAAATGCTCAGGATAAGTGATATTTGTCCTTTGCCCTCATATCTGAGTTGGCTAACAGGTTAACTGCTGCAAAGTAATGTACCCAGAAGAACAGACCTGGTGTAAAACTCCTTCCAAGGCATGTATAGCTGTGTGATACATGCTGAAGTTTTACTGAGTAATTGTTTCTACAAATTATGCTGTCACACAAAACAAACACATACTGCACAAGTCTTGGTTGGTTCAACACTGTTCAAATAATTGTGTTCAGATTATGTTCAGATAGCTGATTTGTTAGTGCTGGTTTTGCTTTTGGATCAGATTTACAGTTCTGTCAGAACTGGCACAAAAATTGACATAAAGAACTCAAGGAGGTAATATTGGCACTGACTGTAGGTGACAGTGCCCACAGTGTAAGACATGGGGTTATTCTGTTATCCAGGACCATACACACACACACATATATATCTGTAAATAGGTTATCTCCCCAAAGTTTGTGTTTTAGCTTGGAAAGACAATGAACAAGATGGAAAATTTGTTAAAAATGAAAGCTTAAGGACTGAAACAAAACTGAAATTCTAATAACATTTTATTAGCGCCTGGGAGCCTGTACCTTTGCTACAACCTCCTGAATGTTTTATTTTTGTTATAATTACACTATCTTGCCTGCACTTTGTCCCTCTGATCCTTTGTTAAAACCCAGATCACTATGTGCAGACTGTGCTTGTAGGTGTGATTTATTGAGTGACAAGTAGCTGTAGGGTAGAACACACGCCTCTGTACCTGAGTAAAGTATTAGACATCACAGAGCTGGGGGGTGGTGAGAGAGAGAAGAAAAGCACAGAGCAGTAACACAGCAGCTCCTGGATACAGATCAGACAAGAGGTTCTGCCACAAATCACCTAGAAACATGTCAGACGCTGCATGTTTGTTGTTTTACACTGAGGGCACAGCCGTAGTCCAAAAGTATTGATTCTTTTCTTTGTACAGAGACAGAAACTGTCAGCTCTAGCAGGCTGACCTCAGTATGGCTCAGACAACTATTCCCCACCCTGCCTACCATATGAACCCCACAGGAAAAGTCCAGGCAAGATATGCCAATGTCCGTTTCACATAAACAGAGAGAAACCCAAGTCTGCTGAAACAGCTCCTGTCTCTCCTTCCAAAGGTCCATGGTAGCAGTTCTGCACCACATTTCCCATGACAGAGAATTTGATTTTTTCCAGTGTCTCAACATTCAAGAGACATTAATTCTGCTTAATCATTCAACAATTCAAGAAGTGTCTACAGAAACTAATAATAATAATAACCCCCACCGCTACTTCTCCCAGATAAAAAGCACTAGCATTTTTTTTTATGGGTCTAGTGGGGAGAGTGGGAAACAAGCCCACTTTGCAGTAATCACAGGCAGAAATGTTTTAATAGAATTATAATTATTTGTGTTAGTATAGTAAAATGACCCAGACATATTTTACATGTAAAAACATGACCACATTTCTGGGAAATATTTGAGTTGACTTTAAGCATTCTTTTGCATTTTATTACAATATATTTCTGTGCACTAGAGTTATGTGATTTTTTTCAAGGCTTCACTGTTTTACTATAATATTATTTTCCTCCTTTTAAATAGTTTTCTGTGCCCCTCCCTAGCCCTAACACACTCACTCATTCGTGATGAACAGAACTCAGTAAGGAATGCTATCCCTGTGGAAAAGGTTATCTTGAGTCACAAATTTTACTCCAAAAGTATACTTGTTTTTGCATCTGTGAAGGTACAGATCTGTAAAGATTTCTTCAGCCAAGTTTTAATACAGCTCTGTGTTCTGACATCACACATCACAAAAGGTGCCATCATCCTTTGATCAGTGAATGATTTTTTACTGTGGGAGTTTATAGAACATAAAACTTGCTCTATATATCTTCATTAATCCTATTATTATTTAAAAACCCATCTTAAAGCACAATGCTATGGTCCTCTGATTATTTAATAATTTGATCAGCATTTACTATCTATAATGTAAAAGGTGCTTATAGAACAGAGAGAAAAGTACTGTGTATTTTATTATAACAGTATTTTACTTAAATTTATAAGAGTAATTTGCTTACATTTATGAAGTAATTTACTTAAATTTAATACTTTAGTTGTATTTTACTTAAAACAGAAAGTTAATGTAGATAAAGAATATCCAAATGATTAAATGAAGAAAGGAGTGTACAGAGGTTGTAATGATAGATATTAGAGAATTGCTTTATTTTAAAAGATTTGTTTATTTTCATTACTGCTACTATTTAGTTATTATTTTAACTTGAAAGCACATTCCATACTGTATGCAGTTTTCCAAGGAAAAGTGTTCATCATAACAGATTCATTCTGCTTTGTAGTATAAACTATAAATTATCTAAATCTATCTACATTTCTGCTAAAAAGGCTGTCACTTAACCATATTATGTGGCATAGAGGCACTCTGTCACCTGGTTTGAGTAGTTTTGTCTTGTTGGAAAGGATGATGCAGATTGGTAATAGAAGTCCCTTAAGAATCAAAGCACATTACAGTTTTTTTAAATTGTGCTAAATAAAATAACTTTTGAAACTTGTGTGCTTTGAAAAATCATGTAATGTCAAACACTTTATTAAAAAACTCCCAGATTTTGGGAAATGCTTTCTGTCTGACATTTTGTAAACATATTCCCATATTAGTATGACTGTTCATTGAAAAAATGTGTTACTTACTAAATTGTAGAGAACATATCAAAAAGTTTGCTTCAGAGAGACATATGGCTCCATCATCATTGGCAGTATTTCATTGGCTGATCAAACTGTAGTGATTACATTAATGGAAATATATTGGCAGAAAATAGTTTTCTTCTTTTATTATTACTTGCTTTGTGCTCCTGTTATTGTTCTTTGTATAATGACTGCCACTTTTTAAATTAACTGTCCTGCAGATTGTGTCATTTCGATGCTTTATGTGACATTCTGAAAACCATCCACTCTTAAAGGAAATTATCAGGAACTCTTTTATACTAAATCATTTCCTGTCATGAGGAAGTTGGTTAGTATTGAAGCGGAACCTATACTTTCCCCTCTTTAAACTATTTGTATTTGTTACAAAAAGCATAATTAAACTGGAGAGGTACCCTCTCTAGTACTTTTGTTATTAAATATATTTTTGTCATATTGAAAATTAACATTTTTAAAAGAAATCTGTTTTCACTGAAATAGAAAAAAGATAAAATTATTTGTAATTTTATGAAGTTATGGAATACTTTGAATTTGCTTTTTTCAACCTGTTTGTCAGGTTTAAAAGAAAAATATTTAAAAACCTATGGGGTTTTTTTTTTTATTCCATGGCAAAATGTTGAGTGTGGTATAGTATTCAGAGACGTAAATGGTTCCCAGATTAAAAAAAATTTCTTTATGGTGGTATGCATTCATAAGGTGGGTAAGGTAGGCAATGCTATACCTCAGGTATTGCAACACAGAGATAAAAGGAGTAGGTACTATGTTTAATTTGTCTGGAACAGCAGTGATGCAAATATAAAAATGGTACTGCGTTGGATGTTACTAGGTTTTCTGAAATCCATACTATACTTAAGAAAAAGATATTCTTCTCTTTGTGTATGTCGTAGTCACAAGATGTACTTATGCTTTTCAAAAGTGTCAACTGAGTTATACCATGCCTTGTTAGTATCGCATTAGGACAGGGTCTATAAATCATTGTGTAATGTGCAGGTCTTTTGAAAATGCACCTAAAGTTTACTGCCGGTAACAGACTAGTGGCCTTATGCAGACTTCCCATGAATAAAACAGATTGATGAGCCATTTTATAGCATTACAAGCTGTATTAGAGATACATCACCCTTTTCAGTAAATTAATGTGGAAAACAGTCCAATAAGCTACCGGTTTTAATCTGCCAGAGATCTGAGGACACTACTAAACTCATAGATTAAGTGATTCAACCTTAATCAAAGACTGGAAACTTAGAAGTTTCTAAGGGCTTTCCCTTGTTTTGAGAGGCTATTTTCTTTCTTTTTGAATACTATATTGAGCAGGATAGTAATGCAATACTATCACAAAATTTTGTATGACATTTTGTAAAATTTAGCAAGTCTGGGGAGATGAGAGAGGATATAAGGAAAAGTTTCAAACTTTGATAAAAGTATAAACTAGGTCAGTTTTTTTGTTAATTTTGCCAAAGTAAGCCTTCGAGATTTCTGGTGAAATAGATGGAGTCAAGCAATTCGTATCTAAGAAAATCATAAAACGAAGGGGTTGGGAAGGAATTAATAAAAGGAGAAAAAACAATGAAAAGGGTGATTTTTTTTTTTTTTCTTCTCAATATGGCTAGCAAACACTCCCACCTGATTGAATTTTCTACAGATTTCTGCTTTGTCCAAGTAGGGTGACAGGAAGTTCTGCAGAAATACATAAAACCAAGACTTTGTTTTCGTAACCGTAAGTTTGACCAAATGAGTAGTCATGCAATGCGTGGGGAAAATTGCTTCACAGCAAACCTATGAGAATAGAAGCACACATGCCATGTACATATTTTCATGTACGGAAAATGCCATTGAACGGAAGAATAGAAAAATTGTATGTGAAGGAGGAAGGACAAAAACATTTTAAATTGGCCAGCCTTCACTTGCTACCTATCTTCCTGTTTATTCTTTGTTGTTAACAATCTTTCTGTCCATCTAGAATTATTAGGTAACACCAGCTTTTTAAACCTTTTTCTTAGATTTTTCTTGGTCTCTGACTTTGGCAACTGTTGTCAAATCCTGATTGTATCAAAATGACTACAAAAGAAATCTTCAGTGGAGTTCCTAGGGTTCAAAACTGATGCACACACATTTCCCTGTAGAATTGATTTGCTTAGAATATATGTATTTAAATTTAATTTTTAAATAAAAAGAGAAATAATTATATGTCACCTATTAGTTTAAGAGGTCCTAGACTACAATTTGAAAATACTACTTTTATGGCTTAAGAACAGTTTACAGCCTAGCATACAATTAAGAACTCCGATGTAGATCTTTTTCTTAATTTTTTTTTTACTGTGAAAGCAGACAGGCAAGCAAGGAGTTCAGCAGGAGATTTTGTTCCTGAAGTCCAAGCATAAAAAAGCCTTGGTTACACAGTCTAGAAGGTAAAGTTCTGAAGACACTGTAATTAGTCTTTACAGAATTTATAACAGTATTTTGCATGAAAAGCCTAAACATTTGAGCTGCGGCCACCAATCTATAGGGTCCTTATTTTCAGGGGACTTATACACTGTGGATCCATATTCTTCACATAATTCAAAGGAGATGCTCCATTAATATCCTGTGTACCCCTTTAAAAACGGTTGAAAAGTAAACTTTTTTTTTTTACAACCAATCTATACATATAATTTCCGTTTTGGATTTAAGACAGATTTCTAGCTTTAATGTCATTACACATTTTATAATCCCGTCTGGTTTATAGTGCATCAAGTACTGTAACATTCACAGGGTAGTCTGAAGGGGAAGGGTAGTTTTCAGATCTAAATAAATAGGACAGATCCTGAAGCTCTGTGACAAACCCCATTGGGGGTTGTTGAAGATCCATTGGAAACAATGGAATCTAAGCAAGGATGTTGATACCTGGAAACTAGGTTCAAGTCTCTCAATAACCAGCCCTTATGGAGACTGGCAGAAAACAGTCCTCAGAAAGTGAACACAGAAGAGACACAAACACACATTCTTGAGAGAATGTTCAGAAAGATTTTGAGCAAATGTTCATAAAAAATGTTAACATATGCACATCTAGTTTTGTTGAAGAGAATTTTGAATGATGTAATATTGAGGGACATGATTCTCCGTAAGAATTACTGTGACACTTGGACAGTTAATAAATAACTATATTTATACTATCTATTGGAATAATTCTTTTCAATTCTTCTTCTGGTCCATAGTTCTGTTGAGGTGCTACTAATGATGCTGTGAAGTGCTATTACAACCCAGTTGTTTTCAATGACTGCTTACCTCATGATATATGATCCTAATCCTTACATTACTAGGAAGATAAATAATTTCAGTGTTACTATATCTGGCAGAAACAAGCAAATGAAATCCCAAGGTAATATATGTTTGACTGGATGAAGAAGAACAATTTCATTTGAACATCTCTACAGACCACTTAGTAGGGTAGGTTTGTATTTCTGAGCAATGGAGAATGAGAAGGAAGACATGGCTCCATATCCAGAAAAGACTTGGAACAGCTTTTATCTGGTGGTGATGGCTGCTTTCAGCCATCTAGATAGTGGCTGATCCAAATTCTTGAAGGCAAAACTGAACTTTTTATTCTGCTGTGGCTGAAGCAGTTTTCCTTGCCCATGACATACTTTTGTGTTTTTGCAGTAACTTGGAGAGGCTTTTTTAGCTCTGTTACTGGTTGTCTGGAATGGTCTTGTTATCTCAGATTTCTACTGCTCATTTTTTTCCTTTCACTTTGTTCTTTTAATTGACCTTCTCCTTCCTGCTCACTCTTACGCCATCCTTGCTTCTTTCTTATGTCATAAGTGCTTTTCTTTCCATTGCTGTACCATTATATGTTACCATGTTGGCCACTGTTTTATGGCAAAAATCTCTGACAAATTTGGTATCTCAAGAAAAGGAAAAAAAAATCTAAACAAGCCCAATCTAGACAATCAGCACAAGAGAGCAGACAGGATTCATAGTTCTCCCTAAGCTCCTGAAGACTTCTGCTTTTTCCTTGACTGAGTTTTTCACTCTTCTGAGCTGGGACAAGGGACTGAGCTTCTTTTGTGCTCATGCAGTATTTCTTAATATGGGGCCATGGTTCTCTTTGGGTAGGTTCTGTGAGGTTTTACTGCTGTGTCTGCTACTACCCAGATACTACCCAGATTAAAGAATAATAGTGGTGCAGTCTTCTTTCTGCCCCTACCCTCTTGCCCAGAAGCTCACCCATCGCTGAAGTGGTGAGGAAGGTGATGATTATGCAGAGGGGCATAGAATATAGCAGTGTCAGTAATTTATTTTGACTTTCTGTTTATTTCAGAATTTATTTGAGTCAGTTATTTCCACGACTGAGAATCATGCTGATTGCCTAATTTCAGAGTGTTTATTCCAATTACTGGGTTCCCACTTCAATAAAAGTTTAGAGGTCTTAGGACCTTAAGGGAATCCACTCACTTTTCTTTCCTCTTTAAAGCACCTGAGGAGATAGTAGGAAACATTACTTAAACCATAATATTTTCTTCCTATTTTTGTCGTCACTAGCAACTTTTAACAAAATTTATTTGGGAACAGCTTGCTCTCCTCTTCATCTTAGTATTTAAGTGCCTGAACAATGTAACTAATCTCTTCAATTTTCAGATTCACGTATTTCTGTGCATGGCTCTGACATCCATGTCTGTGTGCCCACTTGCTTTAATCAGAACTTGTTAGCTTGTTGCAGTAGAAACAATCAGAGGAGCAAAGTAGGAAAATTAAATCTGCCATGCTGAAAGTGTAATACAACGTAGAAGTAATCAATGCACTGCTGACAGACTGTGAAAACAGTGCTGGAAGTGGAGGGTCAGTGCTTATTTTGGCTTATGAAACAATTAAGATAAATCCTAACTGTGATAAGCAGGTTTAAGCCAAATGATAAATGTTGCTAAGCAACGTGTTGCTTTTAGTGTTTGCTTACGGTGGGAGAATACTTGGCAAATAGGGGCAAGTTCTCTTTTTTTTTTTTTCCCCCCACGTTGAATAATATTCACTATCCAGGAATATTATTCAAGCATATGAATATGCATATGAACTGTTATGGCTGAGGTGTCATTGGCTTCCATGGAGCTACTCTCTAGATGCACTGAATTTCCTGAATGGCCTGCAGCACTTGAAGGAGAGATTGCTGAAGAAGTTTGTCATCTGTATACAGTGGGGGATGGAAAAGGATGCCTGTCTTCCTAGTGCCCAAGCAGAGGCTTACTGATAGAGGGAATTATTGCAGTCATGGTTATTGGAGTGTTCAAAAGTTAATTTGTAAGCATCTGTCTTGAATCTCTTTCTATTCAGGGGAGCAAAAAAAATTAATTACAGAATAACAGTGTGGCTTTTTTATAAAAGGCTGCAATTTTAAAATATTTACTGTGATTTACAGTATATTAGCTATAAAAGGGGATGCTGACAGTACAGCAGTTAATGATATTAAAATTCCACAAAGATTAAAATTTGTAGTAGTATTTGTTTAAATGCTTCAGAGTTTTGCTTATTTGAAAATACTTTTTAATATGCTAAAAATTAACAAGGATGTTTAAAAATATTTAAAACTGCTTTTCAGATTGGTACAATTCATAGCAATTGGATTATTTCACATTGAAAGATCTCCCAAGGAGGTGTTTTTCAATAAAACAAAGGTATCATTATCACATGGGTAACCCCTCAGTTATTGTAACTTGTCCTGTTTATTATACATAATTCTCATCATGAGGGCAAATAATCCATCAGCAAGTGAGCTGATTTCTGATTACCTTGTTGAAAGGCTGATGTGGTGTGTGACTGTGCCCATTGTATTTCTGCCTAGGATTTCCTGGACATAAAAATGTCTTCACATTCTCTGCAGCACATGCTCAATGAGTCGCATGCTTTCAAGAAATGCCAGGCCTATTCCTTGTGCACTGAGCAGACAGTCTCTGCAAAGTGAGAAAGGACATTACATGTGGGACATGTTGGGCTTAGTGTATGTGAATAGACCACCTGTGCCATTGACCCTTCCTGAGAAGTCAGAGTAACTGTGTACAAGTTGCTGACTAGTTTTTGCAAGCTTCCCAGAGAGGTAAATTGTCCTAAAAGCCATCTTTGAAGTGCATATGCAATGGGGTTGATCCTTCTTGGGGGTGCTGGGCATGGTTATGATTTATAGGTAACTAGGCAGCCCAGCTGAAACACAAAAGTTACCATACTGACTTTGGATTCTTCACAGACAGAATAGGATAGCAGGTATTACAGGGCTGATCATACCTTTTAACTCCCAAACTGTACAGTGACTTCTGTGAATAAATCTCTTAATGGTGGGAATATTGACAAATAAGACAGGGAAGAACCAAAGCAAACTCAGAAAATGGCTGCTGTCTGCCAGTGGAGTTTGTGTAGATGTTGGTGAGAATATAGCTGCTGTAGCTTCACTCTAGTCAAGTAAAAAATAATTCAGGGGACGTGAATCAGGAGAGAAATAGGAAGAATTTCAGAAAATTACCTTTACAGTATACAAACACACAGAAGCATAGTTTAGGTAGCCATCTTCTGAGGTCTCACATGTCTTCCAGGGAAGCATAGCTAACAATTAATACTCAGTACTTTCTAGTGCTTCTGTATCTTTGATGATTAGACTGTTCATTATTGACCACAATAATTTTAAGAGTTACTGGAAAGGGAACAGCCTCATACATCTGTAAGTGATTTACCTGCTCTCCTTTCATGTACTGCCACAGATTTGTGGAACTAAAGGATTCTGGATATGAAAACTATCCCACCCCATTTTAATTGTGAGTTTGACATGAATGTGTCACACTGTCATGTCAAACATGAATCTGCTTTCCCCTACTGTTTCTGTGGACTTTCTGCACTATAATATGAGGAGAAAACACTTCACAACTGCACATGTGAATGTAAGCTTACAAAACTGGTTAGGAGAGACTGAAAAAATTCTTGTGGAAGCCTGTGAAGGTTCTTCCTCTTATGGGTTGAGCTTATGTTTAGATTTTCACATTTCTGTCACCCTAACAACTAATCTCAGCTTCTGCAAAAACAGTGCAATTCAGAATTTCATAAAAAACCTGTATGTTTAACCTATTTTTCCAGCCAGATGTTAATGACTATGTAAGAATCAGGACATATTAATTACTATTGTACTGACTTGGAAGAATTGCATTACAATAGACTGACTAAGTACTAGAATTAGAATGGACTTAAATCTGCAGGTTTTACATGTCGTTTAAAATACAGTTTTCTAGTGTAACAAACCATTGTGCTGACTAGAAGAGGAGATCATAGTTGTAGTTGCTGATCTGAACATCTGTAATGTTCAGTAAATGCTTATGCACATTTTAAATTATCTCCTATACTAGTTTTGTGTCTCTCACACAGATAACTACTCATTGTTTTTACAATGAGTAAAACTACTCATTTAAAAATACTCATTAGTATTTTTAAAAATTGGCATTTTGAACAGAAGTAGACAAACATCTACATCCTCTGATTTTGAAGATGATTACACGTTCAGATTAACATACAGAATGTATTATGTCTATCTGTCTTGAGCACTAGACTTTATTATGTGGTAACCACTTGATACCATGCAGTTCAACAAAATAGGCTTATATTCGCAGTTTTTTACATTCTTACCTATTCTAGATTGTCCTGGGGTTTCCCTTTATACTATGTCGGTGTAAAATGCCTTAGAATGCATGCCAAATTAAGATTTTTGGTTTAGCTGTGCTTTGTGCAGTCATGAAGACACTAATCTGAAAAGAACCAGTAATCAACAGCACAGTTTTGGCCATCTCTTTGGTTTTCATCACCTTGAAATCGTTAATGAATTCTGCGTGTTTGACATCTGTGTGCAGAAGTCAACAAGCCAAGCAGTGAGCTTTTGGTCTGGCTTTGACATTAGTAATTAGTAGCAGAACACTGAAATTAGGAGTTAGAAAAGTATGAACATACTTAAATTTTGTGGCAGTAGTAACAGAGTTAGAAGTCTGCCAGTTTTTCTGTGTTAAATAGATCTGACCCAAGCTGTACGTCATTATCTATGAAAACAACACATGATTTTATTCAGAATTTTGTGATGGCTAAACAAGGAAAAATATGACTGTTTATTGATACTAGATATGTATTCCCTGTGAATAGAAACCTGCAAGTTTCTTTAAGAGTTTGTATTGCTATCTGAAAAATCAGTAATCACTATCAGTGATTACACCTGATTTGTTTTTATGAAGCAGAATCAATCATGAGATTTTCATCTGGAGCACCAAATGGTTTTTGAGACATTTGCCTAAACTATCCATGTTAAGTAGCTTTCTGTGTACTTGTACCTGAAAATATGAGGAATCTCATCATGTTATGAATAGCGAAATTCAAAGCAATAGCAAAACAGGACCCAAAAATTTTTGAAATTTTGGGACTAGAATTCTTAGAAATTTCATGAGATGGGCAATTTCATTTACTCAACCAAAGAATTTAGAGCAGTTTAGCTTTAGATACAGATTGCCAGTTGTAGTTATTTATATAGTGTGAGGGTCATTTGCTACTTGTTATACTAGATTTTAAAACCATTGTACTGCTGTTTATATGCTTTTTCATCACCTTTGTATAAAAGAAATTTTGTCTAGGGACAGGATCTGTAAGAGTGAGTGGTATCGAGTTTGGTTTCTGGCTGTTCTCTCTCTGATTTCTGATTTTTCTAAATCTATGAAACTTGAACTTTCTTAATGGAACTTCTGTTAAGTACTTCCAGCTTCCATTTGGTATGCCTTGCTTTTCCTATTTGTTAGTTCAGAATGAGTGTTCTTTGTAATATTTTCAAACTTTTAGTGATGCATGCTGTCTAATTGTAATTTATTGATACAATATTTTTTCCTGTTCATGAGATTCCTCATTTACAAAAACACTTCCATGAGAAATTGTGGAAAGTGCCTTTAAAGAATAATTTCATTGCTTTCAAGCTGTCAGCACTTTTCTCGCCATTCCTTCTCACATTTTCCACAATAAATGCAATTGTTGATATTAACCAACTCGCTTCTTCCATGTTGGGATGCAAATTTTTTAATTGCCCTCTAAATATGAGGCTGATAACACAGACTGTGTTTGAGTGCAGCTGCTGGTCTTTGATAGATAAAAGTCATGTCAGAAGTCAGGTTTTGAGTAGTATCCAAATTCCACACCCTCCAGGTATTCTCTGTAGCTCATTAGATTTGTGAAACAGCTCTCTTCAGGAAGCAGCCAAAGAGCTCTGGTTGTCCTGACCTTTGGAGAACACACCAAAGTATTCTGTGCATCAGCAAGTCACTGCTGCACACTGAATTAACTGGAATTCTGCTTTTGGTGAGTCATTTGGTCTGGAAATTACTGCTGTCTGAATTATGATGAATTATACTGTATTAAGGCACTACTCTACTGTCTGGGCAACTGAAAGTCTGCTTTGGTTTCATAAACAGCGTCACCTTATCTACACCTAGGAGAGGTGTTGATTATAGATCAATGTCAGTTGTCATTTATACTCCAAAACCTTTCCCTTTGTTTTTAAGTTACTGTGTTCAGGCTCTGTGAAGTGAGCCCTACCATTCAAAGAATTTTGCAGAAGTATTTTATATTTGTCAGTAATTCAGTAATTAATCTTTGTTGGTCTGAAAAGTAGGCAGGCAAATGTCCCTGTTTCTGAAGGCTGTGACAGTGAGGCAAGCTGGAAGTTCTTGACTTACCAAATATCTTAGAATCCACGAATTTGGAAGTGGAACAGGAATTCTTAGCTCTTCCTCATGTTCTTAGGCAAGTAGATTGCACCTCACTGAGAAGTGTGTGAAAGCTGTTAACATTATAGTCCAACTGATAACTCTCTGGGGAGATGGAAGGCTCTACCTTGAAGTTCACCAGATATTTGGAAGTTTACATTGTATATGAGCTATGAAAAATTGTATCCTCAATACAAACTTTGTGAGTTGTATGGAATTATGTCATAGAGATAAAGGTAATTATACAAGGAAAGATTAAGTTTAAAACTTTAGCAACGTTGTCATTCTCTATTCAGTTCATTCTAATTGTCTAAGATCTCATCTGGGCCCATAAGCACTACCTTGTAATAGCATTTCTTTTTTAATTTCCTTTTTGAATTTTTTGTGTCAGCTCATGGTTTTCATTACAGGTCTCTGACTAGCTTATTCAGGTTAAAATCTTTAAACTTTTTTCTTGTATCTTAAAGATTTAAATAAAGAACAGAGGAGTGGGATAGGCCTGGTCATGCTGTAATAACTTTTGTTTTTCTGGAAGTGCTTTTGTTAAAGCCTGCTTTTTCTCCCTACTAACTGATATATTAAACACTTTATAAATGTGAGGGTTAAATCTAGGCACGGCAAAAGAACAAAATTGCCATGAGTTTCAAAAGGATCAGAGTTCCAGCCTAAAATTTTGCAGACCTGACAGAAAATTTATCTCTTTTGCCTTAGCTTAGTAGGGAAAACAAAGTATATATGTAAACCTGAAATATTCAAGAAGGCATCTATGCCTATCACTAGTATATAGTCCTTCATGATTTCTGCTTAATGTATACCTTATATCATGTCTAATCAAATGTAGAAGATGCCATGATTATTACACAATCATACTGAGATGTTACAGAAGTATACAAACCTATGATAAAATATTGAACCACTTTATAGTTGTATTTCTTTGTGACCTGTTGGTTAATTAATTTTATATGACAGGTGCTAAAGAGATTTATTATAAAGTAAACAATTAAAAGTCATTAATAACTCAAATATAGATGTTCATGCACTGCATTGTTGTTATCACACTGTTCAAAAAATCTTATGGATAAGGATAACTAAACACTACATTCCAAAGAGGCTAGTCATCTTGTTACCAATATGACATGGGATAAAATTAATCCCTTTTTAACTGCAGTGTGAATATCTAAATTGCTTGTTTCATGAGCTAAGTATCTTATTAAATCATAGGAATTGTGCAGGCCAGAGAGAGGCAAAAAAGAGCCTGCCTGCGTGAGAGCAGAGCAGAGTGTTCTGTTCTGTTCTGTTGCTAAAATATGGTTTCCATTTCCATATGGAGTGGACGACATGTAATTTATGTAAACCACATTGGTAATAGTTTTTATCAAATGGTGCTAAACACAAGCTAAATCCAGCATAACTGTTTATGTAGACTGCGTATAAGTAAATTGCAAGTATTACCAGGGCTGGTCAGATTTTTCAGAAAAATATTTGCTTTGCTGTCCCCATTGTATACTAACACAACTCACATCTGCAGCATTGCCTGCTTTGACTAAGATGATTTTGGAGATTAAACAGGAAGTGAAAGAAACTAATTTGTAATAATCACCAATGATGCTCATCTAAGGACTTGTACCTGTACTGACATATAAAATATCTGTTAAACATTCTCTTCACAGGTACTCAGATGTTTTACTCTTCCCTTTGAAACAGTGGAATGAGGCTTTTGATCAGAAGAAAAGATATAGTCAAAATTATTTACACAGAATTATAATGAGGTACCTAATGGTGGTGATCCTAAGGAAAAACTGGAAGGGCTTTTCTGCAGCAAAGTTATGATTTTCTAGCATTTTGAAAGGCAAGAAACTAGGACAGTATAGAAGGTGTTTACATATACTTTTGACTTGGGTGAGACTTTTGGACAACGTAGATTAAAAACTGCAAGAACGAAGCATGGGATGGAAATAAAGATTCCCTTCTTTGATGATACAGGCTTTAATATGATACAGGCCCACACAATGTTTTGTATATTCGTTCTTTACTTGGAAAGGAGTGCAGAGTTTGCTAAGCAGGTTAGATTAAGTTGAAGTCTATTTAAAAGTCAACATAAACACTGATTAGATAACAGTGCTTGATGGATTGAACTGCAAGCTCCTGGTCTCTGATTCTGCCAATGCGATCTCTTTATGGACAAATCTTTCAACACCGATATTTATTTTTCTCACTGTAGATAATAACGCTTAAAAAGGTAGGTCAAAAATTCTGTTACTGGTATAATTTTAAAATTAAGAAAAAACCAAATCCATAATGAAATGATTTCTAGTGGAACCCAACCAGAAAAGACACTGAGTGAGCTGCTCAAAAGTATTCCTGCTTTCAGGATAGACTTGGACCACATCACCTCCAGAATTTCCTTGCAGTCTAAATTAGTCTATGACTCTAAAAAAAAAAAAACAACCCACAATCAAAACACCCTCCTAAAACTAATGACATCCATATATATATATTTTATATATATATATATGTATATATATATATGTGCATGTGTGTGTGTTTCATACGTTATGTTTGTGGGCAAAAGCACACATTTCTTGCTGAAAACCCATGGAGTTGCATATAAATAAACACCTAGGAGGAAAATCTTCTTTTTTAAAGTAACTGTGAAGGGATGATCAAAGTATATACAGGTAAACAGTAAAAAAAATTCAAACTATAGATTCACAGTACTCTATGGCTGTTGCTTACATGCCTTATTTTGGGTTGTTCATTCTGTTGCTTTACTCTCATATCTGGAGCACTCTCTCTGTGTCATCCAGCTCACGTGTTGAAGAAGAGCTAGCCTGAAAGCATCCTCTACTGCCTTGGATGCTCCCTTCTCTGGGAGAGAAGGATGATTATTGCCAAAGAAACTCAAGGTGTTGTTGGAGGAAAATTGGTTGGTGATTTCAATATGAATCTGCCCCTCAGAGAAACAACAGTACTGTTGTTTTCAGATCTGTGTTGATTATACTTATTTTTCTAACAAGAAATAATATTATTTTCTAATATTGAATATTATCCAACTAGCAAGGGCAGCTATCACATTTTTATAGTCACTGCTGTTGATTATACCCAGGCTGAGTCAAACTGGTAAGTTGTACAGTAAATTTATTCCTTCCTTTCAGTTTATAAAAGGTGAATTAATGATCTGCAATTTTTATAAATCATACAATTACTGGGAAAGAAACTCCATAGTTTTCAATTCATAGAGTCTGGCCTCTTCTGGAAATCAGAAGGATGAATTTTGCAAGTGGCTAATTCTGTGACATTGCAGTTAAATCATAGTTGACTGGATTAATACTTCAAAACTTCTTATCAAGAATAAAATTATTTCTCATTTTAATTTTTCTCAGCAATTCCTCTGCTATAATTTTTTTTTAAAGTATCCTATTGTAAGAAAGTGAATTCGTAAACAGCCATTAATTGAAGTAGGACAAACAGAGATTCAGTTTCTCGCCCAGGGAAGTGTGCATAAACACATTTTGCTTTTCTCAGGAAATTGTAGTGAGGTGTGCTGACATATAGAGTACTGGAATTTTGGGTATAATTTTATATTAATTTTAATTTCCATAAAATATACATTTCAGAAAAATAATGGAAGCCAAAAAATTAACCGAAAAGGTGAATCATATGGTTATCCAGTTCTCACTGTAGCAAACTGTAGTTGGGATTTAGAATCAGCTGTATAATTGTATGTGAAATTATAAGACACCATGCAAAAAGTATTCCTCTTGTGTTGGATATCTGGATATCTCTAATTGTCCTCTCCCAGCTCTTTCTTTTGCTGCTTTACTGATTTTGTATTCTTTTGATTTTGGAAAAATGATGAGCATAATTTTTGTGCTCGTAGAAAAGTAATGCTTGCATTAGAAGGCAATGTAAATAGTAAAACTAATTCAGTGATAGCAGCTTATTATCGTTATGACTATTCTTCATTTGACTCTACAAAGACCCGCTGAATACCTTTTTCATTTTAAGAGGAAATATATTTTATTAGTTTTTAATTTGAGATAAACTAGTAAATTATTAAAACAAAACCACCTTCTGCCCTGCAGTTAAAAAAGGTGATTTTAAGTGTGTTAAGAGCTCAAGTTTGTAATTTTCTTTTAGCTTATATTTACTAAAAGGATGCACAGTTGATTGCTGCTGATGCAGGGCTGATATTAGACTAATATAAAAGATACCTTGAAGACTTTGTCTATTCTTTTCATAACCTGCTATGCAGGTTCTTCAGTATATCTTATCAATAAGGAGAGAATGGAGATTAATTTAAGCATCCTTTGTCCATCCTTCCCGTTTTCTACTGCTAGTGAGAGCTTCAGTTGTAGAGTAAGAACAGCATCAGGATTATGTTTGGTATAGAAAACCAAATAACTTGACTACAAATGGATTGAGAAGCTGGCATACATATATGAGAAAGGGATGAATACAAACACGGTGAAGGAGGTTTGTTTGCCCTCTGAAAATGGAAGCTTCCTTGTTGAATACATGGCTTATCTAGAATGATTTCTAGATGGCTCATCTAGAATAATTTTCTGAACAGTTCTGAAAATTATGAAGCTATTTGGTATGTCAAACTGACTTGAGTAGTTTCTCATAATTTCTAAATACTCTGAGTTGAAATTTTATTTGTTGTTTGTTTACCTCCCTCATTACTGAGGTAGGTCTATATGATTTGACTTGTGCATATGTTGCTCTTAGTATGTCACCGTGGCATCCCAGGCACACTGCATAGAGAGAAATCATAGTAGATGTATTTGTATCTTAAACTATACTTAAAGTAGTTTTCCTGCAAACTATATGTATGTTAAATATATGTCACCCTGCATTGAAGGTTGTTTGCCCTTGATAGGGAGTCTCTGAATAGCTCACTTAATTAACTTGGGGGTAATGCCCATCACCAGTGCGAAACAAAAGCCTTAATGGAGCTAAACATCTTTACCGTATTTGTATGCACATGTAGACGCTGTACAAAAGCCAGTCACTGCTGTGGGTTTTGGCCTTTTTCACATGCTTGCCCAATAAATATTGAAGGGGAGATATCTGTGTCTGCTGGAAAATCTTATGATAGGTGTATGTTGTACTGATTGCAGTATTTTCAAGAGTCCATTGTGAGACAATTAATTCATCTAAATTTGTTAAAAAATTTTGAAAAAATTGTCATTAATGAAAAATCCACTCCTGTAAGAAATTTCACCCCTTCCTATATGAATATTCTCTAAAATGCATATCTATGTGAGCTGCAAGATAAGGAGATACCAGTCCTGGACAAGGATCTTGAAATTTTAAATATTAGGATTTATTCTTGCATTTCTGCAGGGATGGAAAAAAAATTGGGTTTTTTTTGGAAGTGAGAGGGGAAAAGCAGACTTCCCAAAGTGATATTCGGTACTTGCTTTTAGTCCTTCACAGACTGGGAACACCAGACCTATATGTCACGGCATTTCTATTTCTTATGTAAAGAAAAGCTACTCTAAGTCAATTGGGATTTTTATTTGTTTTTTGATATTGGTTACTTTTTTCTCCAATTCCTCTCAGTCAGGTACAGTATGTTTACTTTAATTTGCATATCTAGACTTCAGTGTAGAAGAATCAAAAAATTGTCCCCCTCAAGATTTGTAAAAATCTCTGAAACACTGCTGGAAATTCTTCAATAAAGTATGTGGCATTTACAGCACATGAGGCAGTGTGGTGGGGTATAGCTTTTACTGGTTTTTCTGTTGAGGGGGTGTATGTAATTAGAGATTAATGAAGTAATTTGTGAGTTTCATGACCTTCCCAGATTTAATGTGATAAAATATCAAGATTTCAAGACAGCATTTTCCCCCATACCTTCCTCCGTTTGTGTGGAGCATTCTGTGCTTTTAAGTACAAATACAAATTTATGGACGTTGCATGTTTTAAGTATACACGTGTCGTTTTGTGTGCTTTATGCTGTCGTACAAGCAGAGCAGATGGGGAAATGCATACTCTGTCTCTTTAAATTTCCTGACTCAGGCTGGCTTGACAAAGACCTCCTTATCATTTTCTTGAAATGCAGTTTCCTGAATCAGCGGATTTCCCTCCCCCCCTTGAAACTTCTGAAACTCTGAACTCTGTCAAAACAACATGGCTGGCAAGTTTTAGGGACAGAACAGAGACATAGACAGAGACAAAGAAGCCCCTGAGAAGGCAGACGGACTTAAATTGCTTGTGGTTTTTCAGTACAGCTGGTTTCAGATGTGTCGGCCTTGTTCTGCACTGGTTCCACTGCCAAAGCAAGACTGTCACAGCTGGTAGTACTTACTGCACTTGCGGGAAAGTATGTGATTCATTAGTTGGAACCGTATGTTTTTCACCAGTTCTGGTCATGTTTTTGTTAGGATGTGGTAAAAGCATAAGCAGGGGGTAAAGGGACAATGGAAATATGTGACTTGTTAAAGATTGGCCCCAATCACGTATTAGCTAAATTGTTCCCTGTAATTAATAAATAAATAAATAAATAAGCCCCCCAAAAAACCAAAACCAACAAAAAACTGATGCTCATAAGATAAACGATTTAATTTTTTCATTTAGGTCAGTAAGTCATATGTAGTAAAGAAAAAAAATTGTAAACATCAAGTCTTTTTTCCATCTTTTCTGTGGAGTACCATTCTGAGATCAACTGAGCTGGTTAGAGTCTCGTGCTAATAATACCAAGGTTGCGGGTTCAATCCTTGTAGGGGCCATTCTCTGAAGAGTTGAACTTGAAGATCCTTGCGGGTCCCTTCCAACTCAGAATATTCTGTGAACTTTTTAAGTGAAAACTGTAGTACAGGACAAAGTCATGCAAGCAAAAGACATTAATTTGATAAAAAACAGCCAAAGAGGCTAAGTATTTTGAGGTTTTTTTAAAAGAATTAGCTGTTGCTACTGGTAAAATACAACTGTGGCATAAAGGCTTGTGGTGAGTGCTTGGTGTATTGAAATATTTGGTGAAAGAAGAGCTGTAAGTGGGTGTTGCTTTGCCCACACGTGATGAAACAGACCAGAATTGTAGGTGAGATGTAATAAGATCTTTTGTTTACAATTTTTTTTTCCTGGGGTAACATCTGCCAGTGTTTTTGAGTGTTGGAGAGAGTTTTTGTACTGATGTTTATTTTATAGGTGTTTGAACCTAACTAGAACTGATGAAATGAAGGGGGGGTGGGGTGGAAAAAGAGGGCTGTGGGGAACAACAGTTCATTTGAACCAAACCATATTATCAAGCTGGTAATACGTTTCTCCCCCCCCCTCCCCTTCATAGCGCCAATGAAATAACATGAAGACTTCAATTCCATGTGTTTTAGAAAGTGCTTGTACAAAGTCTCCCCCCAGTCCCATTTTTCCTCCCAGCCTCTTTATATGCATATGCAGCGACTGGACTTTATAGAACTAGAAACAGGTCTGTCTCTGATAATTAGCTCAGCTGGCTGCAGCATAAAGAAAGAAATGCGCTTAGGGGCTGTAGTCTGTGACATGGTTTAACAGAGCATAAAAAGGTGCATCTGTTAACATGCCTGAATTCAGTCACCTTACTGTCACCCACAGAAAGATACCAGCTCTGAAATGCCAAAGATATTTTGCAAACAAGAGACCAGTATTGTATTAAATTAACCAGACTGTGAACGTGCAAAGTGCTGCCTCTTAAAAATCGTGCTGTCTTGACTTACAGTGGTGTTGCAATGAGTCCCTCCAGTATCTATTAGGATGACCTGTGGCACTGAATACTTCCACACTCTTCTGGCTAGTATTGTTGACCTTTGTCAGCTTGATAAAAAAACAGAGCCTAGAAATGTGCTTGTCATTTTTAGTGAACGAGGAGGCTGGAAATCATGGGGAAGGGGAGGGGGCTGGAGGGTAGCACAGAGATGCCAACAATCTGTTTTTGCTTAAATTAGGATGCTGAACCTAGGACAAAATTGCAGTCTGCTTCCCTTCTCCTTCCCAGCAGCCCCATGTCTCTCACCCCTTTCTTCCCCTGACTGTTAGTACTTGATTTGAGGTCTGAAATAATGAGGAATGTCTGCGTGATCAAAGTTACTGTCTGCCTCCTGGTCTCCAAAAAGACCCTGCTGTATGTGTTTGGTAGGCGACAAACAGCTTACTGTAATGTATTTGGAGGTAATGCAATCACACTTTTGTTATGTTCTTTGAACTTTATTTGCTTTTTAATTAGGTAATCCTAATGAAAAAAATTAAAATGTTTTTGCTTTTGCTTTTATTTAGCTGTAGAATGATTCTTAAATTATTTGCTAGAAAAGTATTACTTCAACAGGGGATAGCCAAGCGTAATTCAATGAATTGGAAAGTTCCTAATTTCATAGATGTGTAATTCCTTTGAATATCTTGATTAGGATATACTTAGCTTTGTCCAGACACTTAACAAGATAACAGGATATTTGTTTTCATTACACATACGTACTATACAAACTATTATTTCTACAACATGATAATTTTATTAATTTATTAATTAGTATGTACTTATATACATATAATGCATATATATGGTATTCTTCAAGTGGTCAAACTGGGTGCCTCATCCATTGGAAAGTGATGTAATGCCGGTGGGAGCTAGTCCCACGCAGCTTGAACCAAAATTTATTCCATTTGGCAGTAACAGAATGCTGATGACCAGGAGGGGTGATGCATTCTCTACTGTATTTTGAAGTTGCTACACTGGAAATATCCCACCCAGTTGTTCTTGGCCCTTTAGTCCTGACATTGGACCACACCTGCATTCCTGCCGTCCAGACCCATCTTTGTTTTTGCCAACTGCCTTTACTCAGGAATATCTTCAGGGAAAAAAAATATCTAAAAAAACCCACGAAACCCCACACATTAACATTTACATTATTGCTTGGAGAGAGAGACAGGGGAGGGAATGAAGTTGCTATCAAGAGACATGATAGTGCCTCAAAATCCCTTTATCTGAGTGCTGTGAAGTTATAATAAGCCAGTTGTGAAGCAGAAGAAAAAAAGCCACAGAGTTCCTTTTACTTCTCTTGATTTTTTTTCCCCAGTTATGACTATTCCCCTCTCTTTTTTTCTTTTTTTCTTTTTCTTCCCCCTTCTTAATCTCAAGTGAATTTTGAGAGAAGCAAACCTAAAAAAAAAAAAAAAAAGCTGAGGTTTATGTAAGAAGAAATTAAGGTTAATGATCATTGTCTCGTTTTCCTAGTCCGTGGGTGTGGATGGAGGGGTAATCAGTGCAGGTGGCCTTGCAAGTTGGGAGTTTTTCTTTGTCATCAAGAAAATAAGGAGAATGCAGGGATTGAATTACCAGAACTGTTTCAGGGCTAAATGTATTTTGTTTCCCCATTGGCTCTGATTTAAGGATAGAAAGCTGACACTAATTTTATCCAAAAGAAAAGCAGAGTTAATGCTCTATACATTCTGAGATAATTTGACTGAATATGTAAGAATCTCTGCTTGTTCAAATGTATGTCTAGTGTAAGCTTACAAATAATTTTGCTGTAGTAACACGGTGAAAAGCAAAGTATTTTTCTTAAAATTTATACCTCTGTGCCCAATTACCACCCACTTTATTGAATGTTTAAGAGCTGTTTATTAAAATACGTGCTCCAACTGCTCCTATTGGCTTCCCAGATGGTTGTTATTACATATCAAGGTGCTCCCTTCTAACTTTTAGAGGAGTTCTGTTCAGTCTGAAGAGGTGGCAGATTTGGTTAAAGAAGTGTATCCTGGCCCTGAAACAATATCTGATGAGCATTCACATGTCAGCCATGAAAGAGCAGTTCTTCAAAGAAAAAAATGTTTTTAAGAAAGAATAATGAAATTACTAATAATTCAGGCAAACAACCCCCTAAGAAATTGTACTTAGAAGTCTTCTACATCAGTGATGTTCTGTGTGTGGTGTTGCCGGAACACATTGTACTCAAGAGATTTCAATTTAGAATACTGAAAAATGAGAAATAAAAGTCAATGGAAGTCTGCAAAAGGTATTGAGTAGGAGGAAAACCAGTAGTCAGTGTGTTTTGATGTATGTGTGTGTGTGTGTGTGTTTCTAACACATGCATTTGCCCATCCATGCTGTATTGTGTTTGAATGGAACTACCAAATAGGTAGTTTTAGTTTCAAAACATGATGCAGCTGGCAGTAGAAACTGTTATTTTAGGATTAAATCTATGTGGATGTTAAATTATAGGTAATGTAGTTCTAGTTAAAATAAAGACTTAAACTACTGTGTGTTCTCATTATTTTGTTTTGTTGGGGTTTTTTTAAATAAAGCTGATAGCAATCCCCCACTCACACTCTTACAGGAACAACAGAAACAGAGTTGCAGTTGCTATTATTCAAAATAAAATATTACAGCATGAAGACATTTAACTACTAGAATAGGAGTCTGGATTTTGGATCCCCTAGTCTTGTGAGGTAAGAGTCAACATGTAGCTGAATATATTCATTAATATGAATAGTTGGTCTGCTGCTGCACCTCTCCATGCTTTATTAATACCTTATGGACAGACCACTCCCAAGCATACAGAGGGCAAGAATACTTTAATGATTGCAGCATTCTCTCAGTAAAAAAACAAAGAATGAGATAGGTTATTTCAGCAGCACCATTTGCAAAGCTGTATTTAAGATGTCAGGAGCACACCATGCTTAAGATTGTATCAGTAACACTGGAACTATAAATCCTAATTTTTTTTCAGTGTTAGAAGTTGTATATAAAATTTTGTTCCAGACTGAAACATGAGACTGGAAATATAAAGAAATATCTGCCTTGAAGGAATTATTTTTTGACTAAATCTTTTAACATATCCTTTTATCTTTTTGCATTTTAAGTCAATGAACAGAGGGAAAATAAAATTGATGTTACCATTTCAAGGCTTTCTTCCTCCTTACTGGTGAAAATCAAAGTGACATTAGATTAAAATCAAAAGTCTAGTGTTTCTGGCATTGAAAAATAATGTTTGTTACTCATGCAAAAAGAAGTTTTTAAAAACTCACCTTGCATTAAGACACACTGCTGTTGATAGATGATTATAGTTATGATCCGTAGATAATATCCCAAAAGAAGAGGAATAATGGGGCAAAGATGAATTTAGAATTTTTTTAAGAATATTTTTCTGGTCTTAAAGGTAATTTCCCTTGGGCATATAATTTCTTAAGGTTTTTGACATGCTTATAGCATACTATCCAATAAGATTATATAGTCATATTTTGTAAATAGTATCTACAGTAAAAACATACTTTCATTATTTAGTAATCATTTAAGAGCTGAAGAGTTTCTCAAGTAAAGGTGCATGCCATGACACTTTACTGCTATCCATAGTAATGCAACTTCTGTCATTTCAGAGAAGTAGCCAATTTTATTTTCCCTGTTGCACTTTAAGTTAATAAGCTGCTGAGGCTGTGTTGTGAAGCCTCCATTAAATGGAGGGTTGACAATATACACTCTTTTTCTTTCTTTCTGTCTGTCTTTTCCTTTTTCTCTTTCTTTTTCTTTCCTTTTTCTTTCTGTCTTTTCCTCTTTCCCCTCTTTCCCTTTCTCTCTCTTTCTCCCTTTTCTTACTGTGTGTCTTTTAAAATTTTAGTCCTGAAAGACCACTAATGTAAAGAAAAACTGAATCATGAAGTGGGACTAAAGAAATTTCATCCATTAATCACTGGAGTGGGGAAAAATACTCAAGAATTATAAAAAATATAATTTCGTTTGGGCTTTTTCCCCCCCTGTTTTTTGTCCTTGATAAAGCTAAAACAGAAGCATTATTATTTAGTGGGAGAAACTGCATGTTTTTTCATAAGCTTTTAATTTTTTTTTTTTTTTTATCTAGCATGCTACTCTCCAATGAACTCTCCTCTGGGACTGTAATTTTTCTTTTGTGATTAAAAACACTAAAGTGTCCTGGATCAAGGGATCACTAGTTAGATACAGTCTTTTAACTTTAGGTCACCAGTTTGAATTCAGTCCAGGCCATCATCAGACTCCTATTAACATCTTGGCATCATGGCGTTTTCAGTCCAATTTCTAGTAGGCGGTAGGAGTTTTCTCTCTTCTTCCATTCTCCAGTCTTTCTCTCCTGAGTTAAACTCCTTCTGTTGGGCAGTCATTCTACCAAATGTGAGTTCCATCATCCACACTTGGATCCAGTTTTCCCTCACCTCTGAACAATTCATCCACAGTCACTTCTTTTATGTTACACTCGGGTGTGAAATTACCATCACCACCATCACTGATGTGCCCTTTTAATGTTTCAAGACACTGTAGAGTAGACAGATAGTTGCCTCAGAAAACTGAAAAGGAAAAAATGCCCTAAAATAAACAGTTCCCCCCCCCCTTTCCCCCCCTCCTGAAACACAGCTGTGTTGCATAGGGTTTTATGGATTAAATGCTTGGCAGAGGTGCAGGAGTTGATAGCATTTCAGTTTACAGTAAGACAGCCTCATCCATGGGACTCACTTAATTTCATTAGGCTGCGAGACCCTGGGCTGGCTACCCTTCTGGTCATTCTTATCTCTCAGGAAAGATGAGAGGGGTAAAGTTAAAATTAATATCTCAAGGAGAAGATTAGTGGGGTAAAGTTAAAATTAACAGGTTTTTGTATAGGGAATGGGAATATTTCTGTTTGGACGCTTGTACAGTCTCAGGAAGTCACAGAAAATTTTTCAATATCTTTGTGGAAAAAATAACCACAAAGATTCTGGATGATGTTTGTGTAGGGTCACCCACTACAGCTTTTTTGTGGATATGACCATTTACATTATATACCTGTAATCTCTGTATTTAGGTACAGTAAAGAAATAAAAAAAAAAATAAATACATTGGCTACGTTGTCAGTAATCACAACAGGAGGCTGAAGGATGAAATGAGCCATGGAGACTAAGCTACTTTTTCAACTGTGAAATTGACCTCCTTAGGTCAGTGTTATGACATGTTGGTAGACTGAACAGTGTGTAGAAGCTTTACTGCTGCTACCTGTGGTGGTAGAAAAAAGGAAACTTGTAGTTCTGAGGCTACCTGTTCCCCTCTTCTATGGCCATTACATTTGCCCTTTGCAGAGTGTTTTTTAAGTATTAATATAATTCAGAGCATTTAAAATATCAACAGTTTATTATTGGAAATGTTTTGTATAAGACTAGAAGACATTAGGGAAATAGCACAGTTTGGCAAGAGATAGGCAGATAATTGTCCTCTCTAGCATTTATATGCTAGATTTTGTAACTGCTGAGTATACTTTCCCCCCCAAAAAAGATGAAAATGTTACACTCTTTAGCACTAAAATAAATAATTTAGAGCAGGACATAATTTTGCTCTTAGATCTGCAATGCAGAAGTCAGGTTCGTTATTCTTCTCTTCCTATGTAAATGTTAACATTGCTAGGCTGGAGGATGGGGTGGTGGGGAGTGAGAGCCACATCTCTGTCTTGCAGATCTAAGGGCAGTGCCTTAATCTTACTGCTGAGTTCAGAGTTCATTCATATCACCTATCAGTAAAGGTGAACTAGCATATGGGATAAGTATAGCTCTGAGGTTTCTCAAGTCTGACCATAATTTGAGTCTTAGATACCTACTTAGTTTCTAGTACATATTTTGAAGCTTCCTAAACAAGTATTTATTCCATACATAATATTTTTTCAAAGAGTATGAGGAGTCAGAGGCTGTCCAGGATATGTTTGTCATATGAGATTTGTATTCTGACTTCTTCGTCATCAAATGCATACAAAATAACATATTTTCCCAAGCCCTTCCAGTTTTGAGAACTGGAAGTAGTCACACATTTTTCTGTAAAATTTGCTTCTTCAGGTGCATAAGTGTTGCACAAATATTTTGCTACATACTCTCCGTTCTCTGGTATGTAGTCAGACTTTCAGAGGTCGGAAGTGGGAGTGGAGCAGTTTTGCTTTAAATAACCAGTTTTAAAATTGCACTTGCATCACTGCAGGAGTAAAGTACATATCTAAACAGATAGTTACACAGTTAGGTATCTCCACAGTTAACAGTAATTTGCATAAGTAATGGACTTTTTTGTAGACAAACAGGGTAAGAGAAAAATGCTGAAGAAGTTCATGTCTGGTGCCTATCTTCAAAAATTGTTGCCAGAAATGACTCGGTTTGCTTAGTGAGTAAGATTTAGCAGGATTTGTTTGGAATACTTGAGAGACTGTAAACATACTACAAAAGCATGTTGAAACAAGATTATCTTATTAGACAAACCTCTTCAATTGCTTTGGAATGCTTAATTTACTAATACAAGTCAAAGTGTGAGTTCATTTATTTATTTTCTTCCTTCCTTTTGTTTTCATCCCTTGCTTCCTTGATTGAGGTGGAGGGGAACCTCTTTTTCCTTAAGAAAAGACATCTTGTCCTATTCCCTAACCACAGACATGTTACAGACAGTACTTCGGGAGAATATAATATTGCTCTCATGCTTTGTTTCTGATTGTGCATGGAGTTGGCCAGCCTGTGGCTGTCCACCATCTGTGTAAGGAATTCACAATCCCAGACAAAAGAAATTGGCAAAGTCTTCTTTCTGTCTGTTCTCCAGAGCCTTGAGATAGCCATAAAACACCTGGACAAAATCAGCAGGTGATGGCAAGGGAAAGAGAATGATCAGTCACAGGCATTGTTGAATCCTTTGAACATTACTTATAGCTTAGACACTGCTGTCACCAGACACAGTTTGATCTTTGGTGAGCTTTCGGGAAGTGCTTTTTTTCCCTGGCTGCATGACAGCAGGGGGAACTAGATAATGCTGTGGAGGCAAAGCAGAATCTCCCCATCTTGAAATTTTATCTTACCTTGTAACTCAAGTTTTTGTTACCTGTATTTGCACTTAAATAATCATGTAGGAACAAAGGCAGCTTTTTGTATGCATGTACCATATCTCTATGCCCACCATAGCCATCAGTGCTTAGCTCTAATTCATGACTCAAAATTAACAAATGTCTTAGAAATTGAGATACATCAGTATCTTTCTTTTCTCTTTCACGTTACTTTATACAAAACATGAAATAACGACAATTTTAAAAGTAAGGAATGTAGTTTTTTTCCAAGTGTGTTCTTCTGTTAGCACATAACAAAACTTACTTTCTAGCTTATTTACGATTTCTTAGAACTTGCTACTGATCATTAGTTATGACCTTTATCTAATTGACTAGAAACACTGTACGAAGTCTGAGAAAATCCTACACTTTTATTCACTTCATATTTTCTTGTAGTATAGCCATACCCTGTATATGATTTTTAGCAGGTACAGACTTTAGCATAATAATAAAATTAATCTTGAATTTAAAAAGAGAACAAAGAAGTGCAGTGACAGATTAATAGATATAGAAGAGCATCTGTACACGAAACAGAAATACAGCCCCAAGAACATACCACCCTTGGCAGGAGAGGAAAAAGCTTCCTACCCTTTAACCTGTTGAATAGGAGTCAGAATTTCGGTGCATGGGTGCTTAGCATTGAGGCTGACAGTCTTACCAGTGTCAAGGGGTTAAGTTTGTAGCTGTTGTTTTGTTGCATTCCCAAAGTGAAGTCTAAACTGTATCAGAAAGCTGCTGGATCACTTCACACTTCAGCTGTCCTCTGACTTCTTCTCCCTCCTGGTGTTTTCTCTCTGTCTCCTCCCTTCCCTATCCTTCTGTAAATACAACCTGCCTTCACAGAGCTGGTGTCAAGCTTCAATGAATATAGCTCTGTCTTGCTAAGTGTATTAATTCTGCTCTCTACTTCAGACAGGAACCTCACTGCTCACCATAACACCTCTGTGTGGGTTTGTGTGTGCATGTGTGGATGCATGAGTTGAGGTTGTTTTTTAACCTGCTGTTCTTAGGAAGACTGAATGCGGCAATTGTTTGACTGTTTCTGTAGCTCATATTATAACTTCTAATCAGCTTGTATGAACTATAGGGAAATAAGGGTGAAGACTCCAGTTCAAAAAAAGTTAATTAAGGAGGATTCTGTTACTTTACTGCAAGATCATTTGTGGGTTACTAAAACTAAGAAAACTTGGTTTTCATTCTGCTTTCTCAAAGTGGGAAATATATGTAGCATCCATAGAATCCATTACCGAAAGTGTTAATATCTTTTAACAGCAGTAATAATAATGCTTTTACTCTAGCTAATCATGTGCTAATCTCTTGGTAAGTAAAAAGTATTAGACTATTTTAAATTCATTGTGTCAGTTCAGCTGAAGTAACTGGCACAATGGTATAAACATTTGGAAGGAAAGTTCTTCAAACTAAAATAATGATGTCATAAAGTAAAGAATTCTATTTGTTCTACATAGCAACTCTATGTAACTCATTAGTTTTAGGTAGTGGACAAAAGCATTTGAGTTTATACAAAACCAAAATACTGCTGCTGTATTCTTAATGTGTACTATTTCTGAGTTGGACTTCAGTGTTTACTACTTCTCACCAAGCAACTAGGCATAGTTCATTATCTGAAAGATTTCTCTACTTGTAGGGTTTTCTTCCTGTAAATGTATGACTGACGTTTGCACAAAGCTGAGGTCTTTTTTAAGTTTGTAGCTAATGAGGGAATTTAGCATACTTTGTTTTCTTTTAAAATTTGTGTTGGTTGTGTAGCCTAAAGTCATTACCTAAGCTTTTATCATAGAATCATAGAATGTTAAGGGTTGGAAGAGACCTTAAAGATCATCTAGATTGAGCCCCCCTGACACTGGGCAGGCCCAAAGGTCATCTAGACCCAACACCTCCCACTAGACCAAGTTGCTCAAGGCCTTATCAAACCTAGCCTTGAACACTGCCAGGGCTGGGGCATCCACAACCTCCCTGGGTAATCTCCTCCAGTGTCTGACCATCCTCACAGTAAAGAATTTTTTCCTAATATCATACCTAAATTTCTCCTCTTTCAGTTTGTACCCATTACCCCTTGTCCTATCACTGCAGTTCCTGATGAAGAGTCCCTCTCTGGCTTCCCTGTAGGCCACCTTCAGATACTGGAAGGTTGCTGTGAGGTCTACATGGAATCTTCTCCAGGCTGAACAGCCCCAGCTTTCTCAGCCTGTTGTCATAGGGGAGGTACTCCAGTCTTCTTAGCAACTTTGTAGCCCTTTCTGGACTTGGTCCAACAGTTCCCTGTCCTTGCATTGGGTACCTCAGAGCAGATGCCATACTCCAGGTGAGGTCTCACAAGAGCATAGTTGAGTGGGATAATTACCTTCTTCAACCTGCTGGCCACTCTGCTTTTGATGCAGCCCAGGATTCCATCCTGTTGCTCAAGCTTACCTCCTTACAATTTAATATTTTTGAATTTGTCTTTATAAAATCTGCCACTCTTCTTCACAGTATGCTTCAAATTATTCCCTGGAAGGCTAAATCTGATACTAACACTCTTCATAATTAGACTATTCAGTTTAGACTCAATACAAATGGTGATAAAAGTTGATAAGAGGAATAATTTGTGCTCCCTCTGAGTCTTACATGAAAAAGTGGGCATATATTTTGTTTTGTGTGATTCTCTTTTGTAAAAGGTTTCAATGATCACCCATGTAGCAGTGAAAATTTCCTTTTTGTTAGCTATCAGAATAGTATGTTCACAGGCTCATGTCTACCTGTCTAGAATATTTTGAGTTAAAAGACACATCGTCAGAAGAGAGATTGTGTTTCTTATTGAAAATGTGAATACATTATCAGAATACTGTAAATCTCATAGGCCTGTTACTGTGAAGTTGTTTCTGTGTTTACAAGATTGCTTTTACATTGTAACATTGAAAATTCAATTTTTATTTTAGATTGAAAATTTTAAAATGTCATTTCCATTTTGGTTTATGTCCACCTAAATTTCTTAGGTTTCCGTGGAAATTATTCATGTCTTATGCACAAATTAAGTTTGTGTATGACTGTGAAGATTTAGTTAAGTTAAATTTGATTTGTGATCTTTTAATTTCTATTTTATGATTTTTTTTTTGTCCTGACTATGCCTGAAAGGGCCACAGGTTAAAGCTGACCTCAAGCAAAGAATGTAGAATCTTCTCGTTGCTACTTACTCTTGCAGACCTGTGTCCCCTCTTTATGCTGCACCAGATAGCAGTATATGTTTTACCTGCTGCATGGCTTGGTTTTGATTCCTGAGGGCATATGTGCACTGTGCTTTATGCCTGTCAGTTCTGAAGCACTCTAAGAATGAGGTCAGTTTTATTATTCTTATTTTTAGATGGAGAAAATGAGGGAAAGAAGAGAAGTAACTTATCTAATGTAATAGTGGTGGACCATGTCAGCCATTATACTTTCTGAAGTCTACAGTAAAATAAACTGACTGACATATTTCAGGTTTCTCTAGGTGCTGATCAGAGGTAATATTTAGATCTGGAGCTTCTCAGTGCGGGGACAAATGCAGAAGATCATCTGAATCCATTTTGCTAAGTAGTTCAGTTAAACCATGATAAAACTGTGTATGAATGTTCTTATTGAGAAAGAGAGTAGCCTGAAGTATTTTGCTGGTTCCTTTCACATGTAGAGTCAAAATCTCCCATCTCTCAGCATTGTTCATTCACGTGGCCAAAAGAGACTGTTGATGGATCTTGATCACTCCTGCCTCCATGTGCATACTTGAGCCCCTCTCAGCTGCATAAACGGAGATCCCTTTCAGCTTAAACATTTTATGTTGCTCAAATTATGCATGCATTTTTAATAGCAGCGTTTATTTAAGGTGTATGGAATTGCGTATTTATATAAGAATGTGGGTTTAAAGCAGTGTTTTATCTGAGAAAGGAACAGAGCATCCCCTGGGCTAGGTACTTAGGTGACTTGTGCAAAGGTGGCCTGGATCGTAAACTTCTGTGTATGTGAAGTAATGGAAAATTATAAGAGACAGAATAACTTGGTGTGGTGTTTACCAGGAGGTGAATATTTGTAGTATCAGTGCTTCAGTTCATAAAACATTGAGTAAATGTACTCTGTTATATAAATATTTTTCAGTTGTTGCTATTCCCAATTGACTCATGCTGCTCTTCAGGTGTCCTGTAAAACAGCTCTCAGTGGAGCGATGGTCAGTAGAGGATGAGTATAGAGAAAGGTTCAGTACCAGCTGTTTGTCCTAATGGCTTCTGCTGAAGCCTCTTCTACTACAGCTGAGTGGCAGAGGGAGATCAAGCTCATTGCTTGGTGACTTCTGTTCAAGTCCTCATGAAAACTGGGACATGTTTCTCCATCCTCAGATCTTTACTAGGACAGTAAATGGTGGCAAAGTGAAGGTGTCAAAAGATGGATGGTGGCAATGTTGTGTCACAGCCTTTTCACAGCGAATGTGAGACAGAGTTCTAAAACAGTAGTTGATCAAGGGTTGGACTAGATGATCTTGGAGGTCCTTTCCAACCCGGCGGATTCTATGATTCTATGATTCCCTTTAAAGAATGGAAATTATGTGATATATGTACAGCTCAAGCACCGCTGTATAATAAGATCACAAGAAAAATTTTGGAGAATAGAGGACCAGCTGAAAAACTTTTTCAAGGAGCTTGCTTTACCTGGCAGTGGGCAACTCATACAAAACAGGTGGTGTGGAAAGAGCAGTTTGTAGCATGAGCTTTTGGTCAGAAATTATAACCAGGATTTGTTAAGTAGCTGATATCTAGCAGACACTTAAGCTGCCCAACTGATTTTTGAAATTAATCGTATTGTGTGATGATTTTAAGTTAGGCCTCTGCACAGTAGAGGGATTTTTTCCACTCTTTTTAGATGCTCAAATTAAAATATATTACAGCCTCTCCTAACTTCAGATATTTTCATCTGTAATTCAGAGACACAGTCACAAAATAATACAACCTAGATTTTGGCCCATGATGAAGTGTGATTCATACAGTGACTTTTAATGATTCAGGTGGAATAGTTCTTTAGTTGTTCCTCCCTTCTTTGATTATAGAAGTATATTTACATATTTATAGTGAGTAGTGTTTTTGCATCAGCTTTTGTTGCTAGAATAAATTAAACATGAATGGACAATCTTAAAAAAAACTTTTATATTTGGAAAAAGAATAGCAGTACCATTAATGTGGCACTGCAACATGGAACAGCTACTTAATTTCAGGAAGCAGTCTGATGAATATGAACACTTTGGCAATTAGTTGCCGATTTTGTTAATTGTTTATTTGTGAATGAAAAGAGCTATTCAAGCAAAGATACTGTTTGGTTTCTGGAAATTGCTCCACCAAACTATCTCCAGATGTTGGGGGAGGTGGCAAAGGAGGAAACTTCATCCACATTTTAATACATGACACTTCAGTAGCATGCTCACAATTCTTGATCTCTGTCTGGATGCCATTTTTGTTTTGTCTCCTGTGTGCTAGGTCTTCTTTTTCCCAGCTTTTTTCCAAGAAAACAAAGTTTATAGCAAAGAGTCTACAACAGTATCTTCTGCTGAAGTATGAAATGTTCAACTGAAGAAAAGAAACTGGTTGTTGCATTTTCAGTTTAAATAATATAAAATTTGAATTTTTATCTTATCAGAAATAGTTGGAAAACCACTTACGTTTTATAAATTATTATGTTGTAGTATAAATGATGAATGTCTTGAAAGGACAGATATTAAAATCATAAAAATCATGAATTTCAGTAAGATACTTAAGAGTAAATGCATTTCTGGAGTGCTAGCTTTCTTTGAGATGCTCTCTTTCCAGCTTGTTATTCAAATGACTTTACTCTTACAGTAGATTTCTTTCTTAATATGTATAGATTATCAAACAAGTCTGTGTTCTGTCTTCAGCATTTAATTTCTTTTTTCTATCTCTTTTAAAATTGAATTTTCCTGGACTGTGTGCTTAGATTTTTTTCATAATTTGTTTGCTCTTTTAGCTGAGCAGTGTTTCACCCCTTATACATTTTACTCCTCACGAAAGAAGAATCTACATTTTCTAAAAAATATTAGGGAAACTCATTTCTGAGTTCCCAGCCAAAAACAACACAAGATTTGTGTTCAAGGTTGAATTGTACATGTCTGTTAAAAAAGGCAACTGTGACACAATTCCCTTTACAGTTATTTCCAGATTATTCAAAATAATTGAGCATTAGAAATATCTGTCTAGTCCCATAGGAAAAACTGTCCAATAAACCTCTCCCTTTGTCTGAGGGTCATAGAGGAAACCCTGGCTAGACGTTTTGGTGGCTAATTTAAAATATCTGGCAAGACAATTGATAGCACCCTTCCTTTGTGTTGTGACAAATGTATTTTGACTGTAGTTTAATAACATAATCCAGCACAACCACGGACATATTGTATATATTATAGCATAGAATTAGAAACATTTTTTGCACATCACAGTCTTTATTCTTTCTGGTTTTTGACAAGGATCTGGATAATTGCCTCAGCAAATGAACTGCTATGTTCACTCTGTTTCTGTAATTTCAGAAATTGTTTTCCATGCTAAAACTTAGCAAGCTTTTACTGACTTAAGTATAAAGAACCACAATGTAATTATGGGAGCAGTATTATTAAAAAGTGTGACAGAAATGACATTTTAACTGACAGCTTTATTACAACAAATCAAATATCTCATGAAGGGCCAGATAGTGAGCAAAAGTGTATTCTGCCTCTCTCTGTCTCTCTCACTTTCATGCACACATGCATGTATACACACAGGTATCTTAGAACTGAGACTTATCGTAGAAATTACTACATAAATGGGATTATAAATTATCAGCTGAGGTTCCCACTGTTCCAAAAAATTCTGTTTGAATTTAAAAATAAGGGGGTTTGTCTTACACATAAATTGAGTATTTAGCCCTTGTTCATCTCCCTTTGTCTGAATATGTTGGTTCCCTTTGTTGGTAAAGGGAATTAGAATTATTCCCCTTACATGGATGGAAAAAGTGATTAACATTCCCAAGACTCAGAACCCAGTGAATGACCAGGCTAAGAATGAAACTTAAATTTGCTCTCTTAATCATTGAACCACACTGCTTGCAATCAATATGGCCTTGATCCAGAGCCCACTGAAATCAATGAAAAGGAAGGTTTTGACCAGGTCCTGTATGTAATGTAAAGTCCTTCCTCTAGGTTTTTTTTTTTTTATCCTAATGATGTGGTTATTAAAGTGCAGCTTTTCCATACAATACTTTTCTAAGGAGTAGTTAAAATCAATCAGTGACAGTGATAGAACTTGAATCAGGAGATTCAAAGGGGCCAGCTTCCCCATTTCTAAGACTCCTTTTCACTTGTTTGCTGTGGGACACCTTTTTATATAATAAATGTTCACACATTCAAAATCCATTCATTGTCTTTCAAAATGCCTGTATTTTAAGTATCTGTGCTGCATTTCTTTATGTTTTTCCAGGGCTCTGTATTCAGTTCTTTGCTTTTAGTACTCCTAAAATGAGCACAACTGCAAAGGGGCATTCCCCAAATATTCCACAAATATCAGATTTGAATCAGGGTTAATAATATATAGGTTTAATAATATTTTGAGTTACATGCTCAGTCATTGTCTTGTCAGTCAGGTGTAAATGTTCAACTCTTAGCTGGTGTGAACAACAGTAAGTGAAAGGCTAGCATATATGGTATATCATTGGGCTGGTAAAATGTGTGAAGGGTGGAGCTGTGTGGGTGGTGAAGTTTACTAAAGAAGAGCAAAACCTAAAGGGTCTTGTGAAAATACTTAACTGTAAACATGATTTAAAAATTCTTTTAACTGATCTTCTCAAAATTTAGGACATAGTTATAGTTCTGAAGTCTATGGCAAATGTGATGTTTTCAATATTTTCAACACCCTTCTTTACTGTCTGTGGTGTGACATGTCTGTAGGGTTTTATTAGATTAATAAAATTGCTGCAAAAAAGAGTGAGACTGTCATGAAACATAAAAGGCCATTCCATTTATGTTTTGTAGTTGTTAACATCTGAGAACCACGAAAAATGATAACAAGTAATTGCAGTACTTACTGAACTGAACCACAGTAATTGTATTTAGTTAATCACTTCACAGAAATTGACTGTATGAAAATTTGTCTTGATTCATGATCAGTTGTGATCCTTAAAGATCAGTTTGCCTAACAGCTGAGGATCTGTCCACAGATCTGTGAAAAACTAAATTGATTGACTATGTGACATTGATGAGTTCTGGTTGCAATACCAAGGAAATAGTTTAACTGGAGGTTCCTGCTGAGGAGCCTCGTGGTGAAATATTTTTAAACAAATCTTTTGGAAAATAAACTTTGAAACTTATATAAACATCTCCTATAGAAGTCCGTAAATCTTCTGGTTTTTAGTATGCCATTTCAAATGTGGTTTTATCATGTCTGATTCTATGGTTATATTTACCTTTTTTGCACTGTACTCAGAAAAACATCTGAATACTCTCGCATCTTCTTGGTGTCTGGCAAAGGACCTGTACAATGTTGTGTACTCAGGTAGATGATTTTACTGTTTTTCTTAGATGAAATTTGGGGTATTCTGAGTTCTTAGATGTCCAGTAATTTTTAGTGCAGGCTTGGCATAAGTAGAGAGATTGGTTTTTTCCCTCCGGAGTTTAAATTGAAATTTGAAATATCTGTATCAGACATATCAGGCATACTGTTGAGTAAAGAGCAGCGTTAGTGAAACCAAATCTCTTACAGTTTTAGTCTAAGTGCTGAAAATTATTACAGATCTCTGATCTTCCCCCAGGCTTCCTCTCCAGCCCATCTTCTGCAGCACTTGTCATCCAGAGCTACCTTTGCTTGGCTGAGTAAGAGGTGAGGTGTGGCTGGGCAGGAGCTGCTGATTGACCAGCTGTCTGCTACGTCCTGACTGTTAAGTAAATGTAATGGAATGCCATGGCTGCAAGTACCTGGCAGGCCAAAACAAAAAGGGTTTGGGGCTGCATGCAGCTTCTGGGTCATGCTTGGTGCAACTGTATTAAAAGCATTAAGTACATTTGCAAAGCCTGCTTTTCTATACTAAAGACAGAGGATGTAGATTCATGGATTCAGAAGGGGTGGAAGGGTAAAAAAAAGATAGGCACATGGATGCTGGAATTTCATAACTGGTGTTTCCCTTGGAGACATAGGTTGACAACACGGTGTTTTTCTTTTTTTTTTGTAATCGTAGTATAATTATGTACTTCATTTAGTAAGACAAGTATTTTCTACTTTTCGTCATACCCTGGACACAAGTGGGAGTGAGAGCATGGCTCTGTTTGACTTCCTTTCACCTGAACATTAGAGCTAAAGGGTCTTCTGGCTTAATCTAGTGGGTCATGAGGTGTATTTGCCCCGTGTGCTCCCTGTGCTGAAAGTTTTTATGCAAATGGAGTTTTGAGGAGTGTTGCTAATGCCAGTCTGCTTGTTGAGAACTTACTATGAGAAGTGATTCCTCAGAAAGTTGCTGTCATGTTGCTCCTTTTTTTACATCCATATTTTGTGTTCTTGCAAAAATCTGGAGTCTTTTAGTAGGTAAAAGGAGTACTGTTTGACCAAGTTAAGATAAAGAATAAAAGTGAACCACTTCTGGCCTATACAATTTTTTCTCAAATTATAGGTATATTTTTGATCTTTCAGATTACAGGCCTTTTTCCAAATTGTCCATCAGCTACGCAGATAAATTCTGAGTAGTTAAACTCTTCTGGTTCAGAACTGCACTGGTGAACCTCAAGAACACTGCAAGTACTTTACAAAATAGTCTGAATTAAGCGGAGCTCCTGATGTTTTGCTTATAATCATTAACCATCCAGGTAACATATGTACATCGAGGACACTGGTAAAAGCTATTTGAAAGGTGTATGTGGACAGTGTGTGTGTGTCACACATTCATTAAAGTGAATTTCATACTTCCTCTTTTGGTGATTAATGTCTTTGCATTTCAGTAGGATGGATGCACATGATGTGCAATGACATGTTTTCACATGTGAGCTTTGCAAGGCTGAAGCAAATCAATCAGTTTGCTATTATGCCCATTACTCTCAAAAATGCAGTACTTAACCTTTGATATAAAAAAATTTAAATTCTTCTAAATTTGAAAGGATAGTAGTTCTTCCTGATTTTTCTGTAATATATTTCTCATTTTTTCCTGCTTTCATCTTTGTCCCTAGTTCTTTCAATTATTTCTCTCTCTCTCCCTCCACCTTCTGCCTTTGTCCCCTCTCTACGCTATGTTCTTTCTCTGCATCTGACCTAGTACTTCCTTCATCCTTTACTTCCTTCAGTACTGCTGTCAGATAGGTATTCTGCTTCTCCACGTATTTTTCATTCCCTTGAAGTTTTACAAGGCAGTGGGATAGTTTTGCAACTTCTCCTTGTATTGACTAAACACTTGAAAAGTCATCACTTTCTCATAAGAATGTCAAGGATTTAAGCTTTAGGAAAAAAGGAACAACCTGGCATAGAACCAAAATATCATTTGACTTTAAAAAGTGGGCCTGATCAAAACCCCCTGAAAGCATTAGAAAAATCACAGAAATTACAATTTTATTATGGGAGAATTATGTAGAAGGTCTGTTCTCATCTACCAGGATTCCCTTCAACAGTATTGTATTTGGGTGCTGACACTAAGGAAGAATTTACAGAGCTACTGGAGTTATATGTTTCTTAGTAGCATTTAATAGTATTACTATCTAATAACGATTAGATACTGTCCTACTCAGTAATTAGGAGTAAGATGCCTTCTGAGTTACCAGTTTTGTCAGTCTCCTAGGAAGCATCTGCTTTTCATCTTTGTAGTCCTTACTCAATGGGGCACTGTTTCAGAGAAGGGAAGAAATTTTTAAATGAGGTGAAGAACTAATATTACCATATATGCTTACTGAAAGGTGCATTTTAACTGCTATACCAACAGACTTGAATGGTAATTTTGAAAAGTAATATATCCGCATGAATATATGGATACCTACCAATTATGGCCTCCAAAGGTTTCAAAGCAATGGTTTTACAGATGAGACCTCCTTTCTGCTGTTTAGTCAAAAATGGCTCTGAGCTTGCTTCTTTACCCCACCTCTGTCACTCATCCTCTCCAATGCTGCAATGTTTCTTCATTTCCTCAGCTCTTGTCCTCAGTTGCCCTTTAATCAAAATCTAGCAGTTGTTACTAATGATTTGACTTGATCTTTATTTTTTGAGCCAGCCCAAATCCCTAAATCAGATGAAACAGCTTTCAAGCAAGGGTTTCCCTGGCCCTCCCTGACTAATGACCTACTCTTCCAAAGCCTACCTACTTAGAACCTTCCCCACTCTTTGCTCCCTCATCTTGTTCTACTCCCTGCTCAAAGGTGTCCCCACCTCACATCCTGCACCTTGTCACCAGCCCTAGGACTACCTGGTTGTGCCCAGCATGCCCTGCTCTGCTAGGCAATGTGGGATCAGCTCTGGGCAGGCTGCCAGGAGGAGTGTGGTTCAATGTCCAGGACCAGAGGCATTTGAGGAAGAGGAGATGCCCTTCATGTAGCCAGGGAGGATGCATTTGCCTGCAGTGTAGCCCATGGTCCCCCTCACCTCTCTTTCCCCTGCCTGCTGGCACAAGGTAAATCTCAGGCTTTTCTAAGACATCAGAAAAGAGCAGAACTTGCTTGGAGTGGGGAAAATGGGAAAAGAATGGAAGAACAGCACAGACAACAACAGCCTAGATGTACTTTTGGGACTTCTCTCTTCCATGCATACATAGCTGCTCTCCTGCCATCTCCTAATTTGAGAATTTCTGCTTTGTAGAGTTAATTCTCAGATTCTTTTCCTGAGCTGTTAGTTGTGATTGAAGGGTAGAGGAAGTAAGGAGGAGATGCAATAAGTCACTCAGAAAGTCAGTGGAATTGGTCTAGAAACAACACCTTCATGCAGTCATGTGAGGGCCTGTTCCTTGTTTTCACGTTTGGCTTCAGAAATGCCTTTGTTTTTCTAGCCATTGCAATTGGTAGGTGAAATTTAAACATGAATAAGCAGAGGCTGCCTGTTTCTGTTTTGAAGACAGACCTGCTAGACTGACTTTTTTGTGCTGTATGTCACGATAGCATCTCAGTGTACTGGTCCTGCACTGCTTTTATACAAAATTGCTTGAGTGCCAGAAGCAATGTGGCCAAGCATGTGTGGAGTGCTGCTTTTTCAAAGCTGTGCAGAAGAGCTTCAGGAATTTCTGTATGGCATTCATTCTAGTCTGCAATATGGACATCATTGGCCCCCTTCCTGCTGCTGGCCCAGCCAGGCAATGAATCAGTGTTTTCATTTCTGAGAAATGTGCTAAGACCACGCTAAAGGCCACTGCCATCTTGTGTAGTTTGGTCTTTGCTTAGGAAAACTGAGATTTTGTACTTGGTGTTCTCACACATTTAAAAATTGTGCCGATACATATATTTTAAAAAATAAATGTGGAAAGGGAAAACTAAATATCATTAATTTATAACTTCTTGATAATGAAAAGATCAAGTTATCTGTTGCAAAGACAGGAAAAAGTGCATCTAACCTAAGCTGGTAGGTCCTCTGTGACAATGTACTTCACTAAAACTGCTTAAGTACAGCCTAGCATTGAAAAAAGGCTAAAACTCAGAAGTGCTTTTTCCTTCTGTTTTATGTGGGTTTTTTTCAATTTGAAAGGGATTTACATTGATTTAAAGATATTTTTCTAGATTTTGCTTTGAATACAAATCATGTCATACAGCTTTGCCAAAAGAAACTTGGCAGCTTACATTTTCTTTACTTTTTTTTTGAGTGTTGGCATGTAATGAATATTAATGACGCATCACTTCCTGGGTTTTGGCATGATACTGTAAATACTGCTTTTTAAAATACCAAGAGCCAGTGTGCAGTTAAGTCTTTAATTAAATTAGATTAATTTATAAAGAATGTACATTTTCTATTAAGAATGTTGAAAATTTTATTTTTTTTTTTAAATTTAAGAAAAAGTAATTCTGTGAGTTTGACTGCCTTCTTAGATACTTAGCACATCTTCCTCTGTCTCTGTGTTTAAACTCCTGAGGTTAAACTCCTTTTCTTTTTGAGGATTTCACAGCAGCAAGCACGTTGTCAGCAACCAAGTCATAATAGGGAAAAGTGAATCAATCTAGATAAAGTGGAACTGACCTGAATTTGATCCTTAAATTCAAACTAACCACAACTATTCTGAGGTTTTAATTTGTTTGTTTGTTTGTTTGTTTAGAAATTACTGTTACACACCTCTGCACCATCTGGCTTTTCCTAGGAGTGGAAACAGACTTATCAACATACTGTAACAGAGTCTGTTTTTGTGATGTGTCTGACAGAGTTGCTACCCAAAAAGTCTGGAAATCTCACCAGAAGGGTGGCTTTTGTGCAATTTCCAGACCAGTTTTCACACCAAAGAAGTTTGGGTGGTAAGCAGAGTGGAGAAAAGAGCCTGTACTTGTGATTGCATCTTGTTTTTTCCAATTGCTAATTTTTTGCTAGACTGAATGTTGCTTTTAATTATGACCTGGTGGAACTCTCACAAAAATGAGAAAAAAGTCTCCCATTTGTTTCATTGTGGCTTGAACTTTTCATCATGAAAATCTGCAGGCTGTAATGAGGTGACAAATGAGTTTCTTAGAGCTCAATGTTATCCTGTCTTTATGTGCCTGCTTGTTTTATGATTGTGTCATCTATCGTGTAGACCCTGAAGTCTAGGCAGAGAAACCCATTCCATGCTGCCCGTGCTTTTGTCCCACAGGAGAAAAAGTTGCAGTTAAGGGCTGAGTGTGATATGAGTAAATATTTACTGTACAACTGCTAATGACATGCATGTTTGTGGAGGTGGATGAAAGCAGTGGATGAAGCAGGAGCTTCAGGGAATGGCATTTGTGACGATGAGGATGGCAGCAAGAGCCTGTCTGGGAGCTCTCATCAGAGCTGCTGCTGAATTAATCTGGGGAGGAAGGGCACTGGGGAGCAGCTACAGCAATGTCCATGAATAAGGATGTCCCTGATGCCTCCTATGGTTACCACTGTTTTAAATGTCCCTGTGCAGCCCTATTGTCCCACAAGAGCAGAATTTGATCTATCTGTTAGATAGTTAGGCTGATAGCTTTGCGCTTCACTCTCTTAAGCTGATGTGCTCGAACTGTGCTAGATAGATGATATAGTTAGGAAACTATAATAATCTTCTCAATTTTATAACCTAGGAGAAGGAAGATTGTTACTGACAGATTTCCGGGTTACTATGTTAGGCTCTTTTTTCATAAAGCTGTAAAAAACCCTCTGATGGGCTTACTCTGCCTTCAGTGAAGCAGGACAACACTCTTATTGATTGCAATAGGAAGAGGCTCTGGGCTGGTGTGTTACATGCAAATGTGTTGCACACATTTCACTTTTTACCAGCCTGGTCTGCTTTTTCCACAGATGTGCCCAATATGTATATGTATTTACTGCAAGGCATTTGTATATTAAATGGTGAAAAAAGTAAGATTTGTCATGTGATAAACTTCTGGGTGCTATGACGGGAGTAAATGCAGGGTTTAGCATGAGCACTACATGTTCACATAAGTATACATGCTGGATTAGAACCTGCAGACTGGTGTTTGCACTTGTGTAGTGAGTAGCAGCATGATTACTGTAGCTGATGCTACACTTGGTGAGATCTAACACCACTGTGGCAGAAGGCAAAATGAAAAAAATGTTAAACAGGCACTGAATATTGTATTCCTCTGGATACAGTTGGGAGAGAACTTGTAAAAGAAACTAGGAATGTGCTAAATGCACTAAGTTGACTTTGTCTATGAGGATGTGTGTTGATTTTTAAAGATTCTGAACACTGACAAATCAAAATGGTCATTCAAGATCTGATAAATATAAAGTACAAATGAACACTGTTTATTCCTGGTATTGCAATGAACTAGAAGATAAAAGGGTTCAAATACAATGTATGCTGCAAAGTGGCAAAAGTTGCTGTTACTTTGATGCAGCAGATTAGAATACATTCTTTCAGGCATTGGAATGGGCTGCCCAGAGAGGTGGTGGATTCACCATCCCTGGAGATTTTTAAACACAGATTGGACGTGGCACTGAGTGCCATGATCTAGTAAATGGACTGGATTTGGACCACGGGTTGGACTCAATGATCTCGGAGGTCTTTTCCAACCCAATCGATTCTATGATTCTATGATTCTCGATAGTGTAGCCTGATTGTTCCTAGGACTTCTGTATTGCTGTTGTCTTTCTCTGCTGAATGCATGTAACTGAATCGATGAGTTTTGTTTAGTAAAATAGCTTATTTTCATTTAAAAAAATAGAAATTTTTCTTCATTAGTTGGTGTACTGCCCTTTCTTCAGAATTCTCAAACTTTGAGTATGCCATGAGTATGACTTTCCTTATTCCAACTCTGAGGAATGAGATACAGGAACAGGCTGTTGCAGCAAAGCTGTAACTACCATTGCCTAATCTGTTTTAGATTTTTGGATAAACAAGACTTCAGAGTCCAGAGATAATATTTCAGCATGCATTTCAAAGATAAATTCACCTATTAGTGTGAGGGAGAAGCAGATTTTATCAAATTCAGACTGGTGACCACTCCTGTCACTAAATAAAACCAAAAGCAGTGGAAAATGTAAATATAAGAGAATCTTGCTAACTATGGTTTTCCCTTTGGTGTAGTCTAGTATCTGAGTTCTCAACTGATTTTAAATAAATATATGTAAATTAAGCTTTTATAAGATAAGAAATTAGAAGAAAAACTGATTCTTTATTTAAATGCAAAACTTCCTGTTTGTTTATATAAAGATGCTTTCCTAATTGCCAAACCAGAAGAGGGCATATTTATCTTTTAAAAACAATTTGATATTCATTTGGCCTAATTTAGCTAATTTAGCTACAATTAGTGTGAACTACGGAAGACAGTAATACTAAATTCATAAGGTCAGAACAAGAAGTATAGCATCTCTTGACTACATGATTTGGTGCTCAGGAACAAGTTACTGTGATAGAAGCTGTGGTAATGGGCTGGCTACAGTCTGCCATAAATGTATAAACAGTTAGCAGTTTGATTACATAGAAGCCTTAATCTCAGGACATTGTACAAGTGAATGCACATCATGTAAACCTCTAGAAATGATAGCGGCACTGCACATTTCTTACACAATGTAGCAATAAGTATACAGGCGTAACACAGGAGGCAATGTCACTTATGCAGCTTGGTGACAAATGTAAAAAGCAATGCTACTGGGAGGTAAGCTTCCTACACTTTGTTGGTCATCTTCCCAGAATTGTGCTTAAAAATTATTTTCTTCTGCTTGCTGCTTCTAAAGTTTTAAGCACATACAGAATTTTCAGACAGCCATCAGTTAAACAAAAAAGAAAGAAATAAACTGCTTCTGTTCTCCCTCCAACATTGCTCCCCCTTTGCCTTCCTCCCTTACTGATGTCACTCATTGAAGAGCAAGTGTTTTGGCTTATTCCAGTGTACTGTCTGTGATAGACGTGATTACTCGTGTCCAAATTCTTGGGCAGATATGGAGGACTGACAGTGGGAGCACTGCTGTTATGCCAGAAAGCACAGTACTCAGGTGGATTCTATGGGTTTTGAAGTTCTTCTGCATTCCTCAGTTTAGGGCTATCCATGTGTCCTTGAAGCAGAGATTATTTTTAAAAGACAAAGTTTGAGGCATGTGTTGCAACCACTGGGTTCCTTTACTTTTAAAGCTTTGTATTAATCCTAATAGTTAATAGTAACACATGCATTCAGCATGGAGGTGTACAGCCAACATAAAATCTATTCTGACTTCACTGTCAGCAATTTACATTATTTTGTTCTCAGGTCACACTGAGGACTATCTCTTTAAATGGCAACCACCTGATTCTGATTAGTTTTCTTTTTTTTTCTGCTCATGTCATCAACTGTTACAGATAATATTATAAAAAGGAGGAGTAAGAAGGAGAAAGAAAGTTATGTAATATCAAGATCCTCACAACCTCTGCATGTATTGAAGGTCCTTTACACTTGCCAAAATAGTGTCCCAAGTTGAACTGAGTACTAAAAAATTGGGAAGTATCGAGAAATAACTAATGAGGGTCACTGCCAATGATGTGGAACACTCTCATTAAGTAAAGCCTTTATTTCTAACTGTCTCGCATACAGTCTTTTTACACACATTTAGTATTGTAATTTTTTCTTTTAATGGAAAGTTGTTAAAAGTAGGCATTGCTCACTTTTGCATGTGACAAGGGAGCAGTGTCTTTTTCCAGTTGATTGGAGTTTCCTTTCCTTGAATCCTTGAGAATTAATTGAAGGTGGTAACTGAGGAAGAGGAAGGCAGCTCTGTTCCTGCATATTCATTGCAAAGATACTGTTTCTCCCATTTAGAAATGTGACTGAATCTGCTGTCTTCTACTCAGAGTCATAATCTGGGATATATTGTCTCTTGTTTCTTCTCACACTGGTTCTGAAATCCAGAAATTAAGAGAAATTTTAGCACAGCATATGCATTGGTAAGTCCAGACTGAGCTTCTGTGTGTCTCCTCTACCCACCCTGAGACGGACAGAAACCACTGTGACAATTATGATGTACAGTGGTAAAGGTAATTTCGGAGGATGCGTTTGTGTTACCTCCCATATGCTTTCAACAGAGACTTGCTGACTAAGCACAACCTAGGTATTGCATCAACCAGAGTCACAGGTGATACAACATGTATCTTCTATTCTGTGAAAATTAGTTTTGTTACTGTGAAGAATGTTTACACTCACAGAGCTATGGGGACACATATTTCTCACTCTCCTAGTAGTTTGTAGATTTTATTTCCTCATAAGAGTTAGTAAAACACCATACATACACACATTATGATGTTCTGTGCCTTTTGTTAGCAACCCTGGTGTAGCACCCTTCATAATCTGATGCTCACATTGTACCAGACTCCCTAATTCCGAATGGGAAGGAATCTCTTCATATTTAGTCAAGACCAAATTTCTTGTATAAAAAAAAGTTAAGTGATTCCACAATCATTAACAACTCGCTTTTCGTTGCTAAAAGAAACCATCTCTGGAGAAGAGGGTTACATCTGTGAGAAAGCTACTGCCCAGCAGTGAGAGAAATGAAAATTTTCAACTCACATAATATTTCAGGGGTTCTAGTAATGCCTCCATGGAAAGTGTCTTTGAAGGTCTTACAAGAGTGACCTTCACCATCACTATTGTTATAATTTTCATTTGACCATCGATTCCCTCATTGGTGACTGAGTGATCATTTACACACCAGCTTACATCGTTTCTTTGTAATAACAACTTCCTTTGCTTGAAGAATGAAACCTCGGGGTCTAGTGATTTTACCTATGACTGTCTTGATCTGTGAATATGCTACTCCATAGTAAGAGAAACTTGCAAACGTTTCATCTTGCCGTTCAAGCAACATAACACTCAAGAGCTGCTTAACAGAGAAAGGCAAATCTTGTTTCCACCAAGCTGGATGTTGCAAACTAGTGAAAATGCAGCGTTTGGCCCAAAGAGATGCTATGTAGTGTGAGTTGGTCTTCTGGCAATTTTGAAGATGTGCCTTTTTACAGGACTTCAGAAGCTGGAATTGTTACATGATCTTTTTATGTGTTGTACTTGGCTCAGACAGTGATTTAATTATTGAATTGTGTGAGGGTTTTTTCTACCTTTAAAGAATATGAATATGAGTATATGTAAACAGTGAGGATGCGAGTATTTGCAGAATCAAGTGGTACGGTTGGTAGGCTTTAAAAAATAGCAGTACCAACTCTAAAAGACTTAGAAATATGTATCTTTTTTTGTAGGCCTTTACTTGTCTTCTATGTTGTTTTTGTTTGTTTGCTTGCTTGGGTTTTTTCATTAACAATAGCTCTGTCTTATCATTACTGTATTAAAGATAAATGTTGTCTCTATGTATGACATGGCAGTAGATCTTACTCATATTTTACACCTCCTCAGATTGTCTTTGTGTATGCTGCAAACGTGTTTTGCCATAAACAGCATGTCTTACCTTAGATGAGCTGGACATTGTATGTTGTAAATTTGTACAATTACAGTAGTGCTTTTAAATGCATGTTATAATGATTTAATGAGACATAAATCTGAAGATCAAAACTGTTTAAATTTGAAGGTTGTGCAAAGGAAGAGGCATGGGAGAACAAAAATCTTCTCAACTCATACATGATGTTGTAGGATGGAAATGTACGAGTAAGTACATTAGGAAAAAAACCATAACCAACTAACCAACAAAAAACCCCAAAACAAAAATCCCCTACTTGAATAAAAAGAACAGGCGGCTAAAGCTTGTGCTTTGGTTTATAAAAGCAAGTAAATATAATTATTATTATATTCTATTATATATATTTGTGTTCTTGAGTATAACTAAAGGACAACTTCCTATGAATTAATGCATTCCTTTAGAATTGCAGTAGATTTTCATAATTTTTTTAAAACATTCCTATTGTAACCTACATCAAAAGGGCAGCTATGTTTCTTGTGTCTGACTATACATATGCATTATAAAAAAGTGAGTCTACTGTAATTACCAGTTTGCAGAGCGAATTCCTGCAGGGTTTGTACTCTCCCCATTAGTAAAAGAGATAAGTTGAAATGTATTAAAATTTCACTGTACAACTGGGAGTTTTTGTTCACAGTAAATGTGGTAATGTTTCTTCATTGCTTGACTGTTTGTGTTTAAATTTAGGCAGTATGCCCAACAGGGACAAAATTATAGGATAAAGCTATGTATAAAAGAAAATCCTTCTGAGAAAACCAGTGATATCTCCCCCCACCCTCCTTCTCTCTCTTTTTCTCTCTCTCTGTGGTTAGACACACACACACTCACACGTGTATATATATATATATATACACGTGTTCTATTCTGGCCAAGGAGAAACATTTTATATATTTCAATTTCTGTTTACTGTAATTCTTCTCTCTCATACGTAAGATGAAGGGATAGAGTATACTTTAGTGAACCTTCATGAAAAAAATCCATTACTCTATTTTCAGGAGGTATTGAAGAAGCAAAATTTAAAAGTTACATTACTGAGAGAAATACATATTTAAATAATGAATGACTTTAATGAAGAGAAAACTTTGCACCTATTAATCTGGCTTTTTGGGGGCCATGTTAAAAAAAAAGGTGTGGTTTACTTGTTCTTATTGGCTTACAGTGTCAGTTTTGTGGCTGACAGAGTTGGTCACTGAAGGAACAGTGCAGGATTGAGTATTTTGACAGTAGAAATAAGAAATTACTGCTTTAGGTTATAAGTTAAAAACAGGAGACATAGTACAGAGTGTTGACCTTGATGAAACAGAAAAGATAGTTTTCTTTATAGAATTATTTTCAAAACAATAAAATCTTTCATTATAACTCTTTCATGTGACTTCTTAAGAACTCGTATTTAGCTTCACTGGCAAGAATGCAATACAGTGCAGTGTAAATCCAATTTTTTTTTTCTAAACTGAAAACCCATCATTTAGAATCCAGAAAGCAGTAACATCTGAGAAGGAAAGAAAAGCCTGAAAAGTCAAATCTTCTTGAAGAGCAGATTAGACAGCAAACAACGTATTTGTGATATTCTTAAAGGAGAATTCCTAAATAAATGGACAGAAAGGAATAGCTATTCCAGGACCCATGCTGCATTTTACTTTGTTTAACTCAGATGTTGCTTATTCTATAAATTTATAGAAGAAAAAAGTTGAAAATAAGAAATCTAACTGCTGATCTTGCCAACATAATTTTGTGTGGATGTTTACATTTTTCTTATAAGGTTCTCTGTTTACCTGTTAAAGGTGATATTTTTGTGTAGTTGCATCTTGTAATTTTTACTGGACAGCCTGTGACTGAGATCGATCAAGACTAGTCTAGAGAGAGATATTTATCTGATCACCTTTAAGGCTTCTGATTAATTTGTCAGGATACAATTAATGAATAACAGATACTAGATTTAATAGATTTGTTGTTTGATTTAAAAGATTTAAATAACTCTTTCTGAACCACTTATAATCTACTGAAAAAGAATCTTCTTTCGTGAATTACTGACCCAATAGTCCATGTAGTGTAAAAAAAATATGTTGACAGCTTCTTTCCATACTCATACTACATCAACAGGCTCTATGTCTTTTTAAGATACTGCAGGAAAATTTCCATTTGGAGGATGCTTTATTTAGTTTAATTTTTACATCACAAGCTTTGAATTATTGGTTTACATACTTTCACAAGGCTGATACTACAGTATGGGGATCTCAGTATTACCCAATATAGTTGCCAGCAGATGCACTCTTTTTCCACAGAATCATCACCTGGACTTTCCATAGAATCATAAGCTCATAGAATGGTTAGGGGTAGATGGAACATTTAAAGATCATCTAGTTCAACCCTCTGCCATGGGCAGGGACATCTTCAACTAGATCAAGGCAGTACCAGAGCTCCATCCAACCTGAACTGGAATGTTCCAGGGATGGGGCATCTACCACCTTTCTGGGCAACCTGTTCCAGTGTTTTACCACCATCCTTGAAAAAATTTTTTTTCCTTATATCTAATTTAAATCTACCATTTTTTATTTTAAAGCTATAACTCCTTGTCCTATCACTACATGCCCTTAGAAAAAGTCCCTCTCCAGCTTTCTTGTAGCCTTGTTTAGGTACTGGAAGGCTGTTACAAGGCCTCCTTGGTGCCTTCTCTCACCATGGCTCAACTACCTCGATTCTCTCAGGCTTTTCTCATAGGATAGGTATTCCAGCCCTCTGATCATCTTCATGGTCCTTCTTCAGACTCACTCCAACAGGTCCATGTCTTTCCTTTGCTGAGGACTCCAGATGTAGATGGAGTACCCCAGGTGGATCTCACCAGAGCAGAGTAAATGATTGATCCAGGGTGAGCAGGGCTGTGAAACCAGTGGAAGCAACTTGCTGCCTGTGCTCTCTAAAGAAGATGGTAATTTGTGCTTTCTTGAGATGAGGACCTGGGTGGAGCTTGCAATGTTATTCTCTGGAAGAGTATGTGGTTGAACTCCAGTGACTGACAGTGTTGGTTTCATAACATGAATCTGGTTTTCAACTATAAGAACAAATGTCTGTGTTTGCTAACATGCTGTCACGTGTGGGGAATCTCATTCTTAAATCAACTATGTGTTTTCTCTTCAAATTTTAAGCAAAGACCCACTTGTCACTCTTATTTTTTTCAGTACTAACAACTTTGTCTGTGGTGCCTGAGAACCTCAGGCTAGTTTTGCAATGTTATGGAAACATAGGGTAATACTTTACCTTTAGTCTTCGTAGAATATCCTGTTGACAGCACTGTGAGATGAGTGTCTAGAATCAGGATGAAAGGTCTACAGAAAGTTACTGAAAAATAACAAATATATTTTGCATTGTATTTTCTCTAGAAAAGTCTAGGTAACATTCCTTGACACAGGTTTCCACTTTGGGAAGTGTCTGCTGTAGAACTGAAGAGCAACTCCTAAATTAATAGATTACAAATTATTTTTTTTCCTTGTCTTCTTATTCCCTATTCACTTACCAGCTCTTTCTCCAGAAGACTTGAAAATAGTTTTATAAAATACTTAAAGACTATGTTGTCCTTGTTCCAGTAAAAGCTGTTTTATCCTATTAACAGCTTTCTCTCTTGTTAGCATCCTTCCCTTCGTATTATATTAGTAAGAGTTTTCTTGAATGCCACAGAGAAATATAACAATATTACTACCTTTCGAATTGTATTTACTGAAAATAAATACAAGTAAGAAGCAATGTGATGTGAAATTGATAAGAAAATACTGCAATGCAGTGAATAACTCAGAAGATCTTTGAGTATCTCTAAATGGGAGAGAGATCAAAAGTATCGTAGCATTATATGAATGTTTCAGACCATTCAAATGCAAAGTATATTCCCCCTTACTGTTTTTCGTTTGGGGCAAAGCAGGTATTGAAACTAGTAATGGTCATCTATCAATTAAGGTTATTTCCTCTAGGTGATTCCTATGTTTAAAGTCATTAATTTAAGAGTGGTAAATCAACCTAAGATTGTATAATTAAAAAAAAATCTGTTAAAATTTTTCTGCCAGCAGGAGAAATAGTAACACCAAATGCTTCTTCCTTACCTTTTGTCCTCATACTTTACTATGTTGTGTGAGCAGTTTATTAGCCTTCTCTCTGAAAATGGTAAATATTATCATTGCCCATTTTTTTCAGATTGGGCAGTTAGAAATTGAATTGGTAAGTAAGCAACTTGACCAGTGCCCCACAGTACATCTGTGGGAGTGACACACCCAGGATCAGAATCAAGGCATTGCTCCTTTTCCAGTCCAGTGTTTTGGCTGCAGAATTACCCATGTAAACATTTTAGCTGAGTTTAAAAATTGTCATATTTGTACCAGAATTATGTGATGGAGACATAAGATCTCCCTGTAAACACAGAAATATTTCTGCATATGTCTGCTTCTTTCTGAAGAAAGTATGGCAAGCACTTCCACCCCTGTTCTCCTTCTTTCTTACAAGTTAAAAAGTACTTTGGAAATGTTGCCTGCCCGTGGGAAGGGGGATAATGAATCCCTTGGTTTTGATTGCTTGTGGGTTTTTTTACTCTATCTATTAAACTTTCTTTATCTCAGCTCACAGATTTCACCACTTTTACTTTTCCAGTTCTCTCCTCCATCCCACTCTTGCCCAAATCGGGTGGCTGTGTGGGGCTTAGTTGTCAGCTGGAGTTAAAACAAAACAATTCTCTGTAATACCAAGCTCATTATAGGCAGGTGACACTGTGCATTTCCTAAATGTCAGTATACAAACGATCCTCCTTTTGATGTTAATTTAAAAATAGACTGTATTGTACTCCTGATTTGCCAGCTATTAAAGGAGTATAATTTCATTGGGATCTTTTTACCATGCTGTGGTCTTTTAAAAAAGTACTTAATTGACAGGACAAAAATATTTATTTGGATTCATGAAATAGTAAAGAAGAGAAGTGACAGATTTTCTAAGAGCTACTTACAGACCATATAAAATGTGCTTTGGAAAAGAAAGAAAAAACTCCCAACGTAAAACAGTAGTATGGTACAGTCTTGCACTGAGCAATGGTGTCAGCTTAGATAGACAGATTTTGTCTTCTTCACTTTATAACAAAGAAACAGTAAGAAAAAAATAATAGCAGAGGAGACTCTCTATTAAAAAAGTGCTGAAACATGTGCAGAACTTACCTGTTGTCTGCTGCTTCATAACTTACTGTCATAAGTCAACATAAACTAACACAAGTGTAGATCTCTATGTTTCTCATCAACCTCTTACTCATTAATTTTGATTATTTTGATGTGGTGTCATGTCTCAAGACCAACTACTATATGGCTCTAAATTATTCTCCCAATGACAGTGTTACTTAATTTCAATAAAATATTGGTTCAAAATTAGGTATTGGGCATTTCCAATATAGAATAAAACTTTTTGACAATAGATAGAAAATGTTAATTTAACATACTGGGTTTTTTTAAAGTTGAGAGATAAGTTGCAAAAAGTGTTTTTTTGCTTTTACTTTTCCAAGTAGACTTGGAAACTTTTACTTTTCCAAGTAACCTTTGCTTTTACTTTTTACTTTTGCTTTTCCTTCTTGTAATTTCATACAAATATTTCATTTATTGATATAAACCACCAACACTTTTATTGTTTCTAAAATCATAAATGAGATCATTTTTTCTGTCAATTAAGTAGGGGAAGTTCTTGCCTGTATTACAAAAGCACATAGAGCTTGTAAATTGCCACATTATACAAAATCTAAATTTTAAGTATGTGTGTGTGTATATGTGTGTGTATTTAAAACCCTTGGCATTCTTGTTAATTCATACATTTGTGCAAAGTGCGTATGCACTTTAGAGTCTTACTGATTTTAAAGCAGCTGTCAAGAACTGCATCAGTTAGCTGGTCTGCAGTCTTGCTGAAAAGATTTCAATGACCAGATCATCCTCAAGCTTCATGCTCCTGTATCTGGTTAACAGTGGATTTAGATTGTGTGAACTCTGTAGGACAAATGTATGGGGGATGCATTAGACAGGTAGATTGTACAGAGAGTGGGTATAGTTTACTCCGTTATGTATTCAGATGCACAGTAATATATTATAGATGGTTGGATAGGGGACATTTCTCAAATACCTTTTTGTACTTGAAAAAGGTGAGGCAAGGACATGAAGAGTAAAGCTCTGTTAACACTGCCACTGCATGTATCTAAGACTTCAGTAAGATGCTATTCAACCTCACAGGACTCTTGAGGCCTCATCACAAGTTATGTTAAGTTATGTTATAATATATATATATAATATATATATATTATATATATATATATTATATATTATATATTATATATATATATATATTATATAATATCTCCAGAATATTATATCATTTAAAACTCCCTTCATCTCTTGTAGTCACTGGTAAGAACTCCAGAGGAAGAATCATATCTCTTTTTCACATGTTCTCCTCCTTCTCCCACACTGTAATCCCTTTCGTGGTAGATTATTGCCCCTTATCCCTTGGAAGCTCTGCAAAATAGACAGATTGATTTTCCACCACTGCTGTAGGCTATTTCTATTAAAGTGTGAATAATATTTACTTTTTAGATATAATCAAATCACCCAAACAATGTTAAATGAATATTCTTGGTCTGGGGAAAACCCACAGATGTCAGGTCTAACATCTTTTAATGTTATCCATACAAACTTACGCATACATGTACTAGAAATCATGCTTTAATATTAGATAGAGTTCCCTCCTTTCTGTGTTATGCTTTACAGGAAGAAGATCTCAAAGAGAGCAGCAGGATATTTCTGAATGTTTAGTGTCAATTATAAAATTTTAGGATTTTAGGAATCAGTGGTATAAACTATTGTAAATGATTCTACTGAAATCCAGTCTATTTCCTCCACAGGTCCTCATTATAATTTTGATAGAAATACAAGCAAAGTTATGTTAGGAACTCACTTGAAGGGATGTATAAAAATGTCTGAGAACTCCTTTTAACTGAAGGCCATTGATGTGGTAAAACATAACAACATGTCTCAAGAAGCTGTAGAAAACCATGTTTTGTTACATACTTAAGGATATGTAACCTGGAAGTTGTCATCTAAATACATGGTTGCCTACCAGCTAGTACAGGGGAGGCTGTATTTGCTGATTTTACCCTTTCTTTTACTAGGAAAAGTCATTGCTTTTTTTCCCTTTCCTTCTGTTCTCTCTGTCTCTTAGAGAAATTTCTAGGAAAACCTTAGTCAGGGAAGATTTATGATTCTTTCCCTAAAAATAGTTTAATATGCAAAGTCCCATTGCATAAACTTTTTAGCAAAATCTCGGGAAGGCAGAATTACAAGGCATGACTTCCAGAATGCCTAGCTGTACTCTTTCAGAAGCACTTTCTGGCAAAAGTTTAATATTGCTACGCCCTTGGATTTTTATACCTACTCTTTAACAGATTTGAACAATGGTTACAATATTTAGGGGCTACAAACTCACCCAGGATCTTTTTCTTATCCAGACTTCCGACCCCACCCCTTTCAAATTAAGCAGTAACAGATGTCTGACCACAGTTTCCCCAACACACGCTGCTATCTACAAGCACACCAGCTACTGTGTCTTAAAATTCTGCCACTGGAAAATGGAGATTGCATTACAGCTTTGGGTTCTTAGGTGAATCTATACCGCATTCACCTCCAGCTGCCATTCTCGGTCCATCCTGGATCTCTTGCACAAGCTCTCACTGACTTGTATGCTCAAATGCTATTGAAAAACAGTAGAAAAACACTGTTAATAATTTGGATGCATATCCTTGAAAAACTCAGTTTTCATTTTGAAGATCTTCAAGGACAGTACTTTCTTTTGTGTTTAGTGAATGTTAGTGTTCTGTCCCTGTGTGTAAGAACACAGACTACTTCTGGCATCTTGAATCTTTTCTTCACCCAGTTACATTGGCTTCATGTTGGATATTGTAGTGATCTGAGGTAGTTGCAATGATCCTGAACAAACTGAGTATAGTGAAAAATTTATCTTTGAAATAAAGATTGAGATTTTTCAATAGCCGCTACTACTATAGAGTGCCTCAAAATTTATGTTGCATCTACCCTGGTAACACTTTACTATCATTGTGTCTGGTTGTTGTTTAGGGAATTGTAGGCATCAGGCTAACAAAGTAATTTGCCTAAGATCATGCCAGAGATTGAACTAGAATGAGTATTTCCAACCCTAAATGAGCATCTTGCAGCTTGAGGGGTAATCCTCAGGACTCAGAAGTGTGCATGGGATTCTCTGTGGTGGAACTGGGAACTACTGAAACCAAATTACAACCTGGCATCCACACACATGCTGCAGAAAAAGCAGCCAAGTAAGGCCAGACAATATTTTGGCCTTGCTAATTATCTTTTGAGTTTCTCATGCCAATCTGTATTACTTTATAAAAGTGCATAGCTCTTTTTGAAGACTTTTCAGATTTAGTTACTTGGGGGAAAAGCTGACATTTTCACGTTTCTGAAAAATTTGGATGAACTTTTTTTGCGATATAGAAGATAGAAATTATACTAATTAATTAATCTCCTTCAACACTTTACATCATCAATACTCTCTTTAACTTAGGAAAGAAGAAAAGAAACATGTAACCTAAACTTTTTTTACCCCATCTTAAATCTATAGCAGCTAAATGGATCGTTTTTAACTTGTGTAATAAAACTTACTCTTAGGCTGAAACATTGTATTTCAGGTTCAAGCTGAATCAAATTTTAACGGACAACCTGTTAGTCTCTAGACCAAAAGTAGATAGGGTTGTAATGGAAATGCTGATGAACCTTAATAAAGCAGCTCTACCAAATGTCAGAGTTTCATCTGCTACATGTACTACACTATATTACACCTCTTATACATACTGTAAGTGACAAGTGAACAAATCAAAATACCATCGAATACAACAAATATGTATCACATAGGTGCAGAGATCTAAAAAAGGTAGTGAATGTGAGAAAATCTTTTATGGTCAAATAAGAATACCATTTTTTAAGACCTCCTTCTTGCAGTACAATTAATTACTGAGTTCATTAATTAATGAACATATTAGCAAAAGAACACCATTACTGACCAGTGGAGACCTGATATATTACTGATTCAATAAACTATTGAACATGAAACAGGGCCTTTCAGGAGAATTTTTTCTCATAACCCACAAACACATATATTATTCTTGCGTAGTCAGCACTTCTTTGGTACCCTTACATTTCATATTACTAATTCTTTTAATCAGGCATACATAGAGCAGTGTTTTATAACCTAGCTAATTAGTAATTGGACAGGTGACATTGGGGCTGAGGACCTGAAGTGTCAGGCATAATAGAGCAGGATTTTTTTTCTCCAGTAGGTTTGTAAAAGATTGTAAAAGAGCAATAGGATAGGAGGGATAAAGGACTCTTGTACCCGAAATTTGTCAGAGAAATACAGATATTAAATGTATCCCTGAACTACAAGTGTCTTTAAATTGCTGTCTAATGCAGGTAAATAAGTAAAGAGATCAAACATTTGGAATAACTCTGAGCCTTTTTCATTGTCAGCACCCAAGGAGTTTAGCTTGGGCAAGCTAGTGCTGAATGTAATTTTTTTAAAGGCAGTATAGTTAAGATAATTATTTTTTAGTATGGGAAAAGTACGTGAATTTGTCTGTTAATTCCTTGGAAAAGGCAAGTGTCTTCATAATTCTTCAGGATCGCTGTGGCAATAGGTACCAAGCACCCTTCCTCCACCTTAGCCCCAAGTAATCATTGATTGCATCTAAATCTATAGAGATATCTTTTCCTGGCAGCTCTGGTAGTTACAGTAGATTGTTAATCTGTGAATGATCAGAATAAGCATCCCCGTCTCAGAAATCTCCATGCAAATTACATCTAAATGCATACCATAAATTTATTAGCAGCAGTTTGAAGTGCACAGGTCATCTTCTACACTATTTAAAAACATATGTCTGTTACATTATAAAGAGTCTCATTCACTTTATATTCACTTTTCTGTAGATGTAGCTAGCCCCTGCCAAAGTAAACCTGTGTAATTTTTTGAAATAATTTTTTAAAGTAAGATGAGATATTAATAATGTGTATTATTTAAGCAAATTTGAGATCTCTGCATAGGACTGGAGTTTTAGAATTGCTACTCTGAAACAGAGAAATATATGTTTAACAAATGAGGAGTGTTAGGAGCTAGAGGACTATGCCTAGATACTAGAGAAAATAATAAATGCAAAGGAAAGTTACAGAATGTTTTATGAACCAGTCCTATTCTTGTACCGTGATAATTTTATCCTGTTTTGGGAACCCATCAAATACGTGACTCCTTTCTGCAGCAGAGTTACTTCTTAGTTGAACCACATAAAGGAAACCTGAAAATAAGTTTGGGTACCACGGGAGAAGGGGAAACATATCTGTAGTTTTCCTACAGAATCCTCATACTACCACTTTTTTTTTTTTCCTAAAGGAAATAGAGCAATTCTTTTAAAGATTTTAGGAATGTATTCAAATCCATGGGACATACTAACCTATGTTTTTGAACGAAAATTAATTTCTACTTAAAAGAAAGATGAGTGTTTTGGATGTTAGAAAAATGGGTTTTGCTATGCAGTTCATATCCTTAGAGCTCTCACAACAAATTTGTACTAGCAGGTAGAAATACATTAATATGTGTTTTTCGTTTCTTTTTCTAGGCTATTCGCTGTACACTGGTAAATTGCACATGTGAATGTTTTCAGCCAGGGAAGATTAACCTGAGAACCTGTGATCAGTGTAAACATGGCTGGGTGGCACATGGTAAGAAATGTCTGTTCCAGGTTTTTTTTTTCTATTCTGTCTATCTTTACCAGTATCTCTAAATAGTAAGAACTGGAGTGATACAGGCAGTAGTTATACCTATTTGTCTATAATTGCATGTGTGCACAGACTGGGTTCGTACATGTGTATGCATGCACGTCCTTTTTTTATGGCAATTTGTAGGATGAAAAAGTAATAGTCTGCTATTCTGGCAATAGCTTCAAGTGCTTCTAGAGTTCAACAGCTTGTATACAGCTCAAAGGAGTATTCTAGCCTTCAGGAAATAATGTAGTTCTAGCAGGGCTTAACAGAAAGGCAAGAAGTTTACAGTATGGTTGCACAGCAGAGTTTGTCTTGCAAAGAGGCATCAACCAAAAAGTCACAGGGCCTAATGGAAATTCAAACATACCAGTGTTAAACTTGCAGATCTCACGTTGGGATGAGTGTATTTTATATGGCTCCATGAAATTGTGCATACATGATCTGTGAGTTGAACAGCTCTTCCCATGTTTAAGTAAATAAAGAAAGAAGGTCTTAGAATGCCCAGGTTCTATATAAAGGCATGAAAATTCCATTTTATTTATCCTTTCCTACTTTGTGTATTTCATGGAGTTTTTTTCCGGACAGTCGTGATTAAACTAGCATGAGAGAGAAAGAGAGAGAGTGCTGTATACACCATCAGAAGGCAAATAAGGAGGATACCTAAAGTGGTTTAATGAAAAAAAAAAAAGAGAAGGGCTGGGGGAGAAGGGGACAGAAAGATTGCTATGTTTGCAGAAGAAATTACTGTTGAAGTAATTTTTTTCTCATGGTCTAGGCTATTGTCACCAAAGCAAGTACAGTCCTCATTCCCCACTTCTATTAGGCATTAAGGCTTCTCTTCTATGAATTTTATTTTATTTTGATAAGACCTTGAGTAGAAGGTACTTGATTCCCAGGCTGACGTATGACAAGTGTGAATGCTCAACAAATTCAGCAGTGCAGACTGACTTAGAATCTTTTAAAATCTTCACAGAAATGGAAAGGGAAGCAGGTACACAGCCTAGTAATGCTTACAGCCTGCCTAGAACACCACCAAACTGGTAGCTGGTTGCAGATTTATTATATACTAGATTATCTAAGGATATAACTAATATTTACTCCCCTAATTTCCCAGAAAAATATCTTCAGTCACAGTATAACCAGGTTCACATTTCTTGGAAGAATTGGTAAACCTCACAGAATTTGTATAGTTCAGGCTTGCTTCAGGTTTTGTGTAGAATCAGCATCTGAGATTTTGCTGATCCACAGATAGGGAAGCACTGTTTAGCTTTTTTGCAAGGTGTCCTCCTGTTGAACAATAGAAATCGGGAGTCTAGCACTTAGATTCTGGCACCTGAACATCTTGAGTTTTCATTTTAATTGGTAACATCTTACAAGAGTGCAGTCAGATTTTCCTGATAAATTCTTCCCTATGAGGTGGTTGAATTCAAAGTCAGAGTATATGACAGTAATCTGAGATTACCACAGTGTGTATTGTAGAAATGTCCCTGTTTACCAATCCAGAAAGTTTAGGAATTAGGGATGTCATGATTAGGGATACATCACCTGCTCCCATATCTGAGTGCTTAACATTCCAAATGGAAAACTTAATACAGCCATATATTATTAGAAAGTGTTTGTTTTTCTACTGTGCAAAGTGAATGATGCTCTGATTTATTTATTTTTTTTTTAGTGTACTTTGTGTACATTCATCTGGAGTATTTACATTTTATGGCAGAATGAGACAAGTCAGATTTCATATACATAAAGCACAGATGTATAAATTACTTTCTGGAGACAATGATGCATCTACTTCATTCTTGATCTTAGCTGGTTTTGAGGATTTTGAGGGCAGTGTTCAGGAGATGGATCAATTTAATGCACAGTAGCGACTGGATTTCAAAGTGACTGAATCAGATTGCTGTTCAGAAATTGTTTTCTTAAAACCGTTAGCATGGTACTTTCAGAAGTTCTTCCTTGAATGCAAATAGTATTTCCTGCTGCTTTAATTAAAGGGTTTCCTTCTGATTTTTATTAATGAATTTCAGCTCAGCTCCTTGACACATGATGTAGTGCTTTACTGAATGTAATTATCAAAGAATAGGTGTTTCCAACAGTAAGTACTGTGCTTATTCAGTTCTGATACTGAATAGATCAAAAAATAGCTTGGAATGGCAGTCTTCTCATGATGTACTTGACTCATCTGTGCAGAATTAACTCATGTTAAGAGGTGCCATTTAAAATGTTGGAAGGGCATACATTCACTACTGTATTATTGTACTTAGCAGCTGCTTATCTGTTTTCTTCTTTCCTGTTTCCATTGTCTTTCTCATGTGTCCCTCGCTTACCTGATATAAGCTGCACACGTCTTGAAAAGAAAGGTTTCCTACAGGTTCAGTTTCATCTCTCTGGAGTTGCCAAAAGCAGGATAGTAAATATATGAACAGATACATTTGAGAAGCGCTTTTGTGGCAAGATAAATGTTTCTGTTGACAAAAGTTCAGCTTATCAAGTTTTTGAGTCCTGTGTCACTGTGGTAATCAGTGTTTTTAAGGCCAAAGCCAAAAGCTGTGCAGAGCATAGCAGCATTATCAAGTACTTATTAGACTTCAGGCAGGCAAGCAGATAAGGTAAGTGTCTTTCCTTCCTTTTTTTTTCAATGGTTAAGATACTTTGTATAGTCCATATGGTGGAAAATAAAATCTTATTAAAATCTTAATAGTTTTTTAAAGAGAATTTATTTTAACCCAGGCAATTGGTATTTTGTGGCTTTTAAGCCATATGGGAGTAAGATGACTACAACACGTAGTCGAAGTTTTTTGGAAATAAAGAAAAAAAACCCACTTTATTTGCTATGCACTTCCTCTAGCAAAAGTATCTTAGCCTGTGAGGAAAGAAATTAGGCAAGTCTGCAGTAAAAAGATGTTGATTTCATTGACTCTGGATTTTGCCTTGCATGCATGTCATTGATATCAGAATAACAACTGCCATACTGCTAGCAGAAATACTCTTATTATACCTTGTCCAACAGATCAAAAGACCCAATGCAGTATCAATGGGAAATACAGTCTACCCTCTCATAACTCTTTTGCTCTGAAAAGGTGTGCCAAGACCACGTATATCCGTAGACTAAAGCTATTATTTCTGACATTCATTCTACTTATTTTAGTTTCAGTATCCCCACAAAAATACCCTCTCACTGTATATTAGTATTACTAAAATTGTCTGAAATCATTGTCACCTTGTTTCAAAGAGAGTCAGAAAATTAGAAATGCCACTTTACCGTTTTACCCTGAAAAAGGTCACTGATAAAACTCAGCAACAGCATGTTTTTCAGATGTTTTGGTATACTGTGCATACCTGGAGTAGCTGAATTTTACACTGATCTACCTTAGGAAATTAAGTATCCTGTGAACATTGTACTGTTTCCCTTTTTTTTTTTCCTCTCTCTCAGAGAAAGCTGATCCTTAGTCCTCTAGGGGTCTCAGATGTCTTTTTGTCTTCACCGTGCCAATCAGTACAGCTCAGGGATAGAGTATTTATTCAGGTCAGTTTTAGTACCTCTCAGAGGTATGATGAGGCCACATACCATTTAAGACTGGGCAGGCCTTCTCTCTGGTAGCTTTGAAAGAAAGTTCCTTTCAGTTTTAATGAAGAAGACATTAACTGGTAGATTTTGGCACATAGGGTACATCCATTACTTTTTTTTTTCCAGACTAAAAGCTACCGTACAGTGAATACATATGCCGTGTGAGTTACACCTTATGAAGGAAGTTTTCTGCTGCTAATATTTATTTAATGCATGTGCTAGATTGCTGTAAATGAGACTAAGAATGAAAACAACAGCCTCCACTAGAAAATGGAAAATGTCGTAAAGTCAGATGCATGACATGACTGTGACTTCTTCATTCAGAATGGTTGAGTTTTCTGAATTTCCACATGGTAGGTCATGAAACTGTCAGGTAAAAGAAACATGAATTGAGAACAAAAGAAAGGAATGACAGGTAGAAATAAGAAGAGAAACAGAAGAATGCTGTGGAAATTTTAGTGATGCTATCTCTCTCTTTTACCTTGAAGTTTCTGAAAGCAGGTTCATGAAGAAGGTTTATATTTTAAATGTGAGCTGTGTGGAAATGAGGCAAGAATGGAGACGAGTGCTATGTTGAAATAAAATTTAGCTGAGTTCCTACATTTGTCTCAGTCCAAAGTTGTTAAGTGAAAGAAATCCAGGTTTGCAAAGTCAGAGATAATCCCTAACAAAATAAAACAAAGCAATCTTTAGAGTCTCTCTAAATGTTGACAAAACTACCATGTTGTTCTTTTCTTAAAAATGGAGATTTTTATGAAGAAAGTAAATAAAAAAAAAGAGAAATTTAATCCTATGATTATAGTTGAGTAGTAAAATAATCAGGTTATTTCTATATTGTTCCTTTGGATATAAAAAATAGTCACAATTTATCATATCAAACACACTTGTTTCCTTCCATTCAATCTATTTAATTAGTTGAAATGCTTTAAATTTACTTGAGAAAATCATGAGAACATGTTTCTTCCTCTTTTTTTTTTTAGTTATGTAGAGATTTTTAGCAAAGTAATTCTCAACAGTTCATTGATAATGAAAGCTAGCTTTTCATGACTTTTAAAGTAAAACTCTTTTAGATCTAGTCTGGCTTTTCCTGTCTTTTACTGACAAAATCATTTTAATCCATCTGTTACAACTTTCTTTTGACCCTGAAGGCTGAGGCATATTTTTCATTACTAAGTTGCTTCCAGGAACCTTACAAGATTAACATTCATTACTGGTAAACACTTTTTTAAGTGCCCGTCTTCTGCTTATGCTATTCCTTTTTGATTCCCTTCAGCAGGATTTCCCAAAGCAGCCAATACAGCACAGAGAAAATGCATTCTGTTATCTTGTGGATACTCTGATCCAGTACTTATTTTTAAAGTCTGCCATATTCTTAGGAATGATGTGATGTAGTGTTTGCTTTGGGTTACTCTGATATGACCCTTAATGCAAGTCATGCTGAGATAAAAGCAAATCCAGGTATTAGGGCATCCAAGACAAATAATACTGTTGGAAAGGCTTATGAGACAGAAGTGACAGAAAAAAAATAATGCTTAGATGCCCCAAGATCAAATAAGATGCCTTCCTTTTCCATCCTTGTATTCAGATGATACCTATGTAACCATACGGTCAAGGGTTTAACTCCCCTGTAAATTTGACATCCTCAGGTGTTGAGTAATCTTTTCCCTGGAAGTAAACCACAGGCTCTAACTTACATGTGCTCACACTCATACCTCCTTCGATTTCCCTGGGGATCTGTTCAAATTAAAATGTTTTCTTCTCTTCGTCCCTGCCACTGACAGAGCATGTTAATCAGTCAGGAAGAGGTTAGACCTTTCCCACTCTCCCCAACTTTCTTGGCTCACAGTCCTGGATTTGAATATGCCAATGTCCTTCAGACAGTCAGGTGGGATTATACCTGACCAGACATTAAGCATACAGCTAAGGACCACTCCAGTGCCCTGTAAGCCCTAAAGAGACCAGAAGTGTAGTGCCTGTTTCTCCTGGGATGAGTTATATTCACATCTCAAAGTTAAATCCTTTTAATTTAGTAATCGCATTTTTTGGTCTCACAGAATTGGCATTATTACCATCAGATACTGATTTGTGACTCTGAAATACACTTTTTTAACTATGATTGCCATTGTTTGGCTATAAAATAAAGGTTTAGACTAAAGAAATTTAAAAAGTGCAAGATATTGTTATTTTGGTGTCCATTATTATTGAATTTGCATTTTACAGAGAAGGCTTAATCTCATTCAGTACACCCAATACAATAGGATAAAATTCTAGGACATGTCTTGGATAATGATACCTTATCCTTTCTTCTTGAGGAAGAAAACCAGTAAGGATACAAATAGACTTGCTATGTGCAAGATGGAGTAAAGGCAATAAAACCAAAGACTTTAAATTAGCACTTGGAATTCCTCTTTCCAGTCACAGTAGAAGCTAGTTTTTGGAAAGGTAGTCAGTGAAACCCATGATCTTGCCCCCTTAACGGTGGTGATAAGAAAGTCATTACAATGCCATAGTTTCAGATGGGAGCAAAAGAGCGTCCGGTGTTCACTACTTGATTCCCAGATGAGCAGGATAAATTCTGTGGGACTTGGGAGTGCAAGTCACCAACAGATTTGTGGGGAAGTAGTGGTGAACTTCTATGACATGCATCCACTCCAGGATGTTTAGTTGACAGTACCTGCTTGCTTGTCTCTTTTAACACCTACACTGCTGCACATGAATTGCTGTGTTGTGCTAACCACTTTATCATTTTAGTGCACTTTATTAGATCATAAATTTTTATATCTTCTTAACAATCCTAAAAGAAGTGTAATTGTTTATAGCAACATCTTAATTAACTAGAGTTCTCTAGGTTAAGCAGAACACAAATTGAAAGAGCTCTAAGTAAAACAATCCCTACCCATATATTTTATAAGCTTAAAATGGGATTTGACTTCAAGAATAAAAAATTCATACTGCTTTCAGATGTTCAAAGTAACAATCATGTCATGGGTAACTTTACCTCAGCTTTCTGTTTTGCAAATCTGAAATTGAACAAAAAAACCCTTTTTTTTTTTTATCTACAAGGAGGAATTTCAATTTGAGCTACAGCATTATGAGGAAACTTGCTCCAGATTAATTTAGCAGGCAATAGTGTTCGCATTTCCATCTGGATTTTGGAAGGAGAAAAGATAATACAAGAAATGAATAACATGAGTCTCAGAGACTTTTCTAATTGTCAATTTTTCTGAAGTGTATTTAACAGGAGATTTGTGAAATGGTCACAGTACCTGAATTGGGATGGGAAAGGTGGATGAATGGTAGGACTAGTTTTATGAACCAGTCTTCACAGGGTCTGAACATCTTCAACTGTGAGCAACTTTAAGACAGCGGGTTTTCCAGGAAAAACTGAGATGGCTTAACATGTGTGGGAGAGAGTTTCATAGGCTTGAACCAGAGTTACACCCTGAACTGAAACACCACCATGGTCTTAGCTTGCCTTTTTGAAATACATGTGCCACACCATACTCCATTCAAACAGAATGATGTTAAGAGGTGGGCAGTGCCTGTTGCATTTTCATTACAGTTTTCAATGATGCATTAAAGGTAGAATAGGCTACCTGGAGAAGTGATGGAATTTCCCCCCTTTAAATACTAAAGACATCTTGGCAGGACAAAAAATAACCTAATCCGAGGCCCTACTTTCATTAGAAGCATGCACCAGACAATCTGCAGAAATCCCTTCCAACCTAGAATTTCTGTGAATCACAGTTAATGGAGTTGAGGTGCATTAGAATTAAGATGGAAATCCTCCAAATCCAGACCACAATCCAAGACTCCCAAATATGCTTATGTCTCACTGTGTATAATATGTCAACCAGATGGTTTTAGGACTATTAAACCCTATCTCACCATTATTAATGGAGAGAATAGTTTTAAGGTGTTAATGGCTGATAGAAAGGGGACATTTAGCTTTGGAGACAAGAGACAAAGTTCAGAGATGAATGACTAATCAAAGAGTATGAGATTATTTATTTGGCAGCTTCCATTACAGATTCTAGGTTTCAATAATGACACTGTTAATCGATGTCAAAGAGCAGCGATAGTGGAGCTGCTCAACAAAAAAGGTCTGAGCCAGAAGTCAAAGCCAACAGGAACACTGACCATGTCTACATCATGAGGACAGTTCCTTGAAGTCTGACCATGGTAAACTAACCTAGATACTCGTAGATGTCCACTAGCAATCTCTGGCATGCAGGGGAATTTAGTAAGGTCAAGGGTCCATCCAGGAGCTTCAATCAGGAACAAAAGAAGGTGGGGCTAGAGAGGAGGACCAGTAACATGGTTCTGAGGGTAATCTAGAAGACGGGTCTATAGCCAGGCACACCTACAGTGTAGCTGAGGTGGGAAATGAAGGTCCAGGCCTGAGCTTTAGTAGTGGTTCTGGACCCATGGCCTCAGAATTCAGGGTGGAAATCTCCAGAGAGGATTGTTGGCACAATAGAGATTGGTTGGAGCACTAAAGACTGTGACACCACGGACTGATCCTTAGTGCTGTGTGTAGCAGAGGTGACAGTGGATACCAGCACACACAAAAGCAGCTGTGGGTTGGGATGCTTGCAAGATTAATCTACATGTTTTTCTCCATCAGGGTAATCATCTGGATAATCATGCTGAAGTCCTCTTTTATGTAGGCACAAATGCACACACTGACAAAGTGGAACACAAGGTCCAAATCCCACAGAAGAGGCTCTGTCTCATCTTCCCTACCATGGTCCCCACAGTCAGGTGTTGTCCTTCCTGCAGTTTGCCTGTGCAGAAAGTTTCTAGTAGCCCAGATATTTTTCTGAGAACTTGGGATGAAGGTCCTTTACAGCTTGTTCCTTTGAACGCATTAGCTGTGAACAAGAAAGAGGGAGAAAAAGCCAACCATTTTATTTTTATAATTAGTTTAGAAAGCCAGTTCTGAATCAAAGACATGCTCTTGAGGTACCCCTACATAAAGTTAAGTCTAACCTTAATTTTTAGGAGAAAACATTTTGGGTTTTTTTGGTTCATATTTTCCACTATTGAAGAAAAAGGAGTTAGTATAGAAAGAAAACAAAAGAAAACACCTGTTTGGCTTGCAGGGATTGGTCAGGGAGGCTGTTTTCCTGACAGGCCAAAAGGAACCAGCAAAGGGCCCCTTTAAAAAAAAAAAGGACTTTTTATTTTTCCCCCCATTTCATGTAAGCATTGGCAGAAACTCTGACAAGCAGTTCTTCATATTTTATTATGTTCTTGTCTGGCAGAATCTCTGTCAGGCAAAAACCTTGTCAGCAGAAAACCTGTCGTAGGATCAGAGGAGACAAAAACAGGTGTCACAGAGGCAGTCAAAACTGGGGGGAAAAAAGATTAGGCTAAAGAGAGAAAGGCAGACAATTACAATAATACCATTGCTTTTATCTTATAGATGTGTGTTATTATCTCGGGGTGCTGAGTGCGCAATTGCCTCAAAGAAAAGTAGACAGAAGACAAGGGGAAACTTGATAGTTATTAACTGAAGAGGCAGTGTGTCAAAGCTGGATAGGGTTCAAAGTTTTGCAAAGGGATAAAAAAATTGCAGGCAGCAAGCGATGTCTGTGAACAAACTGTGGTTCTGCTGTTGGCTACATAAACCTAGTTGCATTCTAAATGTTTCAACTTGGAATCAGATCATAGATAGAAAAATTAATGAAAGTTTTCATTCAATCTTTTTTTAATAACATTTATTTGTGTACATGCAACTGAAGTGCTGGGTTGATTTTTTTTGATCTGTTATAAAAATGTTGTTAGAGCATGAGGCATGGTGAGGCATGAAGACATATCAGTTTAGTTGCCGTGTTTGGGTTTGCAACACCTATTATCAACACATGTTTAATTTTAAAATGCTATTAAGTATCCTTTTACTAAGTGTGAACATCTGTACATGCAAGTTGTAAATTAGAAGATCACATATGTCCCTCTGTCAGAGACTAAATACGTTTGGCAAATGGTTTCCATTATTAGCTTTTAAATACAATAAAAGGCATAGTGAAAAGTTGGGTTTGCCTATGAATCAGAATTTGCTTTACTTACTCTCCTTCCATGATCTTTTGAAATCCACAGAGTTTCAGTGAACATTGCTCTGCTATATGGATTAAATTGTGAAAACAATGAAGACAGAAGTAAAATGGAGATCAGCAAGGGATGCTGTGTTGTAGCTGAAATTTGTACTCAGACCGATTGAGGATATTCACCCTCTCATATAAATGTTAATGTCCCCTGCTCTCAGTGCTTGCACTGGGAGTGCGATAATTTCTTACACAATGAAAATATATGAGCTGTTCAGTAGACACAAATTTTCTTGTCTTTAGTCACCTTCTAAGCATGATATTGTTGAGGAGCAATTTTTTCCACCTTCAAAATGCACTGCATTACACCATGTTGAAGGTGGTATTAAGTTTGCATCCTGAGGATGCAGACGTGGCTTAGGCCACCTCTTATGACTGCAGTAGTTTGTCTGTCCCTCCAGCGTTTCAGTCATTCCTAAGCTACCTTCTGTTCTTGAAAGGATTTAGTGCTTTTTTTTTGCTGCAACTGATGGAAAAGAAGAAAATCTTGAACTCTTGAAATGTGAAGCTGTTCATGTTTGCTACTAAAATCAACAACAAACTACAGTGCTCAGCACTGTCACTCTTCTACCATTCTCGATGCACTGTTGTTGCAACCGTATTATGGAATCATTTTATGTTGGTATTGTATATTTAATCTGTTTTCCAATTTCAGTTTCTCTTGCTGCAAAAAGTGACCCAGTTATTTAGATTTCAAAAATGTCTCTATTGTTGTCTAGACACAAACTACATATGATTCTTTTTTCATTTTTCTCCTCTTGAACGAATCTAGTAAGCACAGAAAGATGATGATGTTTTGTATCATTGTGTGTATGCGTGTATATACTCCAACAGTATTCCTCTTTGGTAGGTTAGGGAACTGACTAGGGAGTATGCAGGAAAATCTGTAGTGGTTTTATTGCGCAGCCCAAATTTAAAACTGAAATGGAATGAGATCCATAATGACCCATTGAAACCTATAGACTCTTCTCTGTGGTTTTCTGAGATACACAGCCAGGTAAATAAGCTGAAAGAAAGCGTTTCACTAGACCTTTTCATCCCTCTCTAGAATAATAAAATTTTTATCTAGGATCAGGAAATTAGCAAGAGATATGTGTGTTTACAACTCCAGTTGCTTAAAACTAGGATATTTAAAATTCTTTTCTGTTCAGTAAACGCAAAATGTCATGCTTTTATACTTTTATTGTAGTTATTAAAAAAATAATATGAGATCTCCAAAGTACAAAATTCATCACTGCGTATTTGTATTTCTTTTACTTGACAAAAGCGGAATCTGCTCAGAGGCATGACTTTTAATTTGATTGACTTTTTTTCACTGCACATTGGGAAGGAAGGGGTCTAAGGGCAATGAGTAAATGTACAGAACTGAGTCTATGAACTGGACACAGTATAGATGAAACGAAAAATGTTGTCTTTGTTTTCTGTCTTTTGATGAATTGAAGAAGCACTTAGCCTTATTTTAATGTATCCTTTGTACTTAATTTCCTTTGAATTACACAGAGTCCCAAAACTCCAGTAAAAAAATATAATTGATGAAGTAGATTTCCCCTTCCCATTTTACTACATTTAAAAAAAAAATCAAACTACAAATAGAACATAAAACTTTATTCCTTGACTTTTTACAAATAGGTCTAAAGATTTTTTTACTGGAATTTTGCATAAGAAGAATACTTCAGGCTGTAATGTGAAGATTGATATTGAAATAACTTCAAAGTTCTCTTTACAATTCAGATTATACTGAGCAGATTCTCTCTAAAATCTTGGGGATTTTGTTTACTATTCCAGAAGGTAAAGAGTTAATAAGCCAGCATGGGAATGTTCAGGCTTGACATTAGGAAACATTTATTTACTAAGAGGGTGGTCAAACCACAGACTTCCTAGAGAGGTGGTCGATGCCCCAAGACTCTCCCTTCTTAAAGTCATTTGGAAAATGCCTCTTATTATGCTTTAAATGATGAGCAGCCCTGCAGTGGTCAGGCAGTTGGTCTAGGTAATCATTACAGGTCCCTTCCAACTGAAATATTCTAAATTATTATGGTGCATACTTGATACTGGAAAAACATTGCTGAAAGGTCCCTAATTCCTATACTAATTATCCAGTTAGTAATTTTTGGGTGTTGAAGGCAGTCTTCTGTCATGTCTTCTACTTCTTTATAATCCTTTTTGGTCTCCCTTTTTTTAATGGTACAAATTTCTGAAATAAGTACTTGAAATTTGGAATTCACCACAGAAATATTACTTGAGTGAGTGTTGTCAGAGTAAAGCACAAGGGTCTTTTTAGGCCATTCCATGAAAATGTTAAATGCTCAGCAAGTACGTGATTTTAAGATCCCTTAGATCTCTTCTTCCTGTATCAGAGAACACTTTTCCACTTATATTGAATTAAAGAATATCAGACTTTCAAGACAGTGCTAAGATTAAACAGGGCTGTTAAGAAAAGGAATCCTTCTTAGTTCAAGCATACAACTGATCCCATCATAGTCGCACTTTTGGAAAAGATTGTGCAGGTTACAACCAAAACGTCACAAACATGTTAAGACTTTGATATGTGAACTTTTGATCCCACTGAAACTGTACAAAATCTGAGTAATACCTCACGTTGCACCTGGAATGGACTTTTAATGTGTGCTTTATGATGTTCAGTCACTGATAACTTCTCAATAATGACACATCTGTTTATGTTATTTTCCAGGTATAATAAAACACATTCTTTTATATAGCATATTTAATCTTGAAGCCTCCTAAGCATGTAAGAAGTCATATGCTGCTGCAGATACTGTTGAATGTATTCACTTGTGAAAGGGGGCATTGTTCATTAGCATGTATAAATTAAACAAATAGTTTAAAACAGAATACGATGAGGAATGCATTATCCACATGAAATCATGTGAGCAATTCAGGACAGCAGAATACAACTATCTACTCTGATATTTGGCAAGAATCAGAAAGCTAATACTCTTATAGGAAAAACAATGAGAAAGGTCTTTTCTTATGTCTTACCTGAAAAAGTATCTGTCTATCAACATGAATGGCCTCTTGAATACACCTAGAATACACTGACATTAGTTCACTAAGGGTACCAGAGGAGTGATCAAATTCTCCTTAGCAGTGTCTTTTAAAGAAACAAGAAAATTTTTATAAATTACAAATTGGAGTGAAAATTTTCATTTTCATGACAAGTTGAAGGGGTATGAGTAGTCAATGGTTTGAAAGCATTTCAGATTCTTATGATTCTATTGTTTCTCATATGAACACAACTGTGTTTCCATTCATTTCTTTTCATTTACAACCTTTTTTTTTCCATGTAACGTGAGGTCTGTCTTTAGCTTGCAAATGTTCTTATGCACCCATGCAATAATATATGTTTTACTGTGTTATAAATTACACATTTCAGTGCATATCCTGACTTCTACTTCAAAAGGATAAACTTCACTGCTTATTTGTTTATTACATAATATACAGAATAAGGCCACAAATCAAAATTGGAGATAATTTCACTGTCATTTTGAATGTTATTCTAACATGATACTAATTTTTATTCATGTCTGTGTTTTCAGAATCAGATGTCTATAGATAACACTACTTGAAAACAAATATTGCAGTTGAATGGACCAGTACAGGTTATCTTGTAGAAATTTCTGTCCACTGGTCAGATATTGTGCTTAGTAATTTGAAAGGACCTTTTTTATTTCTTTTCGACTTCTATTCCATCTCAGGTTTTCCAAAGCTATTATCTTCAGAGTGGTCACACTACGTGAAGTGAGTATATGTCCACAGAGTTTTGTAATCTCATTCTAGCTATTAGTTTTGTCATCCACCCAATAGCCTTTAGATAAAGATGTCCTTTAGTCATTCTGACTTAGATTACAGTGGAATAATGACCTTAAAATCTTCAGCAAGACAAGTCTTCTTTGGCTGGAAGAACTTGTTTTTCCTCACTATGTGGGCATAGTATTTACTGTTAAGTAGAGAGAAACAACAACAAATATTAGATATATTAGAAATATAGTATGATGCAGTGATTAAAAAGCACTGAGTATTCAGAAAATATCCGTTCATGTCTTGGCTCTGGTCTGAATTTGTCTAAACTTGGAGAAGCCAGTTAACGTCTTTGGACACTATTCTCATTCTGTAAGACTGAAGGTGGAAAGTTCAGGGTGATACAGATCCACTCAATAATTTTAATAGTCTGGTAGAAGGTGTTCTATCTATTAGAAAACAATTAATTTTTTTTACTCCTTCCAAAGGGTTGTGCTGTCCCCCAGCTACACATACATGCATATCAACACACATACGGCACAACCTGCAAAGTAACAAAATCAATTTTCTTGGCTTTTCTTGCTGAGAACTTTGAGGACACATCTGGTATGGTATAAGCAAAAAAACCACCTTAGAAAAATATCAAATCCCATTCATTAGACTTTGTAAATAAATCATCCTACATCATGAAGCCTATATAGCCAAAGTACTTCAGAAGAAGAACTTTCGGAAGAAAAAAATCTCAGCCTTCATATTCTTCAGTATAAATGTCCTGTGGAGACACACAGGACTGCAGTCCCTAGCCTTGCCAATTCATTATCTTGTTTGAACGTTAAATTAATATTAAAGCTACTTATTCAAAGTTGACTTAGCCACTAGAATAGGAAAGATTAGAAAAATCAGTTGCAAGAAATGAAGTATGAGGAAATCAGAACTCTTTGACAATGTAGTCCTTGGAGTAAATGTGTTGAATGAAGCCAGCAAGTAAATGATAAGGGCCTTTGTGCTCTATATGTACAAAAGCAATTTATCAAGAGTACATGAACTCTCTAGTGACTATAAACCAAGAAGAAACTGAAGTACAAGAGAAGTCCCTATAAGATTATTATAAATGCTCAAAAATTTTTCTTTAAAAAGCAGTGAGTATGTTAGGTGCTGCAGCATAGTCCATAAAGTAGAAATAAAATTAAATTTGAACACTGGTAGTCAGTAAAATGTGTGATGTCATATGCAGTTCCTTCTTACGTAACTTCACGAGAGCATAACTACCTTCATCCTGCAAACTTCCCTTTGCCTTATCTCTAAATTTGTGTGAGGTGAAAAAACTGACCAACTCAAGTAGTAGTGAATTCCTGATGGAATTTATGGTACATCAGGGGATTTACTTTTAACATGTTTAAAAATGGGAGTTTAGGGTGTATCTTTTCTTTTTTTCCCCTAGAGATTAAGTATCAAACCTTTAACAGTCTCAGTCAATTCTGGATAGCCTCAGTCTTGGTCATCAGTTAATCATAAATTTCTCTTGAACTATGAGTATTGTAGTCTCTGAGTCTCAGCTGAGCAACCTTTTGCCATAGGAATTAAAAATTATTTGTGACCTTTGGTAACTAGTCCTGTTTTGGACTGCATCTGTGCAAGTCCTATTTTGGACTGCACCGTTACTGATGAGTGGGGTCATTGATGAGGAGTGATGAGTCAGGGGTCCATATTGGGAAAATTATGTTTAATATCTTCATCAATAACATAGTGAGAATATCAGCAAATATGCACAAGACACCAAGCTGAGTGGTGTGGCTGATACACCAGAGGTACCTGGACAAGCTTGAGGAGGTGGTTCCATGGGAACTTCATGAAGTTCAGCAAAGCCAAGTGCAAGGTCCTTTACCTGGGTTGGGGCACTCCCAGGCATGAGTACAGACTGCGAGATGAACTCACTAAGAGCAGCCCTTCAGAGAAGGACTCAGGGTACCTGAATGGATAAAAAGTCATGGTCATGAGCCAGCAATGTGCATTTGCGGCCCAGAAAGCTGACCTTATCCTGGGCTGTATCAAAAGAAGCATGGCCAGGAGGATATGGTAGGTGATTCTACCCCTTCATTCTGTTCTGCTGAGACCTCACTAGAGTACTGCATCCGCCTCTGGGGTCCCCAGACATGGACCTTTTGGAGCGAGTCCAGAGGAGGGACACTAAGATGATCAGAGGGATGAAGCACCTCTCCTGTGAGGAAAGGCTGAGGGAGTTGGGGTTCTTCAACCTGGGGAAGAGTTGAAAAGAAACTTGGGCACGGCTCCAGGGTCACCTTATTGCAGCCTTTCAGTACTGAAAGGAGGCCTACAAAAAGCTGGACAAGGACTTCTGACAAGGACATGAAGCTGAAAGAGAGTAAATTTAGATTAGATATAAAGGAGAAATTTTTTACACTGAGGCTGATGAGGCACTGGAACAGGTTACCCAATGAGGTTGTAGATGCCCCATCCATGGAAATATTCAAGAACAGTTTGGGCGGGGCTTTGAGCAGCCTGATCTAGTTGATGATGTCCTTGCCCATGGCAGAGGGTTTGGACTAGATGATATTTAAAGCTCCCTTCCAACCCAAACCATTCTGTGATTCTGTGAATCATCCAGGTGATATTTCTCTGGAAAATAAGTGCATCTGCCAAATATGATGTGTATACATGACGCTTTGGGGTTGTTTTCTTGTCTTTTCTTTACTTATACTTGACCCTTCTCTTTCAGCCTTGGACAAACTTAGTACTCAGCATCTCTACCACCCAACCCAAGTGGAGATCGTGCAGTCCAATGTTGTGTTTGACATCAGCAGCTTGATGCTCTACGGCACTCAGGCTGTACCTGTGAGACTGAAGATACTGCTTGATCGACTTTTCAGTGTACTGAAGCAAGAGGAGGTGTTGCATATTCTACATGGCTTAGGCTGGACGCTTCGAGACTATGTTCGAGGCTACATTCTTCAGGTAGGAAATAAAGCAAGCATGTTTCCAAACCCAATTAACTGATTTTTTTGGTTGTTGTTGTATGGATGTAGTGATGTTGTGCGCAAAGAGGTACAAGGAAATGTAGTAAATTCAGTCTGGCATGTTTAAGACTAATGATGGTGTTGGCAAAATAAAAGACTCAGTTTTTCCTAAGCTGAAAAAAATATAGGTTCCTTTATACCATAGTATTTATTTGTACTTGCTTATGCTTATTGTAGGAAATATCTTGAATACTGCAGATACTGAGCTTAGCTATCTGCAAGCATGATTTGCTCATCAAAGGCAGTTGACAAAGTTTCAAGGGCTACTGTTTGACTTACGAAACTGAAATACAAGTCAATAGCTCCTTCATCTTTTCTTTCCTTCTTTAGAAAGACATAAGATATGAAAGAAAAGAGGTTGTGATCATGGTAGTATTGGAAAGTATCTGTACAGTGTAATGTATAAGTAGAAAAATCCTGTTTATAAGGCCGTGTTAGAAAGGAAGCTTTAAATAAAGTGTTACGTGCAGATTGGTTGAAATAGATAAAAAACAAAACATAAAATAAGTAAACAAAAACATGGACGGGCTTGCTTTATGAATATGGTCATAGATATATATGGGTGCTTATCTGAAGAATTTCATCATCTTTTGGGTTCCAAAGTGATTTATTACATTTTGTAAGACTATTTCTGATTAATAATCTAATACTACACACTTCTGAATTCTCTTGATTGCTACTGACTTTGTGGGAGCTCTGCATCATGTAGAAGTCATCCAGTTATTGAAGTGGACACGCTTGAAAAACTTTGAAAATTTTAGTTTCTGATTTATTTGTTTATTTTCTTAGGAAATAATAGTGTGCTTGGCACTTCACAGAAAATATGGGATTCTTTATTCCTGATCTGAGAAATTCTATCTCTTCAGTTTGTGTCTTTTGTGTAAAAGAAGTAAATTAGCTTTATGTGATTCTGTGGAAGTCTTTGCATTCTGTGCTTATATTCTTAAATGCTCTATACCCAGATTTTCACAGAAAAGTGTGCTAAATTGTAGAACAGTCCTAGAAAAAGAGAACTAAAAAGAGAACTACTTTATTAATGAGATTTTTAACATCTTTATCGATGATTTAGATGAGGGGATTGAGTCCATCATCAGCAAATTTGCTGATGACACCAAATTGGGAGGGAGTGTCGACCTGCCGGAAGGCAGGAGGGCTCTGCAGAGGGATCTGGATAGACTGGAGAGATGGGCTGACTCCAATGGAATGAAGTTCAACAAGGCCAAGTGCCGGGTCCTGCACTTTGGCCACAACAACCCCCTGCAGCGCTATAGGCTGGGCACAGAGTGGCTAGAGAGCAGCCAGGCGGAAAGGGACCTGGGGGTGCTGATCGACAGGAGACTGAACATGAGCCAGCAGTGTGCTCAGGTGGCCAAGAAGGCCAATGGCATCCTGGCCTGCATCAAGAACAGTGTGGCCAGCAGGAGCAGGGAAGTGATCCTTCCCCTGTACTCTGCATTGGTGAGGCCACACCTGGAGTATTGTGTTCAGCTCTGGGCCCCTCAGTTCAGGAAGGATATTGAGGTGCTGGAGCGGGTCCAAAGAAGAGCAACGAGGCTGGTGAAGGGACTGGAGCACAAGTCCTATGAGGAGAGGCTGAGAGAGCTGGGGTTGTTCAGTCTGGAGAAGAGAAGGCTTAGAGGCGACCTCATCACTCTCTTCAACTACCTGAAGGGAGGTTATAGCCAGGTGGGGGTTGGTCTCTTCTCCCAGGCAACCAACAATAGGACAAGGGGACATGGGCTCAAGCTCTGCCAGGGGAGGTTTAGGTTAGATGTTAGGAAGAAATTCTTTACAGAGAGGGTTATCAGGCATTGGAACGGCCTACCCAGAGAGGTGGTGGATTCACCATCCCTGGAGGTTTTTAAAAAGAGATTGGACATGGCCCTTAGTGCCATGATATAGTAATTGGAGTTGGATCAGGGGTTGGACTTGATGATCTTGGAGGTCTTTTCCAACCCAATCTATACTATGATACTATGATACTATGATACTATGAGATCTTGTTATTCTTGGTGGGATATATACTGAATGGAGTTCTTTAACTGTTTTAGGATTCTCTCAGGTATCTGTTTTGTAAAAGTTAGTGGTTACATGTGTTCAAATGCAACAGAATCCTTTTTTTCCATTACCAGTCTAAAATGTACATGCAAGTATACATCCATGGTATTCATACAGTTGATATTTATGTATGTATGATAGAAATATTTGTTTATATGTATTTATGGATATTAGGTATATATAATGAAGATAAATTTATGAGAGATATCTACAGAAATACGTACTGTAATGGCATTACATACATATTGCATCGTATTTTAGATTTCTAGATTCTGAATGCTACTGATCACGAGGGATGAAGAAATATGATTTGCAAAGGAATACATGGAAAAAACCCACATCATGTCTAAGAGATAACATTAGAAATCTGCTGTTTACTAAATGTGATTAATAGTTAGGTGTAATTATATATTTGCAAGGGCAATAGAACTCTAGCCCATAAGTTGTCAGGGCTGATCAGGAGGGCTTTAAACTAGGTTTGAAGGGGGAAGAGGTTGAAACCAGGCTATCCAGAGATGACCCTGAGGGTGGAAAGCCAGAGTTAGAAGCGAAATCAGCAGCCCAGCTGAAGTGTGTGTACACCAATGCACACAGCATGGGTAACAAACAAGAGGAGCTGGAAGCCATCGTGCAGCAGGAAAGCTATGCTGTAGTCATGGAATCGTGGTGGGATGACTCGCATGACTGAAGTGCTACCATGGGTGGCTATGAGCTCTTCAAAAGGGACAGGCAAGGTAGGAGAGGTGGAGGGGTGGCTCTATATGTGACTCTCTTGACTCTGTAGAACTTGAAGTCAGTAACGATAAGTCGAGTGTCTGTGGATCAGAATCAGGGGGAAGGCCAACAATGCTGATATCCTGGTGGGAGTCTGTTGCAGACCACCCAACCAGGATGATGAGGGTGATGAATTATTCTACAAGCAGCTGGCAGATGTCTCAAAATTGCCAACCCTTGTTCTTGTGGACGACTTTAACCTGCTGAATGTCTGCTGGAAACTCAACACAGCAGAGAAGAGGCAGTCCAGGAGATTCCTAGAGTGTATAGAGGATAATTTCCTGCTCCGGCTGGTAAATGAGCCTAGCAGGGATGGGGCCCCACTAGATCTGCTGTTCACAAACAGAGAGGGGCTGGTGGGAGATGTGGTGGTTGGAGGCCATCTGGGGCCTTTCAGTGACCATAAAATGATAGAGATTTCAATACTCAGGGATGCAAGGAAGGCCATCAATAAAATCTCTACGCTGGACTTCTGGAGGGCAGATTTTAGCCTATTCAGAAGACTGGTTCAGAGAGTACCTGGGGAAACAGCCCCTGAAAACAAAGGGGTCCAGGAGGGATGGACACGCTTCAAGGAGGAAGTCTTGAACGCACAGAAGCAGGCCGTCCCAATGTGCTGAAAGGCAAACCGGCAGGGAAGACGACTGGTCTGGCTAAACAGGGAGATTTTGAAGGAAATTGGGGGAAAAAAGAGATCTTACTGACTATGGAAAAAAGGGCTGGCTACTCACAAAGAGTTTAGGAATATAGTTAGTTCATGTAGAAAGAAAATTAGAGAGACAAAGGCACAATTTGAACTCAATCTCATATCTGTTAGACACAAGAAGTGCTTCTACAAATACAATAGCAAAAGGAGGGGCAAGGAAAACCTCCACTCTTTGTTGGACATGGGGAGGAACATAGTCACCAAAGATGAGGAAAAGGCTGAGGTACTTAACACCTTCTTTGCCTCAGTTTTCAGCAGTAAGACAGGTTGTCCTCAGAACAATTGGCCTCTGGAGCTGGTAGACAGAGACAGGAAGCCAAATAGCCCCCCTGTAATCCAGGAGGGAACAGTTTGTGACCTGCTGAGCCACTTGGATACTCACAAGTCTACGGGACCAGATGAGATCCATCCCAAGGTGATGAGGGAGCTGGTGGAAGAGCTCACCAAGCCACTCTCCATCATTTACCAACAGTCCTGGCTCACTGGGAAGGTCCCAGATGATTGGAAGTTGGCGAGTGTCACACTGATGCACAAAAAGGGTCTGAAGGAGGACCCGGGAAACTACAGGCCTGTCAGCCTGACCCCAGTGCCTGGCAAGTTTATGGAGCAGATCATCATAAGTGCAATCACACAACACCTACAGGATGGACAAGGGATCAGACCCAGCCAGCATGGACTTAGGAGGGGCAGGTTCTGTCTGACCAACCTGATCTCCTTTTATGATCAGCTGACTCACCTGGTGGATGAGGGGAAGGCTGTGGGTGTGGTCTATCTGGACTTCAGCAAAGCCTTTGACACCGTCTCCCACAGCATTCTCCTGAAAAAAATGGCAGTCCACAGCTTGGACAGGGGCACTCTGTGCTGGGTTAGGAACTGGCTGGAGGGCCAGACCCAGAGAGTGGTGGTGAATGGGGCTGCATCCAGTTGGCAGCTGGTCACAAGTAGTGTCCCCCCAGGGATCAGTGTTGGGCCCAGTTCTATTTAATATCTTTATTGATGATCTGGATGAGGAGGTTGAGTCCACCATTAGCAAATTTGCAGATGACACCAAGCTGGGGAGCATGTTGATCTGCTGGAAGGCAGGAGAGCTCTGCAGAGGGACCCGGACAAGCTGGAGAGATGATGTGATTCCAATGGATGAGGTTCAACAAGGCCAGGTCCCGGGTCTTGCACTTTGGTCAGAACAACCCCATGCAGCACTACAGGCTGGGCACAGAGTGGCTGGAGAGGAGCCAGACAGAGAGGGACCTGGGAGTTTGGATTGACAAGAAGCTGAACATGAGCCAGCAGTGTGCCCAGGTGGCCAAGAAGGCCAATGGCATCCTGGCCTGGATCAGGAACAGGACCAGGGAAGTGGACCTGTACTCAGTGCTGGTGAGGCCACACCTGGAGTACTGTGTCCTGTTCTAGGCCCCTCAGTTCAGGAAGGACATTGAGGTGCTGGAGCAGGTCCAGAGAAGAGCAACAAGGCTGGTGAAAGGATGGAGCACAAGTCCTGTGAGGAGAGACTGAGGGAGCTGGAGTTGTTTAGCCTGGAGAAGAGGAGGCTCAGGGGAGACCCCATCTCTACAACACCCTGAAAGCAGGTCGTAGCTAGGTGGGTGTCAGTCTCTTCTCCTAGGCAGCCAGCAGTAGGACAAGAGGGCATGATTTTATGCTGTGCCGGGGAGGTTTAGGTTGGATATTAAGAAGAAATTTTTTACAGAGGGAGTAATCAGACATTGGAACGAGCTTCCCAGGGAGGTGGTGGATTCATCATCCCTGGAGATTTTTAAGATGAGACTGGATGTGGCACTTAGTGCCATGGTCTAGTAACCACGGCGGTGTTGGATCAAGGGTTGGACTTGATGATCTCGGAGATCTTTTCCAACCTGGTTGATTCTATGATTCTGTAATTACAAGCATGGAATGTAATTCCGTGTCCAGTAGTTTTCTTGTTTTAAAGGTCATCAAATCATACTCATATTGATTTTGTTTTAATTGTCTTTTGGAATGATCACAATATATGCAACATATGGATGTTTATACAAAGTGAGATTGTGACCTATGCATCTAAATGATGTAAAGGCCTATATTACACCATTAGGTCACAGTTCAGTGTATCTGGCTAAAACTTGTAGCCCTTGAAGCCCTTGAGGTATGAATTTTACCATTACTACATTCAACAACAGTATATTAAATATTATATCATTTAAATGAGAATAATTATCAGTGAAAGTTGAGGGCAGCTGTTACAGACTTGCCACATACTGACTTTGTTAGCACTCGGCTGTGGATTGTGTTAATGGGCCAGTGAAGAACTACAATAGGTGTAGTAGAGCCTCCCTGTTAGTTTAGCTGTCTAATTTGAAAGAATCACACACCGGTCGAAGTCAGTAGAGAGATCATCTCATCCAACCCCTCTGACCAAGCAGAGCCACCTAGAACTGGTTATCCAGAACCATGTCCGGATGACTTTTGAATATCTCCAGATGTAGTCTCCACAGCGTCTCTAGGGAAAAAGTGTGTTTTGTTTCCATTAAAGATAGAAAGCACGGTATATGGCAGAAAAGGAAACTGCTTAGAAAAATGTATATGTGGAGACATCATTGGAAAATTAATCAAATCTATGATAATAAAAATGTATTGTTTAATAGTTTAAGTATCTGATAAAAAGGAGAAAAGGATCATGAAGGGAAATTTGAAATGAAATTTGTAGTAATGCTAGCACTGTAAAATTGCATACAGCTGAGAACTACAGCTGAAGTTTCCTTCAAGCAAAAGGTGTTGTTTCATGAAGCTCATTATTGTAGACTGAAGCTTTTCACGGAATTGTTTGAGGCTTTCAAATTCAGCTTTTCCACACAAAAAACTCCAAATGAAATGTCATGAGCATGCTACAGGAGAATCAAAAGTATCAAGTACCAAAAGAAATCATCCAGAATGTCACAGAGCGATGGGATTGCTGGTACACTGTCATGCAGAGAACTCAGGAACATCTGACTCTCAGTCAGGAAGTATAGGTCTTTGTAACTTGTCTCTCCAAATCTGTCTAAGTTATCACATAGTTCCAGTCAATGCTAGTAAGTTTACCATACGTTATTACATACTTTGACGCACTACCCGGCAGTATAGATGTATAGATGGCTGGGAGAAAAATTGGGAGTGCCCTAACTGTTTTAATGGGGAAGTAGCTTGTGTGCCCCTATGAGATTGCGAGCTATGCTGGTGATGGTACATGCCTTCAGCAGGGTCTCCCATGCCAGACAGGTCAAAACTGAAGGGTCAGGTAAAATGTGTCCATGGGCAGGATGAGCTCATTAGCCTTCCGGCAGTCATCCTAGGAGAAGGACAACTCTAATTACAAACCTGGGCAGATGGAACTTGCTTAGCCCTGTAAGGCCATCCATCTAAGAGAAAAACACTCTAATTAAACCTACGTCCTGAGGACCTCGCTGCCACCATCCAAGCTCGCTAGGCCCTGGCAGATGAACTTTAGGATTAAAGGATGGGTCCAGTTCTGCACATGCTGTGTCTCACCTAAAAAATTCTATTGCACAGGCTCGAGGGTGATATTCACATTTGCAAAGCCCTGTAGCGACAGGTGAGGGTCGAAATGGCAGGTAAAAGGTGCATTGGAAGCCACAGACCCAACCCTACATGCAGGCAGTTCAGGACATTGGTTGCCTGAGACTGACCTTGGAGATGATAGTCTCTTTCGGCAGCATCCTGAATGACCAAGTAGCCTTTTTCAAGGACAGCCCTGCTTGCTCCACACAGAGAGGGGCCTAGAAAAGGTGGCCTAACCAAAGCTCATCTCCACCTTCACCCAGTTGGTTAACTGTGGCCAACGGGCATCTTCTGATGCGGTCAAACAAAGTTTAAGAGACAAAGGCACACACCTGCCTTCAAAGGTGTGCCCAAATTGACACTAGCATGCTGGATCATCAGAACTGTGCTTGATACTGTGGATAGTGGACATCCTGAGCGCCATTCTGCCCTAATATCCCACGAACTGTCACGTCTCAACATCGACATTGCTCCTCTCAGTGAAGTTCATCTCCATGAGGCAGGCAGCCTTACAGAACATGGTGCCAGTTATACACTCTTTTGGTCGGGTAAACCCAGAACCAAAAGGCATCTCTCAGGAGTAGGCTTCATGATTAAAACTGTGTTGTCCCTAAACTTGAAAATCTGCCGACAGGCCATTCTGACCGCATTATCTCCTTACGCCTTCCACTACACAACAAGCAACATGTTGTCCTCTTTAGTATATATGCCCCAACTCTCCAAGCTGACCCTGCTGAAAAAGATAAATTTTATACCAACCTGTGCCACCTTACCCAAAAGATTCCTGCAGATGATAAGATCATTATCCTTGGTGATTTCAACATGAGAGTAGGAAAGAACTTTGAAGCCTGGAAGGGAGTATTAGGCAAGCATGGTGTTGGAAACTGCAACGATATTGGACACCTTCTGCTAGAATTCTGTGCAGAGCAACAGCTCACCATCACTAATACTATCTTTCAGCATAAAAATAATCTCAAGACAACCTGGATGCATCCTAGATCTAAGCACTGGCACCTCATTGATTATGACTTGGTGTGACAGAGAGATGTTCGCGATGTCCATCATACCCGTGTGATGCCTAGTGCAGAATGTCAAACAGACCATCGTCTTGTACACTGTAAACTTAACTTCAACCTTAAGTTCAAACCCAAAAGGGGTGGTATTCCAAGGAGGAGACTCCAAGTTAAAAATCTTCAAACAGCCATAGTGAGAGAGAGAGATTCCAAGCAAATCTTCCAACTAGGCTCAAAAATCATTCTATTGATCCCTCTCCTGAAACACTTTGGCACCATATTAAAAACAGCATCCTGCAGTCCTCTGAAGAATCCTTAGGGTTCTCCTGCAAGAAGAACAAGGACTGGTTTGATGAAAACAATCAAGAGATTCAAGTATTGTTGAGGAAGAAGAGAACTACTCACCAAGCACACCTTGCACAACCATCTTGTCATGTAAGAAAAGCAACCTTTCATCTTGCATGCAGCAAGCTCCAACAGAAACTCCGTGACATCCAGAACAAGTGGTGGATCAGTCTAGCAGAAAAAATTCAATTATGCACAGATACGGGTGATTACAGAGGATTCTATGAGGCCTTGAAAACAGCATACGGGCCTACACGCCAACTCCAAAGCCCTCTACTCAGCGCAGATGGTCAAACTCTTTTGACAGATAAAACCTCCATTCTGAATCATTGGTCTGAACACTTTCAGACTCTTTTCAGTACCAACCGTGTAGTCCAAGACTCAGCAGTTCAGTGCATTACACAGCAACCGGTGAAGTATGAATTGGATATTGCCCCCACTTTAGGAGAAACCCTCAAGACCATTCAGCAGGTGAAAATCGGCAAGGCAGCTGGGGTTGATGGAATTCCATCTGAAGTCTGGAAACATGGGGGCCCTACACTCCGTGCTAAATTTCACGAGTTTGTGGTGTGCTGTTGGGAACTAGGCGAACTACCATCAGAGGTTCGTGATGCAGTCGTAATCACTCTGTATAAGAAGAAAGGAGATATATCAGACTGTTCAAATTACCGAGGTATTACTCTGCTCTCCGTTGCTGACAAAATCCTGGCAAGAATACTTTTGAACAGATTAATACCCACTATAGCAGAAGGAATTCTACCTGAAAGCCAGTGTGGTTTCAGAGCCAACAGGAGTACCACAGACATGGTATTTGTTCTCAGACAACTGCAAGAGAAGTGTAGGGAACAGAGCAAAGGTCTCTATTTAACCTTTGTTGATCTCACCAAGACTTTCGATACTGTGAGCAGAAAGGGTCTGTGGCAGATTTTGGAACTTTTAGGATGTCCCTCCAAGTTCCTTAAAATGATCGTCATGAGGATCAGCGCAGCCAAGTCAGATATGGCAATGCACTTTCTGAGCCCTTTCTAATAACCAGTGGTGTGAAACAAGGCTGCGTTCTTGCACCAGCTCTATTCACAATCTTCTTCAGCAAGATGCTCCAAAGGGCCACGGCAGACCTTGATGAAGAAAATGGTATCTACATCCAATATTGTATCAATGGAAGCCTATTCAACATAAGGCAACTGAAGGCCTACACTAAGACCTTAAACCATCTTGTCTGGGAGCTGCTTTACGCTGACGCCGCCGCCCTCATTGCCCACACAGAAGCAGCTCTGCAGTGTTTAACATCCTGCTTTGCAGAGGCTGCTGAGCTTTTTGGGCTGGAAGTCAGCTTAAAGAAGACAGAAGTTCTCTATCAGCCTGCTTCTCAGGAAGTCTTCCATCATCCCCGTATCGCCATTGGCCAATTAGAGCTCAAATCAGTCCAGCAGTTTAATTGCTGCTGAGGTTGCATCATCTCCTCAGATGGTAGGATCGATGGAGAGATAGACAACAGGTTAGCAAAGGCATACAGTGCTTTTGGAAAACTCCATAAAAGAGTTTGGTGAAATAAACACCTGAACAAAAGTACAAAGATCAGTGTTTACAGAGCCATAGTGCTGTCTACTCTCTTATATGGTTCTGATTCATGGGTCATCTACTGCCACCACCTGCGACTCCTAGAACACCTCCATCAACGCTGTCTCCGTACAATCCTAAACATCCACTGGTCAGATTATGTGACTAATGTGTCTGTTCTAGAACAAGCAGCAATCACAAGTATTGAGGCCATGTTGCTGAGAACACAGCTGTATCAGGCAGGACATGTCTCAAGGATGAAGGATCACTGCCTCCCTAAGATCTTGCTTTATGGTGAACTTGTCACCAGCTGCCGCAAGAGAGGAGCCCCGAAGAGAAGATACAAGGACTCCCTGAAACAACATCTCAGCCTTGGCCATACTGATCATCATAACTGGTCTACTCTGGCCTCCAGTCGAGAGGTCTGGAGACACACTATATATAATGCTGCTGCTTCCTTTGAGAACGCACACGGGATCACTCTGGAGGAGAAAAGACAATGCAGAAAGAATCGTGCCTTGCAGAATTTACCACCTAAGGAGTCTTTCTGCTGTACCTTTTGCAACCGGACTTGTCTATCTCCTATTGACCTTTTTGGCCACCACTGCACTTGTAGCGAATGTGAGTAGAGCCCTTCCTAAATCTTCATTCACGAAGCCTAGCCATGATGATGATTACATACTTATTGTACGTGAAATACAGAAGTACATATCTGTAGGAAAAGATTTGCTATTATAGTGTAGTTAGAGAAGCATTAAGCAGTAAACTAGCTTGTTTGTTTCTAATGTAATAAAAATAATATTTTACACTTGTAAATATCCACTCCAAATCAATTACTTTAGTATTTTCTTTTCTGTTCAAGATGCATAATGAAACCCTTCTTCCCCCCTAAACCCCTACCCCTGAAAATGCCACAACTTTTTCCCAGTAGCTTTTGAGAAAAACCTCACTATTCGGTCCAGTGGAGAAACAAGAGGGAAACAGCACCTCTCTCTGGTTGTGTATTAGTGCTGCACGGTGGGTGGGATTATTTGTAATACCCTCACTTTGACTAATAATATTTCCAAATAGCAAATTAAAAAGCAGTGGGCAGAGAAAAATGCAGTATTTATGGCTTCATTCAGTGGATGTCTTAATGGAGCACAGGAAGTCAAGGAAGCCTGAAGCCAAGAGAGGTAACATGATAACACCGCCTTTCACATTTGGGCACAGTCACAACATTGCCAGTAATGGCTGAAAGGCATTAAGACCTGGCAAGCTTCTCTTGACCTCTGTGCAGTAAACCTAGTTTCTGGTGAACAGATACCTATCTCTGGAATGTCACTGAGTGACAGTTTGGTCAACAGTATCATCAGACTGCTCACAGGATTAATGTTTTAGAGGAGGAGTTGTTCTCTCAATCTTTAGGAGTGATTGTCAGAAAAACTTCACTGCATAGGGGAAGATTCTGGACTGCATGTGCTCCATAGGCATTCAGAGTGCTTCAGTTTTTAGGCTTCTTTTTCAGCACTTAAGTTACTGTATTTGGTGTGGAGCTGTTAGTGACCCTGTAGTTTCCTCTTTTGGGAACAACTAATACAGCAACTTTACATGATAAGAGATTATTTTTGTCAAAACCAGCAGCTGTTTTGGGTCAGATTCTGCACATGCTAGTCAAAGAGAAGTATGTGATTAGTGGCTCCATTGATTTGGGTGACATTACTTTTGCTGTAAAAAACAGTTCAACCGTGAGTCTCCAGTACTGGTTTAATTCCAGCTGAGCTGAGTGAAGAGGTAACTTTGCCAGCTGTTCTCATCTGCTTAGCACTGGAGAATACTTTACCCCACCCATTTGCTAGTGTAGCTACATTTGTAATTGCTCCCTAGGCAGGTTCTCTCTAAACAAACCGGGTTAGAAAAATCCTCCTCCTAAACATGTGTAGGTTAGTCCTGACTATTCTAATAGGAAAGGGCTAGAGAGCAGTTATGCCACTAGAAGTGAACAGCTGGGGCATTCAGCTTTTACACTGGTCCAGCTGCAGAAGACAGGACATGTGATTATAACTTAATGGCCATAAACTGACTCTTCACAAATAATGATTCAGTGTTCTGAGTAACAGCTCAACACTTTTTCAACTATTCTGTGATCAAAACTGTTTTGTACTCCCTTAGTGTAAAAGAGGAAAATAAATATTATCTTTACAGTGCAAAGAGGGAAGCAGAGGCGCAGAACAGAACATTGGCAGAATCAGGAGAAGGGTCTAGATCTAGGATTCCCATTTTTATCATCATTCCCTTGAAAAAAGTAGATAATAGTAGCTCATAGGCAACATCTTCGCTGCCAGACTCTCTGGTGCCATTCACAGCTATGAGAAATTACAAAAAATAAATAACACAGAACAAAATCAAAACTAAATCCAGCTGGAAGAGTATGGGTATTTTATAGGTCCAAAAGGAGTCTCACTCACAAAAATTTGTACACTGGACAGTGCATGGGGAATCACTAATCCTAAATGAAGGACTTTTCCATGGCAAAATCAATGCTGAAAGATGATGAAATTCAAAATTATTAGATAACATTTTCTACTTTGCGAAAACTGGTTTATTCTCCCATTGCTGTGCTTGTTCTGTAGGGCTAAAATAACTGTTGAGCAAGAAGTCAGCTGAGAAGGCATACTCTCAGAAGGTATAGATGGACAGGAAGGATGTGGGGTGGTAGATTTAAACATTTGTTCAAAAAACAACATCCCATTAACTAAACCAAACTCATTCAAATTGTGAAATTCATAGTGCAGCTTAAATAATTCAGTTCTGAGATTTTAAAAGAAAAACTAGTTGTATGCATAGCCAAATTGCATGGTTACATATATTGATGTTATATTTGACTGGGAATTTCTCAAATTTTTGTAAAACATAGTTGCTCTTGGTGGAATAAGAAATTTGTTTGCTACCCTAATTTACCAAAATTAGTTTGTTCATGCACACCATTCTCACATTCAGATTAAGTCAAGAGATTTGGAAAGAGACCAGAGAAAGAAATTTGAGCATCTTTAATAATACTGTTATTGATTTCTTTTCTGTTTGCTCTTGGAGTAATCCTGTAGCACCTCACTTTCTAAGCAGGTGGAATATTAGCCATATGCAGAGATGGAAATTGCTTTACTGTTCTAAAATTAAATACTGCCCACCATTGGCTTGTCTGTTGAGAATTTCAGAAAAGGATGGGTTCTATTGTTGTCTGACCTCCTTTAGAGACTTTAGAGTCTTAGCTTTCCTGTTTGAAATCATTTGCCTTTAAAGATGTTTGAACTTTTGCTATAGAACCAAAGTGCAAGGACTGTTTTATTAAACAGTCTGTCATACAGCCTTCATTGCTTAAACATAAAGAACATTAGGAAGAAAACAAACACCTGCTCTGATAACAGTTTTTCCAGGATAGACATGTGGTGTCAGGTTGTTGTAGTGTTGATATCGTATGTTAAGTTCAGTGTAGTTTGCTATGTATCATCATGAGTCATGTGAAGTTTCTGTCAGTTTCTTTTTTTCTCCCAAGTGCCATCAGTTGATTTATTCATTTTGTCTTTCACAGCAAGAACACATTTAAAGGTATGCTATATTATTTGTGATAAAGAAAATTAAGAGAAATAGGCAATTGAATTACGAAAAAAAACCAGCAAAAGTTTGTTGACGGTTTAGCACGATAAATAAATAAAAATTGATTTTGTATGTGAAGGTTATGTATTTATTTAATAGATATTGCTTCTCATTCTTCATTGGTCTGTTTGTCAATATCTTAATTAATACTTGGCACTTGTTTAGCTGTGCCTACTGGAGGATTTCCATGCATTTTAAGAAGCAGTCACTTAAGTCTTGCCACGTCTGTGGGAGTATTATGCCCTTTTTATCTATAGGAAGACTGATTCACATAAAGGTTAAAAAGTTTATCTGGTAAAGATTTTAACAAAGCTGAAGTGCAACCTAAGTCTTTCACATGCATGAAAGATTATATTTCCTATAATAGCTGCCACCCACATTTAATTACTTGATAAGGAAGAAAGTTACCCTTTTACAGTTTTATACACTTTTTTCAGCTTTGTTAGATACAATTATGTCTTGTGTTTTATTTTCCCTTTTGTGGTTGTTGTTAACACTCATATGTGTTCTTTAGTTCTGATGTTGTTTTTCCACAGAGCAACCAAGGCTCAAAGCTGGGTAACATTTATCCAGACTTCTACTCCTGCAGTACACATGGGATTTAAATGTGTCTCTTTTGTATGTTCTCTGCCTGTTTCTTGTTCTTTTTGCCTGTCTGCTCCCTCCTTCCTCTCCACTTCAACTTACTTATTCTGTTGTCATTGCCTCCCATTCCCCGCCCCCCCACCACTTTTTTACTTGCTTACCTTCCCTGCTTCAGCCTCACTGTAGTTTCAACTTCCCCTCCTTCTCTGATTTTGCCTCTTTAGCACAAAAAGATGAAAAGGATCTGTTAGATGATGTGTCCATCTCCTGAGTTTTTTGTTCATCCTATGGCATCACTGCATGCTAGTCTTTTAAGTTGTTTCTCTTCACCCATGTGTGCCAGTACAGCGTGACTCTCCTGCACTTCTCTGGAACAGAGATTCTCTGCTATGCCCCTTCCTCTTTTGTTTTTATCTTAGCTGTACTAAGCTAGGAGTGACTGTCCTATACCTACTCTAAACAGAGGGTGCAAAAAGCTCAGATAAACCTTTGGACCTGAAGAGGGAAATAGGAAACAAAACACAACTGCTGAACCAGAGGGAAGCATTGTTGTATGTTCGAGCAAAGCAGTCAGTGCCACTTGTTCTACAGTGTGAAGTGCTTTCAGATTTTCTCTGTATCTTCACCAACTTGCCTGACATCTGACTTACCTGCTGCTTTTGATGCCATGCCTCTAATAGAAACAATAGCACACTGGTGCTACATGACTGTATTTATCATGACTGTTCACACTTGAACAGGACAAGAATAAAAATAAAGTCCAGAGAGTTTGATGACACTTCTGAATGCTACCAGGACAACTTATGTAACAACAGATGTCTCCATAACATGCAGAGATCATTTGGTTTTCCAGAATATGTGCAGCTGGAGAGCTGTGCTATTGCTGCTCTGTGTCTTGCATCTTGCAAGGGTAATGAAGCAGAGGGCTGTATAACCTCTGATGATCTACAGTGCTATACATGATGCTAGTTGTGAATGACTACTATGAAATAGTCAGCCTTTATAGCTGTAATGCTTCACATTGCTCAGAAATACAAATATAGCATTTTAATGGCAAATATTTTTGACTGTCAAAGTAAAAAAAACCCAAACCCAAACCCAAACCAAACAAAAAAACCCAAAACAAAACAAAACAGAGAGGCGGACACTTTTGTGTAGGTGTGTTTGTCCTACCTGGAATATATACTGATTGTTTACAGTACTTGGGGTGAGAAGCCATGGTCCCACTGATGTAGTTTCACACATCTGGGCACAGCTACTAGGCTGCAGAGCATGGCAGTGGCTGTTACTGATAGTCTGTCATGCGTGTGCCCTGACACTATGCTCTTGCTTTTTAAAATGGAGCTGAAAATCTCTTCACCTGCCAAGGCTTGAGTTCATCGTCCTGTGTCTCTCTTGTGATAGAAATCACAAACACCTAAAGCAGAGTGGAGAATGAAGGAGGTGGGAGGAACAGTTCACTCCCTAGGCTGTTTTAGGTGTGAGTGATGCCATCAAATGTTTCAGGAGAAACAGAGCCCTGAACTTGGGTCTTGGCAGGTAAGCCAAGGAGGAAACTACTTCCAGCTTTCTTGCTTCAGAACGTGGTTGAATTTTTATTAACTATTTATGATCACAGAACTTTTTCCTTGATATATATGCATTCCATATGTATATATGTGTGTGTATCTATATATATGTATATTCATATGTATATATACGCACATACTTTGGCAATCTAATTGTATTTGTATTTCTAATAGAACATGATTGTATGTGTCTCTGACAAAAGTTTTTTTCTGATTTTGATACTGATTCTGTGTGGATGAGGGGAGGGGAGACAAGGGCTTTCTGCCTAGCCTGGAAAATCACTTTTCTTGCTGACAATGCCATATTGAAGCCTGTACCAGAACACATCCTGCACTATGTCAAAGAAATTTGACCACTGAGTTGAGGACAGGATCTTGGGGTTACTGTCCACCTCAATTTTCTTGAAATAACTGCAGTGACCTGTTGTAAAATAAAGAAAACAAAAGGGCATAAAGCTATTGATCAAAGGGAAATATGTGTGTTTCTATGGAGTGGAGTGAGTTGTTCCAAGAATCTGAAGAATTAGCATCATTCTTCTCACAAAACACAGCTTGGAGATTAGAAGTTCTACTTTTAACAGACTACTCTCTTCATAGAGAACCTTGGGCTGAATTCAAAGCATGGCCCTGGAGGTGATAGTATTGTGATATTAACCATTCAGCTACACATCAATGGAGATTACCTCAATTAAAGAGTATGGAGTCCGGACCATGACACTTTAATGGATTTAAGACTTTCCCCCGGTTTAAAAACCTCTTGCTTTGAGTTTAGGTGCGGTTTTAATTGTCTGTGTATCAGCTCTGACTTCAGGCACTTACGAAATTAAGGCCCACAGACACTTAGAAATCAAGAAGAGCCACAGAGAATCAAACTTGTCATCTGTCCAGCATCAGTTGATTTACTGCTTTTCCTGACGTCCAAGGGATCTCATGGGGACTTTTTTCCCTTGCAGCACTGATCTTTCAATGAGGTGCTCGTGCCTGTCCTGAGCAATAACAAGGAATAACAGTGAAGTGTGAGTGACTCTTATTAGGAGGGGTAAATGTCATTAACACTTACTGTTGCCTTCTAGGCAGTAAGAGGACAGCATTGAATGTAGACAGACAACCCCCTTTTACTTATCAAGGTACATTTTGATTCTAATGAAGATGAACTCCTGTATTTTAATTAAGAAATTTACTTTTCTTTCCTGTGCTGAAATATCTTCTACGATTTGCTTGTCATTTTGCACCATGTCCTAGCATTTTGAATACTTAACTCGAAGCCGGGAAATATGTATTATTCTACTGGCTCTAATATATTAACTTGCTGCATGAGTCCTTTGTGCTTCAGCTTGATTTTTCTCCTCCCCTATGGCTTTTACAAAATGTTCTAATCATCCCAATTAATACTTGAATGTTGTTAATTAATGTTTATGAAGTGCTTTGAGATCCTCTAATGAAATAGAATGTGTAATTATGATTATTCTTTAGTCAAATTCTGAAACATCACCACCACTGTAACAGTAATTTCAGTAAATATTTTTTAATAATTTTTTTGCAAATGGAAGGGGAAGGATTTGCTTTATTAGTTCATTTTTACCTTTTGTAGTAGGGGAAAGTATGTCTTTTTATATCCAGTCTTCGTGGATTCTTCATGATGAATCTTACCATAATTGCACCCTCAAGTCTTATATTTTTCATCTGCTGGAAAGGGTGGGGGGAAAGGGTGTGGAGAAAGAGCATGGAAACCTGTGTTACAGACTGACAGTCATCCTGCAGAGAAGGAAGTCACTTGTAGGACAGATAGACTTTTAAGACTGCTGGCCTGGTATATATCAGCTTCCTGGAATTTGTGTGTATCTGTATCACTTGCATAGGGATGCAGATATGGTAATAGAGTTAATGTAATTACATTTTTATCCATGCAATCTGGATATTGGATGTCTTTAACTTGTATCCAAGTTCACATATGGTGCTGTCAAATAGGAATAGAAGAAATAAACCCACTCATCAGGTTGCTTGCAATCTAGCTTATGTTGCACCAGGCTTCCCATTAAAAGCTCTCAGACTATTTGGAAATAGCTAGGGCAATACCTGGGAAAATTTACTCTGTTCAGTTAGCTAAATTTATAGCTGAATGAATGCTTCGTTAATGGTTCAGAAAAGAATTGTCACTACAAAAAGTCAACATAATAATATTAACTATTTCAGTATTAGTAACCTCAAACCTTAGAAGGTCATAAATTCAGATTCTGAAAATTAGGGAATTGGTTTAAAATGTTAGATTTACTAATTTTATTTATTTATTTACATTTTATACCAGAGAAAGTTAGATTTTTATTTTCAAGTTTCTTCCTATTTTGAAACTTAAAATGAAAAAAAAAAAAAAAGCAAAAGAAGAAGAAGAAAACTTCTTTGGATAGAAAAGGAAATCAATACAGGAACCCCAGGAAGCAGACACAGTAAAAACAAAAACCAACAAAAAACCCCCCACCAAAACAGAAGAAAACAAAAAACAAACAAACAAAAAACAAAACCAAAACCAACCAACCAAACAAACAAAACAAACAACAACAACAACCAAAAAAACCTTGCCATATAAAGAGATTTTTGATAAAATTGCAAGGATTGGCTGTTCTGCAGTAATGTTCCTGCGTACATAAACTTTAAATAAATGTTATATTATTATACTTATATATTAAATATAAATATATATAATGAAATATGCTATATTTCATGTTATTTCATATTAATGTTGCAATCCACAAAAATGCTTTTGTCCAACCCATCTCTTAGGAAGAATTTCATAAAATAAAAATAAATTTGGGTTTAAAGAATTTAACTGGTACAAATTTAGTTGTTTTCCACATGGGAGCTGATTTCCTCTTGATAGGAGTATTTCAAACAGTACTAGAGAATACAAAACAGATCTCTCTTCTATGTAGGCTCAAAGAGTTGTGAGGTAATGGATATAAGACTCATGAGATCCATTTTCTGCCACAGCTGAAGGCAGAGATACGTTTCTTGGGAGAAAAAGGATGGGTAATTAATAATGTCTGTAGCAGATTGCTCACACAACTGTGCTTGTTCTGAGGCTGCAGAAAACCTGGGTGTTACAGAATGTAAGAAGCTCTTGTAGGGTAACTGACTGGCAGAAGTGGGGTGCTCCAGAGACAGAATGGCAACCAATTATGATGTGCGTGCCATCTGATAACCATGGCAGTAGTGGATCGAGAGTTGGACTTGATGATCTCAGAGGTCCTTTCCAACCTGGCTGATTCTATGATTCTGTGATTCTGTGATCTCTGCACTGGTCACTTCCAGCCTTCATTTGGAGGCTGTGGCTTGAGAAGCCTGTGTTCCTCCACCACATACTGCTAGCAAGTTGATTGTACCAGACAAGCTTAAGTGGAATTTTAAAGAGTAAATTTCCCATAATGCCTAGTTGTATGTCTTCTCAAAGCCTGGAACTTAATGTGTTATGAACTGAACTGTCCTTGGCCCTGTATATATTTCAATTTACCAATTTTATTACCATATTGTAGTGCAGTATTCTTACATGTAGTACTAATACTAGCCTACAGCAGTTATTAAGTGGAAGGTTTTTCTGGTAGTTGGAAGAGAATCTATTCTCCTGGAATGCGGATACCTCTCACATTGGGTCATGGAAACACTGTGAATAAGTAACCTGAGCTATACACTTTTTCTGGAGCTGCGGAAAAAGTAAAAAATACATGTTTTTTGTTTGTTTGTTTGTGTGGGGTTTTTTTTGGTGAACAGTAACCTGCAGGATAAAATAGTTCAATGAAAATATAATACCTTAGTATGGAACTGCTTGTTATATTGATGTTGAGATTTGTTTAGAGCAGGATAGAAATGCCAATGCAATATAAAGTCTTATAGGCTTTGAAGCACGTGAGAACTTTGATTGAATCCATTTGAGGTGCTTCAGAAGTGCTTCAAACTGAAAATTTGAAATGAAATTATACATATACTCCCATGCCAGAATAATAGCTTCAGTAATACTGTATGAATTTAGGTGTTATGAATACCAGACTTTAGGTGTGCAGCTGTAAAACTTTCCCCCATCACCAGTCTGCTTTATGCTGTAGTACTCTGTAAGTCCCTTACGAAGATACACACTTCCACTTCGGCAGTGTTTACCCTCAGTTCATACAAGATAATTGTACTGGAATTTCAGCAGCTACTGCACTTTAGGAAAGTCCTTCTTTCTTTGTTTGTTTGTTTTTATCTGCTTATTCAAATGAACAGGACTTGTATAACAACGCTTTCTGTAACTAAGAGATGAGAAGGAAAGTGCTGAAAATATAGGTAGTCTCTATATGTTTCGTGTATGTGGCTGGGTAGTAGAGAGAGATACTGGGAGTTCCTGCTCTGAAGAAAAAGTAGTACATCCCTTTTGAAGCACCAAAGAAAATATAGTAGAGAAGTAGGGTGGAAAGAGGTTAAGAAGATGAAAACCAAAAGAGTTCTCGGCTTACTGGACGCTAGAGACGTAAAGGCATAGGGAGCCAAACTTAATTTGTTACCCAGAGAACTGCTCAGTTGCTGTCAGAAAGTGGTTGCTGATTCACTAAGGTGTGTAAGCACCTACCCAACTTTAAACAATTAATACCCTTGACTTCAGCAAAGATCTGTTCACATGTTTAATGTTAATCGTATGCTTGTGTATTTTTTCTGAATTGGGGTCTCAATGAATGTAGGTCAGCTGAGGTCACACAACAGTTCTCTTCCTGTAAGCATTGCCCTTTAGTTAAAAAGAGATGAATAGTAGGTTGTGAGAGCTGTACAAGAAAGTATGTTTCAATTAAAAATTGTAGGCTTCTAAAGATTCTTGGTATATTTTTAACTGTTTTCACTGGGGTCGAGTCCATTTGTCTCTGCACAGACATTTATCACATCTCTCAAAACCAGATCATGGATCATTTATGGCATATTTTACAAATGGAGACTCACTAATGAAGCAGATTCTCATAATGAGGCCTTCAAGTCAGTTTTGTCAATGTCCGGGTTGACCAGAGCCTCACTAAAGGAAGATCTTAACTTCTTTGGTCCATGTTGCTGCTGTCTTTCTTTCCTGCCCCAAGCAGGAGTTTTGTGGAGTAGGTGGCCTGCACCCACCCAACCACCCTAGAGCGCAGCTCTTTGGCTGCACAGGGAGCCAGGGCTTTGACCAGCCTGCCAAGCTGATTTTGTTGTACATACAAACTAAGGTACATATGTTCCCTTTGAAACATGTGGGCATAATTTATCAAATACCCTTCGTGCAAAAGAGGAGGACTCTTGCAAAAGTGTTTTAAGTACTTGTTACTACATGAAAAACTGAGGTAATGTGAGGAACACAGTACAGCTAGGGATCAAATAGAGAGAAGGGAAGAGTCCTTGAATGTTAAATTTCCAACAAACTTTGGCATGTTTAGAAAACAGCCTTCTTTCCTAGTATCCTGGCTTTTTATTGCTATTAGCAGCTTGTCCTTTGTGTCATTCAAGAATTTATAATGAATTTAAAAAAACCAAATAGTACTGCATTTTCTATGGAGGAAAACAGGGAACTTCTGCTTTTGCTGGATGGGCCCAGTGTGTGGAACTGAAAAGAATACGCTGTTGTGTATAATCCTTGAAGCATTAGTTCTGACCTGCTTACATGGTAAATAATATTGACTGATAAAAAATAAACACACTCGTGGTTTGAGCCATATGTTTTACGACAATTTTAGTGGCTTTGTTTGTTTGTTTTTGCTGAAAGGTAGCCAACAAAATTTTGAAATTATTCTTTTTGTGTATACAATTTCCTAAAGTAAGTTACAATTTTACTTTTTGAGCATGATAGCAGCAGGCACTGATATCTCCATGCAAACTTGACTTTCAGAAGATGTGCTTCCAAATTCATAGACCTATCCCTAAAGAAAAATTAAAGATACTGATATTTCAGTTTCCATCTAAGAATTAAAGAAACTGATATTTCAGTTTCCATCTATGAATATAAGAAAGAAAATGGTTATTTAGAGGCAAACTGCTTGTAACCAAGGGAACAACTTGTGCAGTAAGGCACTGTATAGTTGAAGTGGAGAGATCAAAACTAAGCTCACCTTGCTCACTCTAAATGCCATGCTTTTTGATAGTTAAGGATAGGGAATTAACTTTTCAAATTTCACTCTTTGTGAAATTTGACTTACATTTCCTTTGCCTTTTGACAAGCTCTTCTAGCATGTCACTGTTTAAGCATTAAAAAAAAAAAAAATAAAAATAAGAGGGAAGGAAAAGAAGGGCTTAATCAGTAATATCTGGGGATATCACTGCAGTATTTTCAGAAGGCTACTAAAGCTAAATCCAACTCATATTGAGTTTCTGAATCTCTTACTGTACCTTTGAAAATGATGTTGTGTTTGTTTAGTACCTAAAAGTTGGATGAAAAGCAGTTTCTACAAAGCATAGTATTTTAATAAAAATACTGTAATGACCAGTGACCAATTCTTAAGATAAACTATAACAGTCTTATTCACCTTGATTATATATTTAAGTACTGATTCATTGTGTGAGAAGTTCAAACACTGAGGAATCGCAGCAGCTTTCTGTAAGAACTGGAATGAAACAGACAAGGAGAAATAATTTCATCTTGTGAAGATCAGAAAGCAAGTAATGACTAAGCTTGACTAATATCACATCCACCCCGAACATGCACAGAGGCATATACACACACAGAAGGCTATTTACCTTTTAGTGATGTTCACTTTGCCTAAACTGAAAAATTTGTACTAAATCCTGCAGTTACAATGCTAAATCAGTTTCTGTCTTTATAATCTAAAGCCTTAGAAGCTTTTTGAAGTGTGAACCTTTTCTGGCTCACACACCTCCTCCAGAGCATGCAAAAGCACAGTGTCCCTGTGGCATAGAATTGAGAAGTGGCAGTAACCATAAAGAGGTTTTCCTCCATCTTGTAGGAACCCAGCTCTTGCTGACTAACCGTTGTCCTACTATTTTGCAATCTGTTTGAGAGCATATTTCAAGATAAACTAAACTTTAAGCTTAAGCATTTAGTTAGGTAATACTTTAATGCTTTTTCTCATCCTTTCTCTCTCTCTCTCTTTGTTTTGTTTTTTTTTAAATAAATTGGCCATTTGACACATTTTGTTGGAAGTCAGAAGTGTCTCTGGTCAGACATCTAGTGCACGATTCCCAGCCTGTGCTTTGTGGAAGCCTAGAAGTCAGTGGAGCACCTGCTTATTGTCTTGGCACCTGACTGGTCTTGCAGGTATTTAACTGCTCTACTGCATTAAAAGACCACAAAAAAACCATCAAATTCTTAGTTTGTTTTTCTTCATTGTAAGCAGTTACTGCAGAGACATATGTTTGCAGTGGAATAGGAAAGGACTCAAAAATAATTACTTTCATGGTTATGTTCACATTACAAAAATATTTCCAAAATGAAGGAGGGGGACGATGTTTGTGTGTGGTTGGCGGGAGGGTTGGCTCTTATTTTGGGGTTTGTTTTGTTTTTCCTGCTTCTCCTGGTGCAGGATTTTACAAGAGAAACAGACAAGACAGATTTTTATTCGGTTCACATGTTATATACTCAGTACTACAATGTTTCATTCTTTTGGGAAAAACTGTGTAACTATATTATTGTCGGTGTAAGAATGTTATATTATAAGCTTAACAAAGTGTCTTTAAAACTTGGGAGGGTCTGTAGGTAGAAGAAATTATGTCCACAAAGTATATTTTTTCTCATATTGGAAAAAAACTTTTTCAAACACATTTCTTTTGCTTATTATATTTTCCCCCCCATTTATTCATGTCAGTACAGGAAACATTCAGCATCTGTTCTCTTCCAGAAGCCCTCAGGACAAATTAAAAAGCTGTTCTTGCAAATTTATCACTATTATTAAGAACCATATTTCACCTCATGGTTATCTCAGCCCTTCTCTAGCTCTTATCTGCACTCTGTGATGACATTGCCTACTTGAGCAAGGCATCGTTCCAGCCTCGTCTCATCTTTCCCACCTTAATTTGTACCGATGCATTGCAGTTTGGTGACAGACAGTTGTTCGTGCTTGAATAACCCAAGATTTGAATTCTACAGTTTGTGGCATCCATGTAATGCTTAGCAGTGGGTACAGCTGTTAACTATTCGCTTATAAATAATCTTTTTTCCCTCTCAACCTGTCTCCCAGGTAGTGTACCTGTCACCATTAATAACTCATCGGTAGCTCCCCAGTGATTTGTCCCATCACTTGTCATTCACAGTGGAGCGCTGCTCAGGCCTGCTATTGAAGCTCACATAAGCTCCTTCAGCTACTCACTCATCCCAGCAGCTGCACTGTTTCATATTCCTGGCTTGTGGAAAATTGCACTGATGGGTTCCAGCATTAGGCAGCTCAATTGTCCCCTCTCATCGCTGACTGTGTGCCGAGCCTTGCCTTAGGGAAGTATAATGTATAATGCTCTGGCCAGTGAGATACCTTACAAATTGTTTTAAGTCAAGTCTCACTCAGCCATGTTGATTTCACTGAAAGTTTAATCCTGGAGTTAGTTTGAACCGTTATATATAGCAGTTATGGGCACACATCTATTTTAATGCTATAAAGAGTGTCCTACTGTTTATTTTTGCTGTGGCAGTACCCACAGTGATATTCATCCTCTAGAAATCTGAACAAAAAGACAACTGAGACTCTGTATCAGCTACCTATTTGGGGGGAGGAGAGGGAAGATAAAAGTGACTTTGGTTGCTACCTTGTTGTAAAAAGTTATATTTTTACTCCATTACTCTGCATAACAGAATACTTGTCCCATCTGTTTGAGTAATGCACTTTCTTTCCTAAGTAGCCTTGGCTGGGGAAGTTACTTTTACCTGATCCTCTTGCATAGAAGAAACTGACTGTAAGCAGTCTGTGAAGAGGAAATCTTTAGGGTCAAGGCGAAAAAGAGACAGATCTCATGAACAAAGATAGTACTTTGGAGAGGTGCTCTGAAGCAAAGTGATACATAATTAGTTGCTATATTACTTTTGTAGCTGTTGCATTAAGACAGTTTTTGCCCTGACTGGAAACTGAGGCAAAGCAACTTGCATCATTTAACAACTATATTTACGTTAATTATTATAGTACTCTTTGGGTTGAATAGTGAGCTTGAATTATTTGCTTATGTAAAGATTCTTGCAAGAGTACTTGACATAGGCAGGGACAGTTTTCACTCAAACAGGTTAATCAGGGCCTCCTCCAATCTGGCCTTCTAACAAATCAGTGAAAATCAGAATTCTTCTGGAGGAGTGGCACTGCAGGAATGCCCTGAGGAAAGCATTACTGGGAGAAAATGCCCATGCTGAGTTTGCTTGGATGATGAGTAAATGGCAACTCCTAGAGGCAGACATTCCATGCAAAGAGACCTGGGGTTGAAATACTCCCTCCAAACTCTTTGTAATAGTCTAAACCACTGATTGTATGAAGGCACATTGTTAATGTATGAGCACTACTGATTCTTCACAAAAATATGTGTACTTAAGACTTTTTATCTGGGTTACCAGTTGAATAATAATTTCCACTGAAGAACACTAAGTTAGCAACTTCAGATGCCTAAAGTAACACTTCAGTGAGATGAACCAGCACTAGAATATTTGACCCTAATTATGGGGTCTTGTAATACTCATTATCCAACTAGGTAAGCTAGATTGCTGACCTTATTGGTTTAGGTGCAAAACCTGTTGAACGCACTGGGAGCAGTTCCACTGCATGCAGGACACAGGAGGCAAGTACCACTTCAGACTTTATCTGAGGATGCAATGCAGACAGTGTGTTGAGGTGAGCCTGTCCATGAACGAAAGGGGAACTTCACCTTGTGAAGGAATTGGCCTGGAACTACCTTCTGGGTGTCAGTTTACTGGACTGTTCCACTCTTATGGGGTTGCTGGTTAGAAGCTCTTCTTTCTGTTGAAATAAATGCTTCTTCCTCACAATTAATTATTAAGTGTTCCAGGACTCTATTATGTATTTATGTGTTCTTGAGAGCTCTTCTCCTACATGTGCTCTCTCTCTCTCGCTCTCTCTCATTGGTGTTATAATGTCATTCTGATAGCTGTTCACTCGCTTCATTTCTCTCTGTCAGTTTGTTGTTCTGTCACACAAAAGAGGAGAATGTTGCATTGCAGAGGGAATCATATGAGACCAACAAGGGCTGGAGGCATTGTAAATTAATGGAAGACTATTTTTATTCTAATAAAAGCAAATTATATATTGATTTGGAATATCTAGATTCCACTTTAAACTTAGAAATATTTTACCTTACTGTAGACAACCTGTGCACCAGCTGTTCTGTGTAGTTTTGGATTTCTTTAGGTACAAAATGCCATCCTAAGTTTTTGGCTCCAATTGTTTTTGGCAAGGAGAAAATTATCTTTCCCCAAGTTTATTAAGAATGTATTTTCTTTTTTGCTTTCCTCTCTGTCACACCTTTATTTTTTCTTTCACCTCTATTGGTATGAGGAGTCATTCCTCAAAGAAATCTTTGAATGTACACACACACACGCATTCACATTGACTCAGTGTCCCCTACCTCTTCAGGAGTTGCTCTTGAAAAGCACTCTCTCTTTGGTTTAAAACACTTGCTTTCTGCTGGATGCAGTGGGGTTAAAAGAAAAGTTTGTGGTTTGGCACTTTCCAGCTGTTTCTCAGGAGAATATAAAGTGTTTGTGGATCAGGTCCAAACCAGTGGATGTTTAAGAGAAGGAGAAAAAAAAAAGCTAGCTGAAGAGCAACATTCTTGTGTGACTTCATTACCTTCTGTTGTGTTACAAAAAGTTGTTTTGCTTTACAGTTTTAAACCCTCAAAAAAAGTTAGAAACACCGAATGACCTCCAGGCATTTTGGCTCTCCAGACTCAGTTTATCAAGTCTCCTCTACCTGTTTCTCTGTAAAAACCCAGAGTGAAGTGTGAAAAGCATCAGAAAGTCTCATTTGTGCCAGTGCAGCCTTTTAGTTGCTTGCCAGCACCTTCATTTCTTCATATGTTTCTAGCTAAGGTCTAACATGGAACAAAAACCCGACAGCAATAGAGACCAGATGCTGGTATTTCTTCTCTGTCACTTGGCTGCTGAGCAGATGGAATTTATATCAATCGGGCATGCTAGGAGGAAGAGGCCGTGGCAGCCAACATGTGGAACTGGGGCTGAGTGACATTTTTGCTAATGTTTTGTCCTTGTAGAACATTATGCTTCCTCTTTGCTTATGAGCTGTGGTTTTCCTGACTCAGACGAGGTTCCAAGCCCAGCTGGAATGGTTGTCTGCCCACCACCCCCCTTTTAAGGGAGTGCTGGGAGCAATGGAGGAGTAGTGGGGCCCTGCACAATGGAGCTCTTTATAAAAATACCTGACATCTGCATGCAATGCACCAAATCATCATAGCTGAGCACAGAAATTCACTGGGCATTACCAGTCACTTTTTGTCTGGTTTTGTATGCTTATTTGATTTATATAATGAGTGAATGCCTCTGGCAAAGGAGTACTTTGAGCATGTTGTTGGACAGGAGAAATTTTCCAAGAGGTATTGTCATACATGTTCTCAGAATAAGAGTATTAAAAGAAAAAAAAAAAAGAGAACCAGGCTTTTTCTCTCTGTTTTCAATCACCTCTTGAGGGAAAAAACCCCCCACACCAAAAAAAAAAAAAAAAAACAAACACAAAAAACCCAACCAAACAAAACAACACAACAACAACAACAAAACAAAACCAAAAAACCAACCAAACAAAAAACCAAACCAACCAAACAAACAAGCTCCCACCACAAAAAAAACCCAAAAAACACAAACAAACAAACAAACAAAACAAAACAACAACAAAAACCAAAACACAATACCCAAAAAGCAAAACCTTGAGAAAACTTCATAAAGCATAAACTACTCCAGTACCCACTTGGTAAGGCTGTTCTGCAGGCAGAGATTGTGTACTGCAAAAACCATAGAATGAACGTGGGCAATGAAATTTTGGAAAGTGATATGAAGACTCTCTGTGCACAAAAATTAAGTTCCCAGTGGGGCTGCCAAAATCAGCAAAGAAACAAAGCAATTGAAGGCAGTTAATTTCAAAACTAAGAGAAACAAAAAAGAAGTTGTGGAGGGAGTGCTATGGTGGTATGGTTTCTGTTCTACCTCTGAAACTGTTCCTCCTCCACATGAAAAGTGGTGTGATTACTAAACAGAGAGCTTCTTGTGAGTAAGGATCTGCACAAATCAGACTTCACTGTCAGGAATTTATGGTTGTGCCCAAGTTAAATGGTTTATAATCACTTATGCAATGAATTTTAAATCAAGTTTAGATTTACATTACATAAAAATAAAATAAATGAAAAGTCTTTGGGACTTTAACTTGACAGAATTTGTTGCACTCTTTAAAGGGGGAATGGTGCAGGAAACATAAGCTTTTGGATCCCTGAGGACTGCTGTTTGATTTGTGTGTCTCATCCTGGCTAGCCAACCTCTCTTTATCTGAGAATGCTGCTATAGCTTGTTAGTTCCTTATTCATCTGGAGGGGTCACTAAACATTTGGTGTGAGGTGTTACCTCCTCTGTCATGTTGAGAGTGAGCTGTCCGAAGGCAGCTTTGGGCTGGTTTAGGAATGAAGGGCTGAAGGCATCCTTGAACTCCAGCCTTGTTGGTGCTCTAAAGCATTTACTTCCTGATTGAACCGCTAACTTGTCCTGAGTTTTGAGGTCTGATGTTTTCCATACTGGCCCAACCACTTACATGGAATCTAAGACATTTAGCAAAACAAGTAATCATGATGTACATTTTTTGTGAATATGAATTAAAGTAGCTTCCTTTTATGAGGCAATGTGCCATATTTTATAACACAGCAGTAAAGCAATATGTCAGTGTTAGATGCTGGTAAGATGAACTGAACATCGGTGCAGTCCAGTGCAGCAGGTGGAGGCCACATACATTTTAGGTGTAGTCATATGGTATTTCACGTGTCATCGTCTCAGTTGTGTTTCATTACTCTATAAGCATGAAAAACACCTCCTAGAACCAAACATTTTTTTTTCTTCTCTTAGGTGACAGTGCTCTATATCTGGTCAAACTAAGACCATAATGGACTAATTTTTCAGACTTCCTTAAAGTACATGTGACCAGGAAGGTGTTTGGCTTCTTTTTTTCAGGGTGTTGTGTTTTTTGGTTTTCTTTTTTTCTTTAGTCATTATGTGAGATTACGTAATCAATAAAACACTTTTAAATGTGATCTGTAAAATGAAGCTAGAGGAAATATATTACAGGATTCTCTTATGTTTCTCACTGGGGGAATGTTTCTGATAAGTAACATTTCCACACAGATTTTGTCATATTGAAATATGAGAGGAAAAAAAAAATTCCTTGCAGTAAAACCGCATTAATGATTAGACTGTATTCTCATAATTTTCATCTTGTGATGTTCCAGAGTAGTGTTAGCATAGGGAAGAAGGAGGAATTATGATAGACTTTACCAGTAAGTTTGGGATTATTCATAAAGAAACTGCAGTAGGGGAACAGACTGGATGGATGAATCTGATTTTTCCTTGACGAATGGGATGCATATCTTGACTCTCACCTCCTGAACGCTTGCATACATGGAGGTAAACAACTGCCATTGCAGTAAAATCCATAGTCCTTCACAAGACTTAAGGAAATAATTTTTTTTTACATTAATTAACCCGTATTTGTGACAGTACATTAGTAACAGTTTTCTGGTACTGATTTTAATTCTTGATGGCTGAAAATAAGAGATCAATGCACATGGAAATAAAAGAGATACTTTTAAGATCCTTTTAAGTGTTACTAGGGCTACAGATCTTGGCTATTATTTAATTGTATTTTGCTTACATACAGTAAAAGGGAAAAATTGCCATATAGGGGAATGTAAATCATTGATGTTTTGTAGCCCAACTGAGTTAGTCTCCCTCTCCTTCGCATACAAACATGTGTGCCACTGTAGAACAGTACATAAACCTCATAAATCTGAATCTTATCTGAATCTGCAGCATTTGAGGGAATTGCAGGAAAGGCGGTCAGCACAAACAGCCTGAGAAACCTCACATAGGTTTGGAATACAGCTCCCTGGTTTTCCAGCCATGACATGGTAGTTCAATTTGCACTCACTCTTAAGCTCTGGTTTTTGTATACGGTATGGCACTCCTCTGCTTTAGTTGTCTCAGGATGGCTTTGATTAGTTTGAGCCACAGAAACAAATAGTGCATTTTAATACCAAAAATAATGAAACTCTGCAGTTGTCTTTAGTTTTCTTATTAGGGAATGTCTGTTAGTATTGTTTTTGATTCTGAGAGGATGTAATTGTCCTTTTTATCTGTAGAAGAAAATAAACCTTGTGACTAATATGAAATGTTGAAAAAGGACATTTTAGAAGAATATCCAGAAAGGAAAAAAACATGCTTGAATACCTTTAAATTGCTGTTTGCAATTGTTTCCATGCCAGTTGTTCAGTTTACATGTAAAAATGCTAGGTATTTAAATGTGCAAATAGGGGCAAATTCTGAAGATACATTTTTCAAGATGTTTTTCAAAATTAGTTCCAAATTTTTCTTTTTGTTCCTAGCAGATATGCCTCTGTATCAATGTGTCCAGTATGCCATTTTCTTCATATAGCCTTGGAAATAATTATTAATTGTAGTGCTCTCTTGCTGTGAATAATGAAAATAAAATTAGACTGTATATTGTGTTAAGATTGTTTAAATGAGGCCTTTCACCTGTGTTAGTATATCATGGCATAGCATAAGGAAGCAATAGTTTGAGTGTGTCAGAGGACAAAAGTTAATAATTTTCCCAGAGTTTAGCAAATGGTATGTATAGCACTCTGTGTCTAAAAAGAAATCAATGCAAGAAGAATAGTGTTGTTTTTCTATCATGAAATCTAATCAGTACAACAGTAAATAGGTCATTGGGATATTTGGTGACTATATATGAAACACAGAGACAGCTGGAAAAAACCCACCACAATAAATAATATGCTTTTTGCACTGGATTTGTAATTTTCTTTGTAACCTCACTGGGTTAAAACAATTTTAAAATCTTGCTCACAGGGTTGAATATTTAACAGAAATTTGTGGCAGAGGACTGAAAAGTACAGAAGAGCTCTTGTGTTTACCAGACCACCCTGAAAGGCAAGAGGGCATAAGGCACTTATAAACAGTGGCAGAGCACAAGCAATGTTGTCTTTGAAAAGTTTCATTTTTCCCTTGAATCAGATACAGTCTCTTGCTTGAGGTCACCACAGTTTGCAATCTTTGGCAGAAGGCTTCTTCCATTTTCGGTAGTGGCAGTCTGAATTTTTTGGAAGTGTTTTCTTCTCAAACTGCCATTATCTTCCAAACCTGTTTCATGTTATCCTTGTCAGATGCTTCTTCCCTGAGTTTCTCAGAACAAAATGTTGTGTTTTCCTGGGATTGGGTTGTGGTTTTTTAAGCTTGGAATTGAGAGTCATATGGTTATGATTTGAGAATGTCAAGCCTGACTTTTTTTTAAAGCAGTACCTTTTTCTCTGGGCAGTGAACTCACTGCAGAAACATCAAAGGGAATGTGTGCTGCTGGATCAAGGTGATTTTTTTTCTCAACCACATCATTCCCAGCTGTGGTTTTTATGATTAGAGGCAGGCGTTCCAGACACCTCTGAGTCCTTGCTAAGCATCAGATCTTTAACAGGATCCATCCCAGTTGAGTGACACTAAACAGACAGCCATGGGGAGTTGGTGGGATAGGGCAACAGAGGAGTGGTTCTTTGGTACTTTGTGCACTCGCCAGCCAAGCTTATAACAAACTCAGCTAATGCTAGGCTGTAGGCTGCCTAGAGGCCCTGCATTATGCCTTTCAGGACTGCTTTCATTAGCAGAGGGGATGACTAGAGCCCAGAAAATGCTGTCATTGATCCTCTCACACTGAGTGCATGGATGTGCAGCATTCAGGTCACAGCCTACTCAGCTTTGAAGCAGCTCCATTTCACACTCCTGACAGCCACATACTGCCGACATGCCAGAGTTGACACAATTCCTTCTCCGATCTGATTCTTTGCTCTGTGCCGCTAACTACATTGAATTCCCCAGAGATGGTCCTTCCACTAGAAATATTAACACTTGTTTACTGGTCCTGTTGACATATGAATTCTGAAAATAGGTGCTTCTGATAGCAGTACTCCATTTCATGCATTCTTGGTTTTACTGCCTTCCTTACTACACACTTGTAGAGAATATTTTTACTGTCTCTTCCTGAGCCCAAAACAGGCTGCAACATCTTCCTCAGAATAAAGTTAGAGACCCAGATTAGATCCAGAGTACCTAAAGAGTTATAAATACTTTGATTTTAATTGGAACTTTGTAGAGGAAAGGAAATTTCAAATCCAGCAATTAGCACAGAAGTCAGTTGGCTTGCATTCGAGGTAGTGTTGTGGAAGGTATATAGTACCTTGGAGGCCATCCAGAATAAAGGTCACATAATAAAGGTTCTGGTTAGAGCAAAAGCCAAAAGAAGAATGTAAATCAGTCAAATGTCACTGTAACAGAAAATCCAGACAGTGCACTGTGCTGAAATTGCTAAAGCTTTTGCAGTGCCATTGGAGCAGATCTTAAGAAGTCTGCTTAAAAAGGGCTTAAAAAAATTCTGGGGAGTTAAGATCTTGTTTCCAACTATAAGTTGATTTTACATTTCATTGTCTTCTGATATTCCTGAGCTTATGCTGAAGCAAGGAGATCCAAATCAGTACAGAGGAACTGGGTTACTTTGTGGCATATAGTAGGAGTCAACTCAGGTGTCTCAGTGTAAGAATTTCTTGGCTTTGTTTTGATTCAGAATAAACAATAGTAGTTGTTCCAGTACAAAAGAGAAGAGTTCCTGAAATCAATCAAGTTCCATTAATCACTGCAAGATGAGAATCAAACTTATTTGGCCACATGGTGAGGTAGTTAGTCTTTGCACAGGACTTTTTGTTTCAGTCTCTTCTAATGGTGGTAAGTGACCCTCAAAAAAGTTACATGCTTCGATTCAGAAAATAGTTTCCTGCAGTGGCTGGAATTGATGCTTTTCACCCTTTTCCTTTTTTAAAAAAATGAACACAGAAACCTTGACTTGGGAAAACAAAGCTTTGATTGATTATAAAATTGAGATTGTTTTCAAGATTGAAAATCTTGACACTCTATTTAAAAATACTTAGAGGTGGCTTCCGCAGTCTAGCCAAGTCTGGACCTAATGATTCAAGCAGTTCTCTGTAAGATCTTCAGCCCAGCATACAAAACTGAAAAATTTGAGATTCTGAGGGTCTCCTAGTTGATTTACCACCAACACTTACCAGAGCACTTGTTAGCCTTTTTTCTTATCCTGTGCTCTCTTGTAATCTTGTCTTGTCACTAATTTAGCTCTTTTCGGACTCTAGTGAAGCTTTCTATATTTTTTTCCATTGTTCCCTGTAATCATCAATCTGCATAGTCCATTTTTCCTGCTTTACCACCATCTTTTTGCTTTGGTTCTTCTTTTTAATACTACTCTGTGAAGAAGGACATTGAAGAAGAGAGGTTTGTTCTTGTTGGTCTGCCTTCCTCCCAGAAGAGGAAGAAAAGAATAAGTGAACAGGGTACAGCTCTTTTACTTTACTCCTATCTTGTCTTATTCACTTCTGCAACAATTTAGAAACAGCAGCCTGAGGGTGCTGGCAACTGTTCTCACTGAAAGGGAGCATTGCTTGGAATGTTTGGAACTACCTTTGGTAAGGAGCATATCAAACCTGAAGAAGTGAAATGGTTGTATTGATTAACTAATTTTTCAGTTCAATCCAAGAGTGTCAACTGCATGTCCAGTGTAATTATTCAGTAAAAAGGGAAAAGGCAAAGGAGGGAAATGGAAAGGATAATTAGGTTTAGAATTGGCATTATTATATGATATGTTTTGTACCTCTCCAATGGACTGGCAGCCCCAAGTCCCTTCCCGGAAGAGCCTGCAAATATTTATTTCTTTTCACAGTTTATTATATATATGGAGAATTACGGGAGTGCAAGACTAAATTTAGTCGTTTTTCGATAGAAGAAGTTTTCACTAGGATACACACGTTTGTTAAAACTGAGAGAAAATATTAGTGAAAATATTCCATTTTTACTTAGACTTGGGGTCAACACTCCTCATCAGACCTTGCAAATGAGTTAAATATACCCAAAGATGCCTGTTAGCCAAAATTCCTTTTCCCCTTCAGAACTAAAGATCTTCTTCTGCCTGAGGGGAGCCATGGACCCAAACCTGCATTATTTTTACTACCATTCTTTCTGACGTTTGAAGGTGGCTCTTCCACAGTTTCATCTGAAGTTTTTGCTTCTGGAAAAGAAGAGGGTTCAGAGGGGAAAAGAGGTATTGGATGACAGTTTGGCTAAAAAAAGGAGAGGGAGGTATAAGTTCTTGGGGGTATTTTTGTACATTAAATAATGAACTCATTAAATAACATAGCACCAGTGTGGTGAGCATCACCAGATAACTTAAAAAAAAGGTAAGAGGTAGAATACAAAGAGACTAGGGGGAAGCTTCAACTAATTATTACTCTGCAGTGAAGGCTGAAAAATCGGGACTTCTTACTTTATTTCATTTATAATAAAAGTGTTTTACCTAACAAATTAATTTAGTCCTGCCTTATCCTTGTGACTAAACTTGATAGAGTAGAAACATGTGAAAGAATGAATATATGACTGGCCTAAGAAAGCAAGAGTTTGAAATCATCGTTAAGGTTCTTTCTATACTTGAAAATACTTTCAGATAAATTTATTTCATAGTAATTTAATTTGAGGTGACCATATTCAACAAACCAGAAGATTAGGTGTTTTTCTTAAGGAGGAAAAAGCAGATAGAGTGGAAATAGTGTAAAATATTTAAGATAAGGTAATTTGGGTGGCAGGGAAAGGGCTATATTTTTTGTTGACACAATTGTCTTTTTAAAGAGTTGATGAGAAACTTCCTATTTAGAAATCTGATGGAACACCTAGCTTTTGAGTGTTCTAATTATCTTCCTCTCCAAAATAATAAAGTAGAAGACAAAGAGAAAGAATTTGGAAAACTGCACATGTTGACTTCAGAAAAAGAGGATGTTTAATACAGCATAAGTATCATAAACAAGTATCCCCTTGTGTTAACATTTCATACACTGAGTTCTTCTGATTCGGTAGTATACAGGCTGATTGGAGATGCCATAAACAACACCAGAGAAGGAACCACAGGGAATACTTTGAACTTACTTGGCAACAAAATTTGTTTGGGCTGCTAATGGCTATTACTTGACATTTTTTGTTCTTCATATTTTGTCTAAAACCTGTAATCCATCCTTGAAAGTTATACAAAACATATACACATGCAGCCTATTTATTATGTAAGTATCGTACAAAGCACAATAAGGTATATTCAAATTGTTTTCCAGTAGCCAGGAAATTTCTATACCTGAGATTGCATGTTAGCTTCAATGCCCTGCCCTTGGGCAAAGATGATATGATATGTATGACATCTATGACACGTTTCTCGATTCCAAGAACAAATGCTCATGGTGGTGGTGGTGAAGGATGTTTTTTGTATTTTGTTTATTTGGGGTTTTGGGGTTTTTGTTTGTTTGTTTTCTTGCCAAGAGTGACTATTCAATATTTGTTTTGTCTTTCTAATGGACTGTTCTAGGAATTCTTTTGCTTCATGATCTAACCCCTACTCTGGAATATAAGTACTGGTTTATCATTGGTCTTTTTTGCTCATTGAAATGGGTAGCAAATAGGTAGTTGCAAAACACTGATGAAATGCTTTTTCATACTTCTTTATAAAGTAAATAGGTGGGTTTATTTCCAGTCTGTAAGATGCTGAATAGAATTGTAAAACATATCTTAGAAAAGAGAAATATTTTGGTCCTTACTGACTCTAGAGGTATATGTGATAGTCCCTCCACGTGGGCTGATCACATAGACTTCTTTTCCTGTCAGGAGAAAGAAACAGTCCTTCTGTAATGAGATTTCTGTTATCCTGCAGCATGATGTATAAAACAATAGTTTGAGTCATGATCTAGAAATGCCACATTTTCTGTACTGACATGCTCTGGAGTCTAGCCCACCAAGTTCTTTATGTTGCAGATACTAGGAAAGAGGAATGCCACTCTAGATACTTCACTTCATCCCAATATTTCTCAGCCATAAGGAATTATTTACCTGAATCACAGAGAAAGGAGCGATCATAGCAGGAATAGCTTGAAGTTGCACCAAGAGCCTTACAAGGGGGAAAAGGCCATGACTGAGTGCATGCTTGTGCAGGATTATTAACCCCATAATAAAGACACTACCTTTTTTAAAGGAAGATACAAGAAATTTGTATCCTCATGATACATTGGTATAGCAGGAATCTTCAGAGCCACAATGCTGTTTTGTACCATTTGAGCTTTGTCTCTCTCCTGTCTCTGGCATGTTCTCTATCTTGTTCGTGGTGCAAGCCACACACTGAATCTTCAACTGAATTCACCATTCCCACCATTAATTCACTTTTCCAGTCTTATTTGCTCCCTGACAGAGATGTTAATCTGACTCTTGATCTCTGTATTTGCCAAGATTTCTTTTCTCTTGCAGTCATCAGTTCCTCCTCCTGGCTGTAATAAGGAACATTTTCAAAGAACTGTCCCTTCAACCCTAGCCACATCAGGCTGGTGCACCTTCAATTCAGACTGAAGCTTTAGGGAATGTAGCTCTGAAATTCTAACATGTTGCTGCAAATTGTATGCAAACAGGCTTATGTCCTGGCTTGATGACACGAGCTAATTTTCACAGGTGCCACAAGGAACATCCTGGCAAAGTTCTTATAAGATGTTCAGTCAGTAGTCAGAAATAAATTAACTATTGATACTGAACCTTGTACTGCTGCTTCAACTACTGAAGTAGTTATTACTAATCAGCCTGAAACTGACACTTAGCACAGGCCAGATGCTCAGAATGAACAGGTTAAAGGCAAGCAAAATGAAATAGATGTTTGTATTGGGAAGTTTTCAAGATCTTTAATATGATCACTTTCAAAGTTATAGCTATTACTCCTTGTATCAGTTCAGGGTCAGAGCTAGCATTTTTTATTTCACTATGTGATAAGTCTCTGAGAACTATTTACTTCGGAAGTTGCTGAAGAGTTTAGGAGAGCACTATGAGATCAATATGGTAGAGGTATTATGACAAAACAAGCTGGGTGTTCCTTGCTATGTTCCTTCCTATAAATTATAGGATTTATAGTGTCTACCTTAGTTTTATTTCAAGATAGCCTAGTGTGTGTGGCTGGTACTTACTGAGTTGATCACCAGAGGTCTCACTGACCTTTGCAGCCTTATATGACTCAGACTTTCACATGGATGAACTGTTCCGGAACAATTTCTTCCATAGCACTGGGCACAAACAGTCCTTTTAGTTACTTTACATCAGGTTGCTACTGCTGGTTTTTTGCTATTTTCTCTCTTTAGCCCTTTTTTTATATATTTTTTTTTTTAGGTCACTGTTGCAGGAGTATTTTATTACAATCACTCCAAGAAATTGACAGATTATGGTTCCTTTCAGGTCTCCATTAATTTTTTACTTAAAGAGAGACAGAAAGAAGTTTCTTTCTCAGTGCAGAACTAAACATCAATATTTCTGTTTATGTGAAACTCTGTCCTATCATAGCAGACTTTAACGCCTTTATTTTTGGTATCTCAGAGCAAAATAAGATGTTACTAAAATAATTATTTATATAGTAGCAAATTTATCAGATGTTATTTTTGTTCCTTTGTTCTTCACTCAAATTAAATTGATACACCTCAAATTATATGTGGTCTTTGGCTATCTAAAAGCATTTCTGGGTTTTGAGGGTGTAACAGAAACTGAATGTTATAGGTTTGAGGTACCAAAACTTAGAAGCCAAGAAAATTCTCCCTATTAAAAATGTTTTGCACTGATTTTTTGGAGCAGTACATCAGCTTGATGAAGAAATCCTGGTTTATAATTTTTCATATATCAAAGTTAGTTTCATAAAGGCTTTGCAGTTAGGTTCTGTGTTTAATAGTTGGACTTATAAATCCACAGAATGATATAATAGCTTGTCTTGCATTGTTTTAAGTTTACTGTCTTACATCTTATTCATCCTGTTCTAGTGAAAGCACTATTTCATGCTTATGTAAAATTAAAGTATTTAGTAGAACCTTACATAACATCTAGCTTCATGGACTGCAATAAATTCATGGGCTTTGGCTGTATTGACTTATTAAAGGCCATCCTGGATTATGAAGAACTGAGAAATCATAAGGCCTAACTTGACCTTACTGACTGCTGATCTTCTATGTGATACCTAGTCAAAGTTACATATCTTGAAGAGGACAGATCATTTTACAAAGAATGCATTTGGTTCCTATTCTTTCAACAAAATTATACAAAACTGAAAGAAATCTTCTTCTCACAAAAAAAAGGAGTTTTATAGGTAGGGTTAATATATTACATTTCAATGATTAACTGCCCTATGCAGATATTCAGATGGCTGACAGAAATGGGCGTTAAGAAGGAGGTGGCATTTTCAGGTGCTGAGGTTTTATAATGGAAAATTTGGACATTCTCCAGGTCAAATCATTTTAGTTGGTCAAAATATTGGTAAAGGTGTTTTTAGTAGTTTAAATATTAATCGTCATTAAAATAGTATTCTAAAATATGAAAGATTTGTATTTAAAATTCTATGAATAAAAAACTCCTGAACCTATTAGTGAACTATAGGCAATATACGGTGCCTCTGAGGCCAACACACCAGGTTCCTATTCCTGGCCAGACATGGATTAACATTGCAGGGTTTTGACAGTCTAGCACAGGCTTGTAGGAAATGAGAAGGAAGCACATAACAGGATTTTTTCTTCCCCTGTAAAGTCCTATTTAGGAAGGAAATATTTCTCAAGTGGAGCCTATGACATTCTCAAACATTATGTGAAGTCTGCAGAAAGAGGTGCCAATCCTCTCTTGGTGCCCAGGACACTTTCTAGTGTGACTTAGGCATTACAGAAGAAACTGTTAGGCATAGGTGTAGTATGATGTTGAACTGTGCAACAAGTCTTGTAGGAATGATAGGTTTTTGGGATGATTTCTAGTCTTGGTGTCTGATCTCACCGGAAAGATGCTTAATTTGCACAGATTGAATAATATGGGATGTTTTCTGAGATGCCTTGAAGTTTTCATAGACCTAGAGATGGATTTAATTGAGATTGTACTTAGTCTGTGTATGAGCATATTTGCATTTGGGAACTAGGATGCTGTAATTGAAGAACTTAAGTTGTGTGGGTTTTTGTCTTGCTGGAGTTTGATGGTCTGAAAATTCATAGTTCCATTTCTGGAATGTAACACTGATGCTGTGGCACTGTTTATTAACTGTCCTTCCATGTCTTTTTTTTCCCCTTTCAAACATGGTCCATAAATCCCAATTTACAAAGGTAAAAGCTACCTCTCATCTAATATAAAGTACAGATGTCTATCTGTCAGCTAATAAGACAGTTAGTTAGACTGGCAAAAGAATTGGCAAATGCCAGTTTCACTGACTAAGACTGTAACGGGACTGTGAAAAGTGTGTTTAACTATACAGGTCTACTGGTCAAGAAGTCACATGAGTTCTGTGAGCAAGAGTCTACTTATGTATATGTTGAATGCTGGGGGGAGAATTGAAAATCATATAACATTGTTTATTAAGTGATTATTCATATATGCAAATACATAACTGTCTCCTGCATTTAGAAGCTCTTTGGAAAAGGGTTGCAGCAGTTCTCAGGGTTGTTTGCTATTAAATATTAATCAGTGAATTAACTCCTGAATGTACCGTATGGAAGAACTGAAAATCTTTTCAATCTGCCTGAGGACCAGAGTCTCTCAGGACTTACATACTGAAGATATACGAATGCCAAAGGTCATGTATCATGTTGTTTCTGACATCATCTCTAAATTTTGCAAGATGAGTATTCATTATTTTGTCAAGCCCATTTATCTGTGTGTATAAAGAAAGGATTGATCTTAAATGGTTTTGTTTTTCAAGTGTTCTTTTAGAAGTTTTGTGTCTAATACAATAATTGATTACTAGGAAACGTTCTTAAAGGTAGTATATTTAAAATTCAGCTTCAAGGTGATTTCCTGGGGATAAAAGTAACCACTAATAAAAGTAATCTTAGCCACTACCTTTTTTCTTCAAAAAATTCTTTTAATGTTTTTCTTTTTTTTTTTTACGTGCCTTTCTTCACAGGCCTTTGTACGGTGCAAATCTTCATGATTCAAGGGTTAAAAAGCCAATGTAAGGTCTATAAATCAGTAGACAGTTTTACTTATCAGAGCACTGGTTTTTACTTCAATAGACTGCTGATTCTGTCATTCGTGCCAGCCTCTGCCTTATCACAAAGCCATCAGCCTGCATAGTGGAATGCTCTTTGTTTGGATTATTTACTTCTACTATAAACAAAGCTTAGAGGAAAAAATTTCAACTACAGGGCCCATCCACTGTCAAACTGTTGCTGGAAAATCACTGTCATGTGTTGCATAAAGTTGCTTGCTTTTCAAGAACACAACTGGAAATAGAATGTTTGTTTTTTAACACCAGCATATTTCACCCATGGTGAGAATTATGAGGCAATGGCCAAGACTTTTAAAACTGTAAAATTGCTCCTTTTATTTTTTAAGTTATCAAATGTGAAACACCGTGAATGCTGTAGGTATAAAAAGTAAACTCCACAAAACTGGGATTCTTTACTTGATTAATTAGCCATGATTTGAATGAGATTCTTTATACTGTACATCATATGAGATTTCTAGGACAATTTCAGTTCAGATAAATTTGTAACATTTTATGGTGCTTCAGTGTCTCCTTTTCTGTTTGGAAATGAGCAAATGTTCAGAAAAAGATGGAAAGTCAGATGATTTTCTTGAAAATATGTTGATGTGTGTTATGAAGTTCATGCATCCCACAGTAACCAAAGCATTTATGGTTTTGCATTTGTAACCATAAGTGGCATAATAGTTTATCTCCAAAGATGTCTGTTTCTGGTGTAGTTTGAAGACATGAGAATCTTCATCTCTATTTGTCTGCAGCTTATCTTTGGCAGTTTTCCTGACGTGAAATTCAATAGCAAGTTCCTTTCTGTGAAATGTGACTTAAGCAGCAAAGACCCTGAATTCCCCTTCAATTTTTCCTCCTTTACGCAGTAGGATGAGAATTTTTTTGATATCATTTTGGAGGTTGTATTCTTCAAACCATACAAAGTTTTGCTTTCCAGAGATGCCTTTTCTAAACACATATACTGGCACAGAAATGTTAATCAGAAATGCGATTGGGCTTGCATATCACCTTTGCCGTTAACTGAAGAAGTGTTGAGAGAAACAAAAAGGGCTTTCTTATTCATAGGCTATTGGAAAAGTTCCTTTAATGCTTCATAATTTGATCTTCTGGTACATCCCTTTCTAGAGAGCTCAATTTGAAACTATTGAACTCCCTTTCTAGGTAAAACCCCAGAAACTAGTAAGATTCTCTCTGCGAATGTATTTTGTGGCCTTATTGACATATTAAAAACTGTATAACATATTATTGGCACATAGACTGACCAGTTTAATTGATTAGTGATGTCACTTAAGTATTTATAAACACAATATTGTGTTGGTACATACACAGATATACCATGGCAATGGCAAAGTGCAAAATGCATTAATAAACTAGTCATTTGCAAATTCTAATATAAATCATATATGTAGTTCTGTGCTATACAAATTATATATAATATATTATCATTACAAATGTTACAAACTTGTGCATATGTCATTTATTGACTACTAAAGGGATTTTGCTGTATCTTGAAAAGATTCCAATATCAACATGGCTCAGGGGATCATTTAAATATCAAGAAGGTGAATGCCCATTTTAGTTGTCATTGAAACAGTGTGTTGTAAAATGCCTTTGGAAAAGGTATGCTGTGATGAGTATGTATTCCATTAACTATTCCACTGACCAGATTTTACGTTTTGGGGTGGTTTTTTTTTTTGAACTATGTGGACATAGTACATCCATCTGTTTGAAACAACATTATTTTTCTACCTAATTTCCCATTTTGTTGCTGCCGTTTTTTAGTGATCCGTGATTGATCTGTGATTGTTTTGAGATCCTTCTTCTGGGTGAACTAAGAGAAAAATAGGTTGCATTATGCATGATGCCAGATTAACAAACTGCAGTGGATCCTTCTGGGCACAGAACGTATTAGTCCTTGAGCCTCTGTCTCAGCTTCGTCACCATAACCTTTGCAATTGGAGACAGCAGTCTTTGAAGCATCATGCAGGATTTACATTTCCATTGGAAATGTGGATTCTAGCAATCAAGCCCTATTCCCTACAAATGTGAGATGAAGAGTAAGTGTCTTGCAAAATGGTTAGGGGGATTCTGTGGTTGTCTGTGAATAGATGATTAAATGATAAAGTTGTCAGAAGTTACAAATTGAGCGGTACAAAAAAATTGATCATTAGGAGAAAAAACTGCATAAAATAACATATTTTTCTTTACTTTGGACAGTGTATATAAACAACCTATTGTTTTTGGGTTACCACATTCAACCCACAGAGGGGAAGTGGTTATACAGGCAGCTGGGTAATTTCACACTAATGTGTTTTTTTCTTCTGAGAAATAATGTATTTCTCACAGGTGAAGATGCCTTTTTCTATTTGCAAATGTTTTCTTTTTTCAAGAAAACTGTAAATCTAGAACTAAGGAAAAATACAATTTTAGAGACTCATACTCTCAGGGTGAGGTTTCTACCCCACTTCCTACCCAATTAACCTTTCCATGCTTTAATAACTATCCCCTCCTCTTGATTGATACAGAAGAGCAAAATTATGGTGTTTGAGTGTTTTTCTTTTTAGGTTTTGTTTTTAAGACTTCTGAAAACATTACAGAACAGAAAAATCCTACTTTGTTGCCTGGGATGTGAATGGCCTGCCTGCATGCCAATGTTGTATGCAAGACCTCCTTGCCCTCATATTACCAAGTTGTGCTTTAATTTATAAAGAGATATCAAGAATCGTATGTCTTCTAGAAGGACTGCCAGAGTGTACCTCACAGTTTTCTAATAAAAGCAGGAGAATTGTCATGGCTGTCTGACTAACTGAGAATTTAAAATGCGATCTTTGAAGGATTTTGAAGGAATTAAATAACGAAGTTCCATTGAATTTAAATAGCAGTGATGGGAGAGTCATTAGATATTCACATTGCTTACTTTAGATGTCTAACATAGATGCTACAGCTGGGGCTTTGACTGCCTGAACTGGGGAGAGGCAGTGGAGATCACCTGTTAGGTGCCTCCAGTTAAGTAATAGCCTGATTTCTCTAACTCTTTTGGTTAATGATGATAATTTCTTCTTTTGTAGTCCTAATAAATTCTTTCCAGAGCTCCCGATATCCCTAGGTAATCTAAGTGGAGACTAATGGAGTTTTCTAAATCCTTTCTTTAATACTTGTTTTACTTCTTCTGGGAAATGGGGAGAAGATTCTAAACCATAACTTTTCCCAAGTTTCTCCCACCTAATTTTGTGCTCCTACAAGTCTTGGACTGGACAGGTTGGCATATTTTTGGTGGGGATTTTTTTAACTGTCCATGTCTTTCTTGGGGGGGGAGGAGGAGATGGAAAGGATTTAATTAATTAATTGTATTTAATGATTTTACAGCTATTTTAGAGATTTAAAGAAGAACAACAATAGAAAAGATCCATCCAAAGGAAGACAGTGGTGCAGTGAATGACTCTGAGTTATTTAAATAGCAATAAATATTCCTAGTGTCTCATTGGCAGTAAAAGTTACCTAGGTCTGTCAAAATTCATCTGCATGAAGGTTGATTTGAACTAAGACCTACCATATTTTCCTGAAAAATTCTGAAGCTCTTGTGGAGTGAACCTCCACAGTGACACTAAATACTTAGAGATGCTGTATGGTGATTTCTGATTTCAAACACAGGAGGACTGAAAAATACCTCTTATGCCTTTTTTCTTTTCTCTTGTCTTGAGTCATAAGTCTTGAAGTATGACAATCATCCTTAGCAGCAAATAAGTGAATATGAGCCTTGTATTTATTTTGTATACTTGCTTTTGATCAATAATTGTTGCTTTCAAAGAGTTAGTAAATTTTTTTTTCCCTTTTTGAAATCTAGACCAGAACAAAGCTCTTTGAACTCACAGAACATGGCCTTATAGACAAAAATACATGCTTAGATGGAAGAATTAGATTGTAGCCAAGCTTTACAGAGAATACTGGATGACAGAGCAAATGAGACATAAAAGTAGTAAAGTTTGGAGTGAGGACTTTAGCCTGTAAAGTGTTTCCTGAAACACCCGAATGGGTCTTATGCATCAATCAGTAAATAAAAAGCAACAAATGAATAAGCAGAAAAGATGTGTAAGAAAGAAAAACTGATTCACAGCAGATGAATCTGCATTCTGCAGAAGTTGACTTAGCCTGAGCCCTTATTTCCCTGTCCTTTAAAGCTCTTCTTGTCTCCACAATTGCCAGAAGAGCTGAAGAAGAGGTATCAAGTTTTTTGGGGAGGAAATAGCTGAAAGACCAGAGCGAGTTATGAGACACTACTGGCAGCGTAAAACACGTGCCTGTATGTTTTGTCATTTTGTTTTACAGGACCAAGTATATAGTGTGGTAGTTCTCATTTTCTCTAAGTCAGTTAGGATAGACATGTTCTTCAGTATATGAAATTCCTGTTTTCCAGAGAGACCAGAAGTGTATATGTAAATCAGGTCTCATCTCATCTCATAGAGGAGGCAAGGCCTGAGAAGTTTTGGAGCTTCATGCTCCCCACCTTCCCACAGCAAGAAGGATTGGATGGTGTTGTGACACAGAACTGAAATTAATTTCTGCTTTATCTAGGCTGTAGTATAATACACCCCAACCATTTAAACTTACTGCTAAGACATGCTACAGGTGAGTTTTTGTGAAGTTTCAATATTCTCATTACAAGGCCCCAAATAAAAGCCTAATCTGTCAAAAATGAAGGATATTAATATACACAATGCATTTTATAGTTGTGCGGTGGCCTTCAGCAAGAAGTGAATTCAGCTAGAGAACAATAAATAAATAGAATATAGTAGCCTACCTATCAAGAAGTGTGGTGACTTTTTTCAGGATGGGTCTCTGTTGGGGTTCAGAGCTCTCTTTGGTCTTATTTAAGTGGTGTTTTATCAGTCAGAAAAAATAGTACTAAACTATAATGTAGCTCTGCTAAAACAGATTAGAATAAAGATTTAATATACCACTTTCTGTGAAGAATCTGATACCCACCATGTAGTGCTGTAATGAAATGGAAACAAATGAGCCAACTCGAAGTTATGACTCTCTATGGTTTTTAGGTCTCTCATACATTTTTATAAAACATATATGAGAACTTCTGAATTGTGAGGGTTTTCTAATGAAATTGTGTTCCAATAAATGTCTAAAGTAAAATTCTTTTTGCAGTTCTGTGTGTACTGTGAAATACTAGCACTTCACCTGATTGCTGACCAAAATTTAAACCCAAATATCTGTTTTACAAAACTAAATATGTGCTAAGATAATGATGTATTCTTTAATCAGCAAGTTGTTGATCTTGCAGGTTAAATATTCTATGCAAAAATGGTTTTGTTTCTAGATACTAAGAATTTTTTTGTAAATATTGAGTTATGTGAACACTAGTAACATCTTTGTGCAGACAGGCATATCTGAAACAAGCTAAGTGTAGCTCCTAGTGTTCACAGAAGGGCAAACAGGATGGCTTATGAGTAATAAACACACAGTTCACTTGAGTAATGGCAATGATTTGCCTCTGGTTTCATGCATCAAACTGGAAGTGGAATACCATCATCTTCTCCCATAAAATTATTATCTTTTTCTTCATGTAAGGCTGTTGCAGATTTGGGGATTTTGCTGGTTTTTCAAGTGATGGAACGTTCATCATTACAATCCTACTAAATTTTTCCTCTGAGACAGCAAAAGCTGTCTAAAGAGAAGGTTATCAAGGAACAACTACCAACTCTGGTAATTTTAAGTTTAGCATTTGGCATTCTTTGCCTTCCAACAGCATTATAAATGCTGGTAGTTTATTTTTACTCATAAGTTAGCTTTGCATCAGAACAAACATCCCTAAAATGCATTAGCCTTACAGCAAAGGAGTGGAAGGCTATGAAGCAGGAAGCCTTACAAAGTCTTCAGGGAAATCTTGAGTGCTTTTGAGAATGATTTATTTTCAAAGGGCTTAAGCAAAATCATCTCCAGAAAAGATATGAGTGTTTCAGGCAAGGTGCAGGGAAAAGGCATTGTGGCTCCAGCATGGACTTTGCCTTCTACAAATTATTTTACTACAGACACAGAACACACCTTTATATTTTTACAGGCACTCATTCACAGAAGAGCACAGGTTATCAAGGTTGTGACAGATTTAGAAGTCATTAATGTAAAGCATTAGAAACTGTAAGCCAAGACAGTCTGTGAATACATTAGGCCACTGACTGGATGAAGCAGGTATAATAAGTGTAACCACAGAACTTTCAGGTCAGAAATTTTACAGGAACAACAAATTCAGTTTTCCAGGCCAGAGGGAGCACCAGTAGACATTGGTAGGGGTGGTATTGCATCAGCGCTCCCAGATGCAAGGTTGTCTCAGCAGCATAAATGTTTCCCATGAAATAATAGGGGAAAGTGAGTGGGTTCTGTTCTTAATACATGAAGAAATGTATTAAGTCAATGACAAAAAGCACATGGGTGGCTAGCAGTCAACACCATGTAAGCATAAGAATTTCTCTCTGTGTGTCAGTCTGAAAAGCATGAATTTCTTTCCAGAGTTCTTAGGTGGACTTTGCCTCTCTTCCCTGCTTTTCTTTTCTTTCTTTTGAAGGAGGTAATTTCAGCCTAAAAAATATAAAAATTTTTGCCCTTCAATTTTTACTTCACTGGTACAGTCTGCAAGTTCTAGATGAGAGTTTTTATGGATGGTTATGCAAATAAGTACTTCTTTATTATTTTCAAAAAGGTATGAGAGCTTGAGAGTTTCATTTCTGAAAGTGATTTAGATACTTGAGAGCTGAAATCCTGTTCATTATTAGTGAGGCCTAAGTCCTTAAATTAGGGCCCTTCCAGACCTTTTTTACAGTTTTCTCCCACATCTTTTATTATAATCTTGAGATTGATATTTTAGTTCTTGATAGGCGTGTCCCTTAATTCTTTACCTCCTGCTTTCAGTAGCAGTTGTTTAGGACAAAGGGTAACAACTTCCCTAGATTCTTGTTATTTTCATTGTGGAGATTCCCAGGTCAACTGACTATTGCAAATGAAGAATATGTTCTCTAGACCAACTGCTGTTTGCTTCTACAGTAAGGCTTACTGACCACTTTTGAAGTTTTGAAGAATTGAGCTCTGAAGAGGAACAATTACTGAGCTCCTAATTTACTCCTGTGTAGCTCTGGAGATTGTTATTACTCCCTAAAAGCAGAATTTGAAATAAAGTTAACTCGGGAGAACAGCTAGCAGATGTTGTAAAGTGTAATGTAGGTCTATCCATCTGAAAGCTCCTTAAGTTCTTCTGTTACTACTTTTCATAATCAAGTATGTATATTTACTGCTGCTTAAGAATACAATGTGGAGATCTTTGCTTCAAGAAAATTGTGAGAGATGACCTGAGACCAGTGCATCTGGTTCTGATCTATTGGATCAAATGATGATCAAGCACAATGGAAAGATTTTGAATACGTAATATAGATGACTTGATAATTGTAAAGATTTTACCCTGAAATATAGAGGAAGTCCTACACAGTATCATCAAATAAGACTTATCTATTTCAAGAAAAGGTGAAGACATTCACTGGTTATTTACAAATAGCCTTTCCTCCAGCTCTTATGTGTAAACATGTGTGTGTCCGTGTGTATATTTATATACACAAGAAAATGTATGTTTTTCTATAAAATTACAATTACCGAATTAGGAAATGTTGGAATTGGAAATAATTGAAATTCCTGCAAGCTTTTTGACAACTTTCTGTATGAAGCATAGTATGAATTTTTTTGAGCAGTTAAATAAAATAGTCATAAGCTCTTCATGATGGAATGAGAGTTGCATACTCTGGTTTCTTTTGAAGTACACATGGATGACAAGTAGCAAGATGTTTTTTACTGTTAGTGGATGAATACAATAATATTCATTGAGTTCTATATCCTAACAGTGAGTCTTAGTGTCTTCACCCTCAAATATTTATATTTAGATTCATTTGGAATAAAGAAATAAATTGGAAAGTCTTGACCTGTGTGTGCCTTAGCATTGTAACCACAATACTTTAACAGTACAAATGTAACTAAATGAAGTTTCACTCCTTAATTTTTTAAGGAGTAACAATTTCCTTAATTGTTACAGATCTGATTTTGTCTGTAGTTTTCTTTAGGTTTTGTTGATAGAAACCAGTGGGTTCTCAATTGCTTTCTATTGTTTGATCAAATTACTGTTTTAGGGCTTGGTTTTCTTGAAAGGAGCTTTAAAAAAAGGGAAAGAAAATTTAATGCTAATTGCAATGAAGTCATGTGTCTGTGTTCACCCTTCAGTAGATCAAGTGAAAATGTACAATACAATTTTACTAGGTAAATAACACCCTGTTGTTTCCCTTGGAATCCTAAGGTTTCTAGATGAACCTTAGAGTAACAGATTTCTTAAAGTGTCTTGTAATAGTGTATAAATTCCTAGAGTAAAAAGTATTTGTCTGGTAGAAGTTAGGGGAGCTGAAAATATTTTCTGTGGTTTAACCCAAGTTGCAGGTGCGGTCTCTTCCAACCTGGGAAAAGGCTGGCAGAAATTTTAAGAAACCTTCAAGATTTAAAGTCAAATAACTTTTACAGTCTTCTTTATGTTGTAACCTGCTCTTTAGAAATTAAATGTCTTCCAAAGCAAATTGTTCAGGAGAGTTTACAAATTTCCTATGGTTGTCTGCAAACACACCGTACTTCTAAGAGAGTTAATAAACTCAGACTTTCAGATGTTAACCATGTTATCATAAGGATATCTGACCATTTGCATTATGATATGATAGGAATTCTGTGTATCATGGTCCGGTATAATAATTTTCACAAAAGTCACATATGAAACGTTTTAAGATTCCTAGATCATTATTATTAATAAGAAATGTCTGAACGATATTTTCAGTGGTAAAAGTTTCCTTTCTCTCATTACCTTCAAATTACTCAAAAGAAATTACTCAACAGTTTAAAGGTTCTGGACAAGAAATCGGAAATATCTGTGGAGGAAAGTAAGTGTCTGTTTGTTTTCTACAAAAACAGTTATACAAATTTAAACCCCTAAATTTTTAATTAATGCTGTTTAACAATTCTATAGGGCCTGATGGGATTCATTCCAGAATCCTCAAAGAGCTGGCAGATGTCATTGCAAAACCTCTCTCAGTGATTTTTGAGTGGTCTTGGAAATCAGGAGAGGTTGCAGCTGACTGGAAGGTGGTAAATGTTGTCCTGATTTTCAAGAAGAGCAAGAAACAGGAACCCAGAAGTTACAGGCCTGTCAGTCTCACTTCAGCGTCTGGTAAAGTTACAGAGAAGATTATTCTGGGAGGTATTGAAAAACAGCTGAAAGACAACCCTGTCATTGGTCACAGCTTCATGGAAGGAAAGTCCTGTGTATACAAACTGATTTCCTTCTATGACAAGGTAACCCACCTAGTCGATCAAGGGAAGCCAGCTGATGTAGTCTTTTGGGATTTCAGTAAAGCTTTTGATACTGTCTCTCACAGGATCCTTCTGGATAAAATGTCCAGCACACAGCTGAATAAACACATCATGTGGTGGGTGAACAATTTGCTCATGGGTCAAGAACAGAGGGTAATAGTGAATGGGATGACATCAGACTGGTGACCTGTGACTAGTGGGGTTCCATAGGGCTCCATCTTCGGCCCTGTGCTCTTCAACATCTTCATAAATTACTTGGACGCAGGACTGGAGGGGATCCTAAGCAAGTTTGCAGATGATACAAAACTGGGAGGAGGTGTTGACTCCCTTTAAGAAAGGGAGGCTGTACAGAGAAACCTTTACAAATGAGAGGCCTGGGCAATCGCCAACGATATGAAGTCACAACTTCCTCATGAGGGGAAGAGGAGGAGCAGGCACTGATCTCTTCTCTGTGGTGACCAGTGACAGGACCCAAGGGAATGGCCTGAAGTTGTGTCAGGGGAGGTTTAGGTTGGGTATTAGGAAAAGGTTCTTCACCCAGAAGGTGGTTGGGCACTGGAACAGGCTCCTCAGAGAAGTGGTCACAGCACCAAGCCTGACAGAGTTCAAAAAGCATTTGGATGATACTCTCAGGCACATGGTGTGACTCTTGGGGATGGTCCTATGCAGGGGCAGGAGTTGGACTCAGTGATCCTTGTCGGTCCCTTCTGTGATTCTGTGAACTAAATGTAATTGAATAGAAATTCTGTAGCAGAATGATCACCCAGAGAAATCTTCCAAAGTTTTATGATTGCAGTAATTAATGACAGCGCAATGTTCATAAGACATGATATAGATAAAAAACTTGAACTCTGTAATATTGTTAATTAGTTACCAGCAGCAAATAATCAATATTATGTAGATTTAATGTATAGATTAATGTATAGATTCAATGACAACCACTGTTGATGAAAATATTCCTCCAAAATACATCTTCTAGTTTTCAGTCACAGTCCTTCTACCACAAAATCAGGGCAGTTTAAAATATGGGCAATATACAGAATGTTACCACACTGTATAGATGTAGTCTCCCATTCTTTTCAAACATACTGGGGTTATATGTTTTGTTCCCTTATAGGCAACTTCTTTAGCTCAACTGTATTTCCTGGAACAGAAACTGTGTCTTTAAAAGAAAAAAAAAAGAAAAAAAGAAAAAAGTGAAACATACTGTACATGCCAGCCAGCTCTGTTTTTTTAACACATGATTATTTTATTGGGGTGTACATTAATTAATCCTGAAATAAGATCCTGTGCGACATTCAAAGTTGTGTTGAGTAGCGCAGAGTTTAAATATTTTAGTTTTACAACTCTGTTATGCTGGCAGCAAACAATAGTATCTCAGTGAAGTCAGCATATGAACACTGCTTGTGATGACATCTGGAAGGCATGTTTTATCTATAAGCACAGTTGTAGACAAATGAAAGCAGACAGATGTAAGGTTGGTGTGGCATCTTTGCCTCAAGCACTCTCCGGCTGTACATTTTCCAGCGTGTCAAAAACAGGGAACTTTTCTCTGGAATAAAAACATTCTGTCACATCTGTACATCAACTACTGTGCTGCCTTCTCTGAGCTCTGAGGTGTAATGGCAGATATTGTTCAAAATTTAACACAAAGCCAAATTTCAAAATGCTGAGAACTGCTTGAGTGTTTGGAGTATGAGTCACCAAGGGACAATAAAAACCACAAATTATGATCTTACATTCTTAGTCTTATCAATACTGCCTGGTAGAGAGGTGGTGTTGGTGTTTATGGCAAGGATATGCAGATATTTCTAAAAATTTCTTTCACACTGATATTTCATTTAAGTAACAAATGCATTTTAGGGAGGATAAGAAAAAAATCTGTCTGTGTAGCAAGGTCTATGAATGCCTCATCCTTTGAAAAGTGTAGCCTGATTCTTAGCACAAGTTATACTTGTTATGTGGAGTGACACTCTTAACAGGCCTGATGCTCTTCTGTGTAGAATTAATTTTCTAGAGAGAAAAATAGTATGTGTTTGCAAGAGATAGGAGGGAGGAAAGTGTAGGCACTATTCTGTGAGAGGGGTTTTTTTTGTTGTTTGGGGTTTTTTTTGTGTTTTGTTTTTTTTTCTTTTTTTAAATGATTTGCTTTCCTGTAGTTTTCACCAGGAACCTGAGATGATTCAAACAGTAAAACACACTGCACCTGCTATGGTACATGCAGTTCAGGCACAAGTCTCTGGAGATTTGTGGATGAAATACTCCATCCAGTGTATGTGTCACCTAAGCTTTTGCTAATTACATTTAAGTGTATTTTTTAAGGAACTGGAAACTCTGGACAGAATCCAGCCTTTGCTAGAAAGGTTTAATTGTATTGTAAGCTAAGCAAAAAAAAAAAAAAAAAAAAAAAAAAAAAAAAGCACTGATAGATTTAAATCAGCAGTAGCAGAAACTGCAGAGATAAAATTGGGAAAGAAGTCCAGAATCACTTTTTAACACTTTTGACTTCTTGGTATTCTTTGCCTGTTTAGAATCTGGCTGCTTTCGATTATAGCATATCTTTATACTCAGGAAAAATCAGTAGCAAAAGGTGGTGAAGTGCACAGGTTTTTTAGTATTTGAGAATCATTACACTTTTAACTTGGGGAATACAGTTGTCCATTTCCTGTTTGTCCCCACCGCAGTACCATCAATCTATTCAGAGTGCTTTGTATTCAGAGCCCAAGGGCCCCAGATAAGTGCCTTTGTGTACATAAAATGGCACTTTTTTGTTTTACATGCTGTTAGCATAGGGCAAAGGAAGTGAGTGTGTAATTGCATATGTACAGCAAATAGCCATTTGTACCTGCAAGGAGCAAATGGGCCCACTCAGATGGATTGGTCGGCCTTTAATAGCACTTGAGTGAGCTGATAGGCAGACATAGATGTACCTGTTACACCAGAGACCTGAGGCCCTTGTACCTTTGCATGACTTTTCACTTAAAAACTACTGTTTGTGGTTCAGTGGCTCCATCACTCTATTTGTGTTCCTTTGCTTGTAAGACCATGGACTGCTCCTTAGAGTCCTGGTTTCTAAAATTTTAATGCTGTAATGCTGACCCCTTGGTAATGCTCCCATACTGGAAAGCACATTAGCCTTAACTTGAAGGATGTAGTTTTAACAGCCAGCAGTAAATATTTTACTTTGTTCTTCTTGGCATGTTTTTGTCTGGTTGTTTTTTTTTTAATGTCCAAATTTTAACAGAAGTAGAAAATCCTATAGTCTAACCCCAGACCATCATTTCACAACCACTAAAAATTCGTGTCTCATCACCTAGTTGATTGAGCAGAGGATTGAAGATATAGAGACTGCAAAAAATATAGGTACTCTTGTACACTAACACATCATCACTCACCTATACAAAAGTAAAGAATTAAATCCGATATCCTGTGATTTGGTGTGGTGTTGTTACTGCAATAATTTTGTTGCATTAGAATAGTAAACATTTTCAATCCTTCAGTTTAGTATTGCTGGCCTTTTAAGTATATCTAGGGTGAGTGCAATAGCTTTGACCTGTGTACTATACATTGCAAGCCTACTGAAAACCCATCTGAAACCAGAACTACTGTAATTTATTTATAATTGATTGATCTTTTGCTTCCAATACAGTAAATCCACTTTTTCCTGCCTATTACATTAACTGGCTTTTGTGGTTTAAAAAATATTTTGGAGGTTTCTTTTCTGTAACTTTTTTTGTTTTTAGTGTCCCACACAACTAATTGGCAACCGATTTTAATTGCAAAACTTGCTGGAGATTTTTTTCATAGCTGTCTATGGGATTTTTAATATTTATTATTTAAATTTTGGTAGCATTCAGAGGCTCAAGCTCAGAATTTGTGCGTGCCTGTGCCAAGAGCAATTCAGATACAGAGTCAGTATAGGACTACCTACATATATCAAAAATAAGTACTTTGAAAAAATTTATTTTCATATATGATTTTGTAAAGTATAAGTACGAAAAAATTATACTCCGGTAGAATCCATTTGGAGACCTGTAGTCAGTGATCAGTACTAGGTCCAGTCTTACTCAACTTGTTTATCAATGACCTGCATGAAGGGATGGAATGTACCCTCAGCAAGGTTGCTGATGATATGAAGCTGAGGGGAGCAGCTGATACACCTGAAGGCTGTGCTGCCATTCAGTGGGACCTTGATAGGCTGGAGAGTTGGGCAGAGAGAAATCTAATGATGTTCAGCAAGGGCAAGTGTAGAGTCCTTCACCTGGGGAGGAATAATCCTGAGTGCCAGTACGTGTTGAGGGCTGAGCTACTGGAGAGCAGTTCTGTGGAGGAGGACCTGGGAGTCTTGGTGGATGAGAAGCTGACCATGAGCCAGCAGTGAGTCCTCGCAGCCAGGGAAAGAACACTGCCAGCAGGTCAAGGGAGGTGATCCTGCCCCTCTGTTTGGCCCTATTGAGGTCACATCTGGAGTGCTGTGTCCAGTTCTGGGCTCTTCAATGCACAAGACAAGGAGCTACTGGAGACGGTCCAGCGGAGGGCCACAACTATGATCAGGGTCTGCAACATCTCTCTTATGAGGAGAGACTGCAGGACCTGGGCCTGTTTAGTCTAGAGAACAGAAGGCCGAGAGGGGATCTCATCAATACATTTAAATATCTCATAGGCAGGCATCAGGAGGTAGGAGCCAGACTCTTTTAGTGGTGCCCAGCAACAGGACAAGGAGTAGTGGCCATATACTAAAACACAAGAAGTTTCACCTCAACATGAGGAAGGCCTTCATCATGTCAGAGCATTGGAACAGGCTGCCCTGATCATGGAGTCTTCCTCTGGGGATATATTCAAAACTCACCTGGATGCATTCATGTCTAACCAGCTCTGATGACCCTGGCTTGGCAGGGTAGTTGGACTCGATGGTCTCCAGAGCTTCTTTCCAACCTTAACAATTCTGTGAGTCTGTGAAATTAATATTGTAAGTAAACAGATGGTGGAATCTTCATTAACTATTATGGAGATTTGGTTTTCCCCATTATTCTCTCTTTTTATAGTGACAGTTAATTGTTAGTTCTTGTATAAGTTTGTCCAGTTTATTGGAGATTATCTCAAAATGACTTTTTTTTCTGAAAGTAGAATACAGACTTGATCTTTTGTCTAGTTTGGACAGTGTACTTCTAGCTTAGAATAACGTAACCTTTAACAAAATATATGCTGATAACAGTTTAGTGCTTGACTCTCTTTTCTTTGCATGTTGACTGTGATTTTTATTATCTTATTATAAAGCTGGGATTGTTTCTGTCTGCTGCAATAGAGAACTAGTGGTACACCTGTGAAGATGATCTTTAAAGCTGGGTGCCTTTTTTCTGTGTTCATAAGCATAACTCAGTGGTCTGGCGTAACTGAGTTTGACTGGCAACATCTTTTGATGGGGAGAACCTCAGAGCTGAGGCACAGCAGCAGATACTGCAGGTCATCACAGACAAATTTTCAGTATGGTTGTCTGTGCTACCTGCCCACGCTTTGTGTCTCATTCTTGTCAGACAGGTTTTTGCATTCCAGTGACATTGGTTTCTGTTGAACAGAGCACAGATGATATAGAGTCTTACCCAGGGTCTGATTTCAAGCAATTTTACCTCTAGTTAGTTTGAACTTTCCCTTACTGCTAGTTTGCACTGACACCAAACATTTACATACTTATTGTGACTGGAGCCTGGGCATTTAAACATGGAAAAGTGCTCTTAACCCACGTGAGAAAAGCTGGGGGAATTTTGAATTCCCTTTTGTCATCACCAAACACCATGACTAATTTCCCCTTTGGTTTTTTCCTAAACAGAAAAGCAATTAATTTACATAGCTTTACCTTGAGAGAGAGACTGGCAGGAGAGTTGAAAATCTGTCACATCTCATGCTCTACAGTAAGTTCTTCTTCTAGTGTATAAGGATGAATAAAAGTAAACACTTGTTACTAATATTAGAGTATAATGTTTTTATGTTCCCTATAGTGGAATGAAACTAACCTGTGTTGTCATCTACGCCCTCATCTTATTCTGCTTAGCTCAGCTGGTAGCTGTCAATAGTCCAGGAAGGGTATTTCTTCTTCCTTACGCTAAGTGACAAGCTCTTTTTTCTTATTGCAAAAGCAGATTTGTTTTAATACGTAATGTTATCATTTTGGTGGTGCAAAACCATGCTTGCATGCTTAAAATGTGCTCTTGTACAGTCCACCAGCATCCATGTGGCTAATTTAGGTCTTGTGCTTCCTCAGCTAAAAAACACCTGTACAGAAGATGTTCTGTACTTGTTATATCTAACAGTTCTTTCATCTTATAATTTGCATTAAAGGATGTTTTTAGGCAAAAAATTCTATGTTCACTGAAGGATAAAAAGAGAGATTAAGCAATAGGCCATCCAGGAAAAAGGAGGCATTTTAGACTCTTTCTGAGTGTTCTGAGTTTGGGTGTTTTCCATTTTGTCTTCCGAGTATTTCCAGTCTTATTTATTTCTCTCTTGTGCTGATATGAAACAGTAACAGCTCACATTTTCATGTCTGCAAGTGAGATACACCTCAGACTCAGTAGTTACCATGGCTTGCAGAATTTACTGTTGTAAACAAAATGCAAGCCATCGGTGCCTCTGTAAAGAGATCGGTGTTGGATGAAAACACCCTATAAGGCAGTCAGGCACTGTGATGACTCTCCATTTTACAAATGACTACACAGTTTTTATTGGGTTTGGCATCTTTCTGTGGCTATCCTGGCTACTTTGGGAAGTGCATCTAAGGTCAAGTACATTTTGTGTAAAAAGGTGTGGTCAGTCATTCTACTTGATAAAAGAGAATAGGTAGCCAGAACATAGCTGGAGAAGTGAGAAGAAAGTACAACAGCAGGAGCAAAAATAAGGAGAGGAATGAGGAACAAAAAGTTTATCAATTTCATTATTGCTATTATATTTAGGCTTTATCTAATGAGATACTTCTAGGGTTCAATTAGTCCACTGCAGTTGAGAGATAATTGGGGATGTAGCTTAGGAAGGGTATTACACTACTGAATTGTACTTATCTCTTGTTAATTAATCTGTTCTTTGTCTGCATTGTCATTCACTGTGCCGATGTGGTAGTTATTTTTTTGACTGTATGAAATCTCAAGATATTTAGGCATTATTTTTGTCTCAGTCAGGGATCAGCTGGATGACTTTTTCATTGCCTTTCCTATAGCAGTAGAAGCACTTGTGCCCATAGCTCAGGCACAGCAGCTCCCACCACACAGACCTACCTGTCGTTTGCACACAGTCACAATGTCAAGGGGTGCTCGGAACTGGACCTCATTTAAGCTAATCTGGTTCATTGAGAGGGGATAAGCAAGAAGACTACACATGTTTTGAGTCTGAGATTGAACATGATTTTGAAATAAATCTCTCTCGTTTGCCTTATTGACAGTGGTATTTCATTCCGGAGATCACACTCATTTTTACTTTCATTGCTTTACTTTTTATTACTCTACTTTTAAAATGTTTACTAGCCATATTGCCAGTCAGTGGGTACAGACTCACTGGGACCAGAAGATGCTTTTGATCTGTTAAGAATTTCTAATTGGTTTTGTATGATACCATTGGCAGAAGATTTATCCAAATCCATTAATTGAATACTGGTAAGGAAATGGACTGTGATGATGGTAAAGATTGTTATCAGGGAAAGAGTAAATACATTTGGCATACATCCTTGTACTTCATTATTTGCACACAAATAGCAATACAACTTGGACAAGGAGTATAGGGGGACTAGTCACCATGTGTCCTTAGAGGGGAAAATAGTTTCTTTTGCATTTTCAATAAGGACTTCAAATATCAGAAGATTTTTATATTTATGAAGTCAAGCAGTCTCTTCATAGGGAATATTGCAATCAAAATTGCAGTGTGAAACCTATGTCAGTCTCTTTTAAGTCTGGGGGGAAAAAAGACTGTAATAGTTTGAAAACAATAATTTTGTACTCCAGAATGCATATGAGCTGAAAATTTGCAAAATTTTGAGTGCTTTTGGATAATGACAGATCTGAATCTAATCAGATTAGATTTTTGTTGATTAAAGCACATAAAATTCTGTATTTAAAATCCAGTGAAAATAAAGTAGTATATGGAGACCTTTTACCTGGAAACATTTATATAAAATGAGAGCTAGTAGGGAAAGTCTTTCAGCCCTGTACACAGCATTAAGAAAATGAAAGCTTTGAAGCTCTGCATTTGGTGACCCAACAGCAGGTGAAAGCACAATGATTGCTATCAGGCCTGAGTGCATTTGATGTTGAACCCTTCTTGGAAGGGATTCTACCTGCTTTGGCCCATGCAAAATTGCCATATACGCTCTCTAGCAGTTGTGTCAGGCCAAACAAACACAATCTCAGGTAGGAGAAAGGGGTATACATGGTTTGTGCTTACAGTAGAAAAATGTGCATTTTCAAGGGCCTGGACTTGGAAAGGGCTCAGGTTCAAGCTTGCTTTTCTGTGCTAATCCAAGGCAAGTCCGAGGCTTCATTAAAACCACACTTCATTCCTGATATTTTTGACATGTTGTATTTAGTAAAATCTTTAGCAAAGCATGTAACCATGGCTCAAGAACTCTTCCTAGACCTAAGAAGTGCTAACTCTATGTAAATATCAATAAGCTGTATCTTCAGTGATTGTTACCCTTAGCTTCCCAATACATATTTGAATTAATTATATGTGAAATTTTAGATATTTTTGTAAGAAAATTTATTCTGTTATAATATTAACTTCACCTATTGATTTGGCAGTATTTTCAATAGTATTTTAGCAAAAAAAAAAGTTGTTTGTGATTTGGTATAGTGGAGCTTTGGAAGGAATGATGAAGATATGCAAAATCTGTGATATAATTCTCTTTAAAAAGAGTACACAAAAAAAACACCCTAGCAAACAACTTGGATCCTATCAGGTTTGTGGAGCAACAGAAAGTATATTTATGGGCTAGATGAAAATATTTCAGTAAAGAAATTTTCAGTTCATGAGTATTCAACTACAGCAGAAAAAAATCCAAGAAAAATAACAGACTCTATAGCTGTGATGTCTGTGAGCAGTGAGGTGGGTTATCATCAGGATATTATGGCTAGGCTTCGCGAACAAAGATTTAGGAAGGCTCTATCCACGTTTGTTGCAAGCATGCTGGTGGCTTATGAGGCCAGTACGAGATAGACATGTCCGATTGCGAAAGGCACAGCAGAAAGATTCCTTAGGTGGTGTATTCAGCAAGACATGATTCTTTCTGCGTTGTCTTTTCTCCTCAAGAGTGATCCCTTGTGCGTTCTCAAAGGAAATGGCAGTGTTATAGATGGTGTGTCTCCAGGCCTCCCGATTTGAGGCCAGAGTAGACCAGTTATGATGACCAATATGGCCGAGGCTGAGATGTTGTTTCAGGGAGTCCTTGTATCTTTTCTTCAAGGCTCCTCTCTTGTGGCAGCTGGTGGCAGCTTTACCATAGAGCAAGATCTTAGGGAGGTGGTGATCTTTCATCCTTGAGACGTGCCCTGCCCAGCGCAGCTGTGTTCTCAGCAACATGGCCTCAATACTTGTGACTGCTACTTGTTCTAGAAGAGATATATTGGTCACATAATCTGACCAGTGGATGTTTAGGATTGTACGGAGGCAGCATTGATGGAGACATTCTAGGAGTCGCAGGTGGTGGCAGTAGATGACCCATGACTCGGAACCGTATAAGAGAGTAGACAACACTATGGCTTTGTAAACATTGATCTTGGTACTTTTCTTCAAGTGAGGTAGAATGATCTTTATTTTAGATCTGCAAGATAAAAAGATGATCAAGATGCTATTTAGTTTTAGTAGCATTAGGTCAGTGTCTACTCAGGTTCCCATTGCCAAAAAATGATAGATAAACTGCAGCTGAGGCAAATCATCTAGATGTTTAAGAGATCTCAGATTTTAAGACTAACTTAAGTCTTCAGATTTTGCTTTGTTACAGAATAGCCTGGTCATCTAGTATATAGGTTTTAAGCTGTCTTTAAAATGACAAGTGTACCATCAGCAACTGGATTGCCTAAGGAATTGAGCAGTGATAAGTATTAAACCAATACTTAACACTGAAAAGTAGTATAGTTTTACCTTTGACTTTGAATTCATGATCAGTTGTTATTGAAATACATAAAATCCAGATGCCAGTGCTCTTGTACTCTTTGTATTTGTCTTTATAGATGCACATTTGCATCTGTGATTTGAACCCAAAGCTTTAGGATTCAACTTCTTTCTGCTGTATCATATAAGTAAACTTTTGAGCCAATGCTAAAACTTATTATCAGGACATTTCAAATATATCATTACACCTGAACCATGTTTTTCTGAATCCTTTTTACACCACTCAAATAATTAAAAAAAAAAAAAAAGTTAAATGCAGACAGCATTTTGGGGGGTTATATTTTTTTTCCACAGAAGGAATGAAATTTTAGAACTTTTTCTGCTGCCACCTGCACTGTCAACATTTAACTTTACAGTAAAAAAGCTGTACTCATGTCTACTGTTCATGGAAAGATCTGGGGAAGAAGTAAGAGCAAGCGGACTGTTAATGCTGTTTCACTTGGCGTACAATGCTTCTAAACTGGTATTGATGCTTCTGACTTCCTAACTGGTTAGCTTGTCCTGCATCATTTATAATGTAATATTTTGACACTGAAATTGGGAAGCTCTGACAGTCTATAGAATGTAGGTGCAGTATGCCTTAAATCTTATTAAAAGACCTATCTAGGTGTTTAGGAGAAATGATGAGCTATGATCATGGGGCTAATCTGCAGCTTGAACCAATTAGTACATTTGGTTAGGATTAACACTAATCCTGTGTTTTGTTTGCAAAATCTAAATTCAAAAGTTGCATGATTTTGCAAAATCAAACTCACCCATAGATTTACTCTAATGACCAAAAAAGGCTAATAAGTGAAAAAGTGTAGGGATTTATAGGGAGGTGACATTCAGAAATATCTCCAGGTATAACTGGTTATCAGTATTGTGCTGTCCTCCACATTCTCCCTGCAGAACATAGAGGCTTTAGAGGCTGTTCTTTCCTTTTGAGCAGTGACTCTTAGTGTAGTTTTCTGTTGCATTGTAAAATATTCCCAACATGAAATCCTGAATTGCACTGAGGAATGAGGATAAAAGACAGTGTTTGATTTATTAATTTCTAGTGGATTAGAACTACAAATGTTTGCTATGTTTTTAATTTGAGAAGTAGAAAGAATCACATCAGCTTTTAATTATGCATTTTGTGTAATGCAGCCCTGAATAGAGCAGAACAAAATTAAAATTGTGTATCAAATGCTAAATCTGAGTTGTGACTGAAGTGAGCTGTAGTGTAATGCTAATGGTTTTGCATCTTCTGGCATTATGTCAATAATAGCTCTAATCACATTCAAGAGAGAGCCCATTAGCTTATTTTCTTCAGCAGCATGTACCATAGCAACATATCGTGAGCCTTGAAGTAACTCGAAATTTCTTTCAAAAGCATTGCTGTCTGTGAGCTAAGGAGGGTGTCCTATTAAACATCATAATAAAAAATTCCTAAACCTAAGAAAGCTTTCTTGTATCTAATTAATTAAACCTCTGTTAGTTTCCATTTGATTTAAGAACATTCATTTCTACTCGTTCCCTGATTCAGGTGATTTTAGTGAGAATCCATGGTAGTTTTGTGAGACAGAGTGATTCTTACACCAACTGTACTGAAGAATTACCTTTTACAGGACTTAAAGGCAGGGACATTTTCAGTCCCTTTTATGAAATTATTTTTCTACCAAATTGTTCCAGCATATACAATTTCTTTTATATTATTATATGTGCATAGAAAAACTGCAATCATAGTGACCAACCTCCACTTGTTGTTCCATTTAGCATTCCATTCAGTATTTATCATATTTTAAATAGATGGTTATTCATAAAAAAACCCAGCACAAACCAAACAAAACCAAAACAACAATAAAACATGCTTTTGTTCAGTCAGATTGATCCACAAAATTCAGGTTTTAAATCGAGGAATACTGGAAAAATATTGTTGGAAATCCTTTGGAGATGACAGAATTCTTCACAATTTATACCAGAGAATAAGCTATATTCAGGGGAGAGAGCCAAAGTTAAAGGACAGAGCCAAATTCTGGCCTTGTATGCTCACATGTATTTCTGGTCTACTTTGGTAGCGACTGTAGAGTTTTATGTGTGCTGGGAAAATTTGGCCACTGTATTCCGAGGCCTTTCTCTGCTGGCTCAACCCATTAGCAATTGACTTTCTCTGTTTCCCACCACAGGCTACTGGTCATGGCTAGTCCAACCTTGTTTTCTTCTCTAGCTTTTGCTAGGTAGTCTATGTCTTGTTGGCATCTCTGTTTCTTCTCAGCTCTCAACTGAAAGTATTCCTTTTACCCACGCCTCTTAATTTTTCCCTATGATGTTATTTACAATATCAGTGTAACACTGGAATAGAAGTCTGTGCAGCATTTTAGGATACATCTTGTTTGAAAGATGCTATACTAAATAAAATTGTGGTTTATGTCTGCACAGAGAACTATATCCTGAGTATCTCCCTACATATCTATAAATCATTTGCACATAAATGACTGATTCTGTTTGATACCAGTTTTTGTTTCAGTTATTGCTTTTGCAGAGTGTTTTATTTCTATTGCATCACAAATAGTAAATTACCAGAAAAAAATAGATACTTGAAATGAGTCCTAGTTACAGCAAGGAACAACTGTTGTAGGGAGACCTACCTGCTAATATCAAGTTTAGGCATTCTGGTTAACTTGCTTTATACACAGAAAGGAAATTCATGTTCAGACAGATAGCCAAAGAAACAATAACAAGGATCTGGAAAGTCCAGTCCAGTATGCTTTTGCATACATGGATGGCCTCAGTGAATACAACTGAACTGGTTTATCTCAGAAATAATTTGATGATTTGAAACTTTTTAGCCTTTTGCATTCATCTAACAATTAAGGTACAGAACAAAAGACAAAAGTAAGTAAGTAATTAAATAAATAAATAAATAAGTCAGTGCTGGGGAAGTTAATTTTATCCAGTTCAGCTAGATCTCAAGAATTTATTTTGAAGTTTTTTTAGTATTTACTATGTAATCAAAAATTGAGATTGTTAGAAAAAATACCTGATGAAACAATACACCCTGATATGTAATAGATGATAAAATTCTGAAAAGTACTGCACACTTCTTATTTCTACAATTTCTTTGTCAAGCAGTTTTGGATTTTTTTAAGTGAAACCATGAGAGTAAAATTATTTTCTTCCCACAACATGCCATAATTCTCCTTATCAAATATGAAACATCAAGGCAACAAAAAATGCCAAGTGAGGGTAAGATCTCTAAGTGGTATCACTTTTATCATCTTTATGGGCCAAACGATTTTGCTAATCTGTTGGTTCAGAAGATCCAGGTCTGTCCTAGGGCTGGCAAAGGAAAAAAAACGTTAAAGGAAAAAAAGGTTGTAGGAATTTACAAAAAGTATATATGTGCAATAGTGTTCTTTTTTTCTGTTGACATGCACACAAAAATACAAGTAATCCTTGCGCATCATGAGTGTGCACTACTGAAATATTGGATATCAAGGTTCACACTTTTAAAGGGATCTCACTTTGGGAGGGCAGAGGAAAGGGGTCAGTTTACTTTGAATTCAGATATGAAACTGGTCCCCACTGCATCCTCATCATACAAAATGTATTCCTACAAGTTTAAACTTTAGATATCTTTTCAAAAAACATGTTCAGCATTTTAGATTTCTGACACGAGTATGTCTTTGAGTCACTCAGATCTCCCAAACTCATTCCTTTCACACTTAATAGGAAGGAGAGCTCGTGCTGCCCCTTTTGTCTGCACACTTGTATAGTGTCTTTGTAGCTCTCATGCTGTCATCGTCTTTACATATGCTATGTGGAATCACTACTGAATGATAAGAAAAGCAGCGTGTCCTTTCTGTCCCCACAAAGCTGTGATCAATAAAACGAACAAAAACCTAGATTCTCATTTTGACAGTAAATTGCTACTTTCCTTTTCTTTTTAAAATGTTAAACTTTTAAGTACTGTGTCATCTGGCACATAACCTTTCTGATGGCAAACATTTATGGTCACCACTCTATTTCCCCACTAAAGTCTGAGTGTATGTGCATGAGAGCCAGTACCAAGAAATTTCGTTCCTATTGTATTGATAACCATTCCAGATTCTTACACTACTACCAAGTTCTCTGTGTAGACACTGGAAGTCTTATATGATTTTGTGAGAGTTTTTTTGTAAAATATTTGCAAAAAGTTGCATAATTTCATAATTATTACATGATTTGAGGTGACTGGCTGCATGAGGACAATGTTTTACAGTTGTTGCTTGAAATTAGGACTTATTTTTTATTTATCTATCTGTTGTGAATAATAACAGCAGAAACAATATGCTTGGATGCTTCATTTTATCAGTATCTGATAATATTTGGACATCTGGGTGGAGTGTTAATGGAGGAAAGTACATTTTTAGGTAGATAAACTTATTCAAATCAATTTTATCTTGCATCATAGATATATAGGGCTGTTAAAAATATCCCTTAATAATACACTCTTTTAGTTGTTGTTACTGACAATATGATCAGAATTAAACTCACAGAAAAAGAAGAGGCTGTAACACAGTAAGAACACTGTGTATTAATTTGTCAGTGAATAGTGGGTAAGAGGGCACTGAAGGTTCCTTATGTCATTTTTTCTAGTGATACGCAGCCTCACTGTGCAAAGTATACAGAAATTTAGTCTGATTCCAGCACTCATGCCTTTCCTAATGCTTGTTTGTATTTTACATCTGCAGCTAAAAATTAACTGATCTGGGTCACAGTTGCATAAGCACATGAACAGTTTTACGTCAGCAAGTAGTTGGAATGGATGCTTGTGGAATGTGAAAGACTGGAATTTTTAATTTTTAATATGATCTCTTCTAAATAGAAGAGAGAAGGAAATGGTGGTTAAGAACTGTGGTTTTGACAGTCAGTGTTCTATACTTTCAGCAGTTTTGAAATAGTTTTTGGACAAATATTGTAGGTATGTAGGTAGATTTATTCTTAGAGAAATAGATAAAATAGGAATGAAACAGAAATTCTAAAAAACTATCCTCTCTCCTCTTTCTCTCCTTTTCACTTTCATTCTCCCTGTTTTTCTTTTACTTCCCCTTTTCTTTCTCCGCATCCTTTCCCATTCTCTTTTTCTTTTCTTTTCTCTCTTCTCTCTGTCTCTCTTTTTCTCCCTCTCCCTTCCAACCTGTAAAACACCAGCAGTCATGCACTGTAGATTCATAAAAGGTGAGAATATTTCTAGCTCTCTGGCAGGTAGAAGACATTGTTATGGGCTGAATACACTTATATCTGAATAAATTCCCAGGGAGGCTGAGAACCACTGACATGGTAGGTATGTAAAACCATGTAACTGACATCAAGGCCTGTTGCACTTGTGTAGCCTTATTGAATCAGTGGAGCGCTCAGTCCCCAGTGAGGCAGATGTCACCAGCATCTGCATTCCTGACAAGCAGCTACACCTGAGGTTCAGGGGACACTTACGTATTTATGCTGAGCTGTACATCATGGAGGCTTCATCACTGTATTTGAAAAGTGTATTTTGAAAACTAAGCCAACAGCTTTTATATATTGATTGGGTGTAGTGTCAGGAGTCATTAGAGTGTGAGTTCTTCAGCTGTGGTGTCTCTGCAAGTGTTGTGAGTGCTGTACTCGTACTCCAAATGAGACTGGTTTTCCTGATTGTAACATCATACTGATACTAAATAATTTCAAAATACAGGAAGTGCATTGTGACTCTCATGTATTTTCTCTGAAGTTTGTCTTGAACATGACATATCTCATGCCTTTTTCTTTCTCCTTTTGTCAGTTTTGTCTTATTTCAAAGGCCTGTATGGCACAGGAGAGGAGAACACTTTTTTTACTCCAGTTGAAGTATAATAGCGCTCAAGTTACACGCAACACAAAATGCAAGCCAAATAAATGAAGTGACAGAAGAGCACTATCAAAAGCCACTGTGTTTTCCACAAATTAATGCCAAAACATTTAGATACAGTAAAGTCCAAGAAACTTTTATTACAATTGTTTCTGGGAATTCTGCCTCAATTTCTTTGACTAGACAGCTTTTACCGGGGCAGTAGAGATGATGAAATGATCAAAAGTGATGATTAAAAAATTTTAAATAATAGGCAGCATTCTCTAGACAATGTAGACAAAATGCATGAAATGTGTGTGTGTAACTATTTTAAAGCTAGACACTGTTGTCTTGGTTTGTTGCTCTTTGATTCTGTGGCTAACCTAATGCTATGCCTTGCCATATGTGCCTGTGTTCCTGGAGCCCTGGCTAATGCCTGGGCTTCTTGTGGTGAGTCTAAAATTCCACTACAGGACTTTGAATGGAGAAACTATTGTGGCTTATGGCCTCATCAGTACCTTGAGATGGAAATGGGGCTTTATGGAAATCAATCTTCCTTAGAGGGCTCTGTACAATACAAAGTGCTTACAATACTAGGCGAATGCTGCTTTTACTGCTCTGGCATCAGCCCAGTCTGTGCTCACTTGTGGGTGGTTATACTATAGATGGGTGTTCTGTAGTCACAGCTCTCACCGCTCTGGTTGAAAAATAGGAAAAAGAGGTGGGTAAATGATTGCAGAGGGAGTAGGCTATTGTTTTATCCTCTGTCCTAATTCTCACACATAGGGTGTTCATAAGTTGTGCAGTACCTATAGTACCTTCTTTGTCTGAGTTTAAATGCAATGCTTTCCACTCCCTCAGATCAGTAAAGCGGGTATAAGCCACTGCATTACTGCATGTTCTAGCCTCCTGCTGCTACTATTTGCTATGTCCTTCCTGCTATGAGTATACTACAATGTAATTGTCTAAATATGCTCACACTGCTGTGATGTTCCGATGGTGAATCCTGCATAGTAATTTGATTTGATTAATGGATTTTTGAAAGTGCTGTCCCCTCCTTCAAACTCATGTGATTTGAGATGACCATGTTATAGGTAACCTTGCCTTTTTAGCTCCACCAAATAGAATTAATTACTCTGTAGTTCACTTAAGAAAAAAATGGAGAAAACAATTCCAGAAGTTGATCACATAACAATACTACTGTTGCATTTCTAATGATTTAGCTAGCAGCAATCATTTCTTCCTAAGAGGACTGCAAGACATACAGATGTGTTTTAAATAGCTTATAAATTATAACTCCATTTACTGTGAGTTTTACAGATTCCTATAGAGGTCTGACCTTACTGTTCTGTGTGGACAAAACTGACATTGTTTCGTAGTGTTCAGTTTCTATTTACCTTGTTCAAGATTGAGGGAATATGACCTGTCTATAAAAGGTTTTCTGTGTTATTATCATGCTTGAGCCAAGCTCAGTTGGTCTGCCTGAGAACAAGGAAATAGAGAGTCTTACATCCTTCACAAATAAACAGTTTAATTTCAAATAGTGTCATCACTAAGGAACAGCTGAAGGAGTCTGTGATTGCTAAGAGATTCGCTTTATTCTTTTGTACACCATGATACTTCCACTTTGCTCCATAGTGTAATTCACAAGGCTTTTGGCTCTATATGAGCATTTAGAGTTGTATGCACATTGCTATCCAGACTATTCCTTGTTTTCTTTTAAAATAGACATTCATAATTTATTTAGGATCTGAAATGGAAGCTGTTAATTTTCTGGGTTTCAGAATGCATATTCAAGATGGTGTGTCCACATAAGATAGATAGATAAATAGATATAGGTAAAAAAGAAAATTAATTTTAAACCTTTATTTCAGTCTCATGGTAGAGTGGAGTAAATAAACAGGGTATAAAATATTTGCATCATCATGGCTGTGGCCTGAATTTCATACACCACCATAACCTTGTCATCTTTTGTTTTTCATATACAAAATCAAAACCAAAAGGCTTATAATCCTCCATTTATTGACTTCTTATTATTAAAAAGTGAAAGTTGAAAGGCAGCTCTAAGCCTGCTTTATCAACCACAGTTGCACCAACTTTGGATGCTATTTCTAAGAGCTGGAAATGTGCCAAAGACATTAAAAGAAACTTTTTGCTTGCATTTTGCCAAGCTATTCTTACTGCTCTCTTTTTATGAAAATAATACTTTTTATTTGCTTTGCAACAAATATTTGTATTCAAGGGAGTCTCTTCTGTATTAAGTAGAGTCTGTCTGTCCCCTAGGGTAAGAGAACTGCTTGTAAAGTTATCAAAAGAAACTTGTAAGTGTGAGCACTGTTATTTCCTTTAGAGTTTGCTGTGCTAGAAGTAATCTAATGACAGTTTATTGGTATCCATTTGGGGAAGAGGGATTGGTATTTTTATTTGAGAATTATTTCACTTGGGAAGCTCTGAACATAATAAGCATGAATGAAACAATTACAACATAGTGTAATAAAGGTCATTCTCTGAGAAGATGAACTAGAAAAGGTGTTCATTGACTGACAGTGGCTTACATGTCCAGATATTGTAGAAGTGGATCCTTCCAACTGTGTCCCACTGTCCTCCACCAAAAAGGGAGTGTGAATGTTACTGCAGTTCTCTAGACAGGCACTTTCTAAGTCTGTCTTTTCAATTCTTCTGTAACTCAGTTCATTTAAAACCTTACTGCAGGACAGAGTTGTTTTAGTGTTCGTAAAGGCAGGTCAAGTTCACAATAAACTTTTTATTCGAGGTTATATTGAATCACAGTCACAGAATCATTTGGGTTGGAAAAGACCTCCAAGACCATCGATTCCAGCCTTTGACTGATCACCACCTTGTCAACTAAACCATGGCACCAAGTGTCAGATGCAGTCATTTCTTGAACACCTCCAGGGATACTGACTCTACCGCATCCCTTGGCAGCCCATTCCAATGCCTGACCACCCATTTCAGTGAAGAAATTCCTCCCGATGTCCAATCTAAACCTCTCCTGGTGCAGGCTGAGGCTATGTCCTCTTGCCCTATGCTAGTTGCCTGGAAGAAGAGACCAAACCCCATCTTGCTACAACCTCCCTTCAGAGAGTTGCAGAGAGTGTTAAGATCATCCCTGACCCTCCTTTTTTCCAGGATAGATACCCTCAGCTCCCTCAGCCCCTCCTTATAGGACTTGTGCTTCAGACCGTTCACCAGCTCTATTCCCCTTCTCTGGACATTCTCCAGCACCTCAATGTTTTTCCTCTTTCGAGAGGCCCAAAAATGAGCACAGGATTTGAGGTGTGGCCTCCCTAGTACTGAGTACAGAGAGATGTTCCCTTCCCTGGTCCTGTTGGCCACACTATTTTCCTGCCCTCCAGCAGATCAACACTGCACCCAATTTGGTGTTGCCTGTGAGTTTACTGAGGGTACACTCGATTCCCTCATTCAGATCATCAGTGAAGATATTGAACAGGACTGGCCCCAACACTGAGCCCTGGGGGACACCACCTGTGACATGTACCACTTGTGTACATGCAGCACCATTCACCACCACTCTCTGGGCCCGGCCCTCCAGCCAGTTTTTAAGCCAGCAAAGAGTGCACCTGTCCAAGCCATGGGCTGCCAGCTTCTCTGGGAGAATGCTGTAGGAAAAAATATCAAAGGCTTTACTGAAGTTCAGGTAGATTACATTCAAAGCCTTTCCCTCATCCACTAGACAGGTCACCTGGTCATAAAAGAAGATGAAGTCAGTCAGGCAGGACTGAATTCTGTATTACATATAGAATCATAGAATAGTGCTTCCTGGACTTCAGCCTTTCTGTGGCGTGTTTTACATTACAATCATGAAGTAAGGGGAAATATTGTCTATGTCCATTTTAAAGACAAGGATCTGAGACATGGAAAGACCATGATTTGTCCAGAACACACCAAAAGCAGCTAGTGAGTCTAGGATTAAAGCTTCAGTTTCCTTGGGGATGCCCACCTCCACCTCCTTTTCTATGAAAATGCGTTAAAAATGCAAAAATACTGTTTTTCTTTTCAGGTACAGATGTTTGTAGTTTATGAGATTTGTGTTTGATGTTTTAGATCCTTCTTTAAACTCTAAGAACAGGTATAGTTCAGTCGCTCAGTTTAAATTTCCAAGCATTTTGGTCGTTTGCAGCTGTGGTTCAAACTAACTCTGAAGCTGCAAACTGACTAAAGAAAATAAAGACTTTTTGTGCATGAACTAAGGTCACTTCTATGCCTATGCCCATCATATTATATTAGGCCATTTGAATGGAAGAATGAGAGGGGTGGCACAGACCCTAGCATGGCTTGACTTTGAAGAATTTACTCATGCAGAACATACGTTATGTTTGCGAAAAGGGGTTTTTACCTAAATACAGGGTTAGACCAGTGAATGGTGCTTGTTAATCTCCAACATCTAGCATTCACTTGCTTATTCTTCTGTTCAATCTATACTGTCAATATGTATCATTACTTTCCTTTTTTGACAAGGTAACCCACCTAGTTAATCAAGGAAAGCCAGTTGACGTAATCTTTTTGAATTTCAATAAAGCTTTTGGCGGTTTCACTGCTATTAGCAAAAGTCAGAGGCCAAAGAACCTTGAAATTCAAAGAGACATATTAATAATTTTGAAACACTTTTTTTTCAAATAATATTGTATATGACAATAAAAGCATTCTGTGTTTTTAAACTTTTTAAACCATCTATGTCACTTTACCATCTACTACATTATTGGGTTTTTTCCTTCAACGTAGAGAGAAAATAATATACTTAGAGGGAGGGTGGAGGATTACTGCAGCACTTCCATTTATTTCTGTAGTGGATACCCTGCTGAAAGTTGCATTGACTGAACACAGGACAGATACAAAGATCAATCCTAGTAGGATCCAAACCCTTGAGGTAGTACTTACTCAAAATCGATCATCTTTTCAGTTATCCCTGGCAGTGATGGCTGTTACATTTTCTTACCATTTCACTACAGCTTTTTCTTACAAGTTATACTGAGAGCGTGGTCAAAGGTGCTGCCCTCTTCTGTGTTCCATTCAAACCACTGTTATTTTCAGTAATATCGGTAATTTTTCTATATCTCAGTTTGTCCGTTCTTTCTAGATATGACACTACTGTAATCCAGCAAAATAAATGTACACTTTATATTGATAAAAAGGTTTTCAGTGTTGGTGTAAGCTCCTGAATTACAGTAAATAATCACTAGGTTTTGGAGAATTCTGACCTTTCCTTTTTCTTGTACTGCAGCTTAAACAGTCTTATAGTGCTACACTTCATGATTCATAATGTGCTCCAATTTGCATGTTGTCCTCCTGACTTCAATTTTTTTTGTACCACATTGGTCAGAAGCTCGTGCGGAATATATTTTATGATGTGAATAATATGAGAAGGTTTACTAAATGAGATGTATAAATTATAAGGTAAAATCAAATACATTTTAAATATGCAACTATGTAGCGCTATCATATCAATGCATATATCATTTGTGAATGTATTGTATATGTGTATAAAGTGTGTCCTCAAAGATGATTAAATGCGTTACTGTGTAACCTCATTGCAGGATGCAGGGTTGATGTACCCCTTGTTTTGCATTGTTTTTCCTGAAATCTGCGTGACAGGCAGTTTCGTATAAGTAAAAAAGCATCTTGCTCCACGAATCATCCATTTTCCTGGCAGGCAGGGAATTTTAAGAGTTAAATATGCAGTCTGAGGTGGAGTGAGAAGAATCAGGTTCTGCTCAAACCAGTGCTGAGAGGCAGTTCAGGTGATGTCACTGTGCTGAGCTTAAGAAAATTAAATTTGTAGCCTGAGTAAGAAGCCACAGTAAGAAGTGCACTTGTTACTAACTCTTTGCAATTACGGTGCTTGCCAACAATGTACAAAACCAGTATTAAAAGACCTTCTCTGACTCAAGAAGGGACCCTTCCCAGGACACAGTGGAAATGCGCTGTCTTTGTTGTACTGTTTGAAATTACTGTGGTTCCTAGAACTATGAAGAAGTTACCTCTCCAACACCAATATAGGAACAGGTATTATTTAAAACAGCAGCTGTCGTTTTAATGTTCTGAGCACTAACTGTGTATGCATTTCTTGTTGATTGAGTTGTCTTTGGTGAAAGAAGGAATCAAGGACAATAACAAATCAACATTCTTTCTCAAAGCAGGACATATCTGTCTCAGTGATGTCCTACCACTGAAGTACTCTTAACTATGATATTGAAGTTGCCTCAGAAAATGGAATATACCGGGAAGTTGGTATTTGCCAATTCTGCATTCCTCTCCTGAGGTAGATGTTGCTCTGAAATGCATGCATTAAAATAGCATTACTTGTGGTTTTATGAATGCTACTTCTGTTCCAACTTTGTTTGAATTTTTTCAACTAAAAAAGATCTCATGTGGTTTTGATCAGAAACAACAGATATTGTGGAATTCGGCGCAGCCCCGAATATGAGATTGTTTGGAAACTATCACTAGCTCATCTATCAACATTTAAATTAACAGAATAGTTCTCAGGAAGTGTTCATGGAATTACTACTAGCGTAGATTTCTATAGTTTTTCTGTTTTACTGCTGTTACCACTTCAAAACCTTCTTCCATCACTCTATGTCCCATCCACTTCTATCTCCCAAAACATTCAATATGTGTTTGCTAATTGTGATCAGGCTAAAATTCAAGTGCTGTGCTTGTGGGATGCTTTTTTATCAGAAGCTGTATTTAAGTGATGACACACAGTAATTTGTTCATTCTTCTGTCAGTGTAATTTACAAGGCAACGACAGATAAACATAGCTATACAAGATTCATTTACAGTGACACAATGGCAGATACACAGAGCAGAACCCTGCCTATGAGATAAAGTGGACTGAGTGACTTATGCAGTAATTAGGGGATAATTGTCATTAACCTCGCAAACAGTAGTTTACCCATATTGTTTAAAAGGCTCCAGGATGCATAATGACAAGGTAATCTGTCAAAGCGCTAGGGGGAAATATTAATAAGATTTGTGCAAGCCTGGATAGAAAATATGCAGAAAGCAGCCACATTAAGCTAATTGGTGGATGAATATACACTTGTAAAAGTGCTTCTAATGGCACGTTTGCTGCTCTCCAAATGACTACTGTTAATGTGGAGAAGTGGGCTGCCTAGAAAGTCAGGACTGCTGGGACAAGAGGGTATTAAGACATGCAGGCACAGTTATTATTACTTTGTACACTGTGATATAATTCCCCCACTTTCTTTTGCATTTCAGTGCCTTTAATATGTTCAAACTGATAGCTTGCTTCATGTACCATGGCATTTTTATATTCCAGTGACCTTTGCCTTTTTGGTGTCACTTCTGCACCCTGCTGTCTCCCTTTTGCATCACATTGCCACCTATGGTACACCTGTGTTTTTCGGTGTAAATTTTTTCAGTAAACAGTAAAATGAAAAAGGCCTCATTAAGATCATGTTGTATATATTGCAAGTAATAATGCATAGTCCCCTAATGAATAGTAAAGATGGAAATCAATCTCCTGGTTCTGCTGCCATTCATATATCCTGCATATAGTACAGCCGAATCCCCTTATTGAAACACAGTTTGGGTTCAATCAGAAAGCCAAGCAGGTAATGCAATCCAATTTATGACTATAACTTATTGGCTCTTTTACTTCACTGTTCATGTCCTTGGGCAACTTCTCAGTTCCTTACAATGCCTCTAGTTAGGCAAATTTTTTACAAACTTAGTTGGAAATGTTACTTATAGGCCCAGGAAGACTCAGCCTCTGTTGGTTATATTTTCCAGTCACAGTTATGAATTTAGTCAGTTTAGATTTAAAGTGAGGAAAGAACCATCTGATAATTTGATTTGACTTGACTGTTAGATGTCTTGCCCTGCATTTGGTGTAGTTCATGTTAGATGGAGCAAGGATATCAGACATGATTTGTTCGTATTATCACACTGTGCATTGGGAAGTTCTTGGTCAAAGAGAATCTGGATGTCTCTTGTGGCTGTGTGTATTGCATATACCATACCTCATCAGTGCTCTTTGCGAACATTTCCTGTTTCTCATAAAAATTATGTGTCATTCTTTCATTGTTGGTGAAACTGAGGCTCAGAAAGAGCTTACTGCATTTATTGCAAGAAAACCAGAGAAAACATAACTTTACTTCTCAGTAAAACATTAAAAACACAAGTGATTTTTAGGGACTGATAGCATCAAGGCAAATTTTCTTACATACCATAACAGAATGGGCAACTATATATGCAGCAATTAGTGAAAGTGAGTCTTAAAATCAATCATTGCTATGGTTATATGCATGATAGGTATTTCCAACCCACTTACATGCCAAATTCTGTTCTACAGTTAATTTAGAGCTGGAATTATTTCAGTGACTTAGCAAGTTTGTATCTCTATTTGCGTACTATCCTGAAAATGGTCCATGGCAGCTCATGCAGTACAAATACTTTGCCTTCATACACCATGTCCTTGGTGGTTTGATTGCCTTTAATAGCCGTGTCTGCCAAAGGACAAACACTCCACAAGGTAATGGTAAAGCTTCTCAAGATACTTCAATGAATGTTCCATTCTGAAATGCTGTAGAGAAGCAAAGGTATCAAAATATTCTTCTCTACTTGGAGTCCAAGGTTGTGGATTTCAAAGGTAAGGTATGTGAATAAACAATTTGAATAAATTCTTGATATTGTACCATTTCAGTAATGTTGAGAACAAATGCCTCACCTTTAGAATGCATTAAAAATATTTTTGTGAGCTGATACCATAAAGCATCTGCTTACCTCACATTAAAGCCTCATTAGTAAAGTCTTTTGAAAGTCTCTACCAGAATGGATGATAAAGACAGTAAATGTTTGCCTTTGAAAATTTGTGCAGTTCTTGGGGTGAGAGGAGCAAAATACTTGGGAAGTGGCACTAGTATTTCAAAATAAATGAGATAAGGACAACTGTTAAAAGATTACTTTGAATCTTCTTAAAGCTTAAAAAGTCAATTTGTATCCATGCTAACAGGAGTTTCACTGCTATCAGTGGCATATTTTGCCTTTTAATAGTTGTCAGCAATGTAACAGTTGTAAATCAAAGCAAATGTTGTTGACACCATAGTGCTTTGTCCTGGCTTTGGCTAGGATGGAGTTGATCATCTTCTTAGTAGCTGGTGCAGTGCTCTGTTTTAGATTTAGTATGAGAATCTTGTTGATAACACACTGATTTTTAGTTGTTGCTAAGTAGCACTTACACTAAACCAAAGACTTTTTCAGTGTCTCATGCACTGCCAGAGAGCAGGTACACAAGAAGTCAGTGGAGGAAGCATTGCCAGGACAGGTGACCTGAACTGGCCAAAGGATTATTCCATACCCTAGGAATGTCATGCCCATTATGTAAACTGTAGGGAGTTGGCTGGGAGGGACTGATCACTTGCTCAGGGACAGGCTGGGTATCAGTCAACAAGTGGTGAGCAATTGTATTGTGTATTACTTTTTTGTCTTACATTTTATTCCTTTCTCCTTTTCATTACCAAAGATAGCAGTAGTAGTATATTTTATTTTGTTTCACTTATGAAAGTGTTCTTATCTCAACCCACAACATTTACCTTTTCTTTCCAATTCTTCTCCCTACTGGGGGCAGAGGGAGGAGTGAGTGAGCGGCTGTGTGGTGTTGTTGCCAGCGGGGGTTAAACCACAGCAGAGTGACACCACTGTGAAAACTAGTAAATTCAAGAGTGTCAGACTCTGGCTGTACTTAGATGCTTTTACTCCAAGTATGGACAGACATTTGATGTGAAAAAAACCTTGTCAGGCACCCAACTGTAAAGACAGTTGATGTCATTGCTTTGATTAAATAAAGCTTGAGCTGTTTTGATTACATACATTGTAACCCCACAGTGATCTGTCATAGTATTAAAAATAAAAATGCTTTATGCACTGTTATGCAGGGAAAAGAAAGCCATCATCTTGTGAATTATATATTCTTATCTGGTCCATAATCAAGAACATTCCATAACAAAGTGAATATTCTATCAGAAGTCAAACAATATGTTTGAAAAATCAGAAGAAGCATTTAAAACTGGTGCCCTTGCATCCTAATAGTTTCACTGGAATTGCAGAGGTGCATATGCATTCATGAAGAGTGGGAAAGAGTTCAAATTAATATTTCTTTTCTAAAAACAGGAAGACACTGTCTTCCCTACCCCTAATCCACATAGGTGCTTTATAGTTGGCATATAACAGAGTATTTTAAGGTTGATTAACCTATTGAATAGATATTCTGCAATTGATGTGCACTATGAGGAAGTACAGTCCCTAAAATTTGTTGGGGATCCAGTATTTTCATACCACTCCATGCAACTTAGTCCATAACCAGCACTCCAGCAGGTTGCTTGTGCAGGGAGGAATCTGTGCTCCTGGCATACATCTTTGGGATGAGAGATGAAACAGAACACCTGCATACTTCTGCTCAATAAAGACCCTGTAGGCCATTAAACAAGAGTGTGGGTGGTTAACGGTGGTGTCTTGGCTAGGTTTCTCCTGCGGTTATTGCATTCCACTGCCTTATGTTTCATCTGCAGTTTCAGCAGGAAATGATGTTCCTCACTTTCACTCCAAAACCGTTGAACAGAGCTCCTGTGCATTGTTACACAGCTGCTGTGCTCCACCATGGTGGTACGACCCCAATATGTATTCACATATTTCAGGACTAAGTTATGTCAAAATTACTTTTCAATGTGGTCAGTGGAATTACTCCAGATGTATAGTGCAATTACTCTGAATGTAAAGTGCAGCTGGATTTGCCCCACTATCTGCAGTTAGTAAAGTTTGCAAAGGTAGCTGTGGTCAAAATGCAAAAATTTTTGTCCCTGAATGCGTAAGGAGACTTAAAGTCTGAAGAGCAACCAGAGCAAGTACTATTATAAACCTGGCAACAAAGTAAGTACATTAGTATGTATGTGTGTAAGTAAAAAGTCTCCTTCATGCTAGTCTTCATTTGAATACACACTTCCAGTGTCATTCTCAGTGATACTTTGGGGAGAGACAGCTGCCTTCTCTTCTCCTGCTGTAGCATGCCAGTATTGTCATGTATACCTTGTGTCTTTGGGGCAAGGAAAGCAAGTTCAACTAATAAGAGAAAGGAGGTGTCAGAAAGGAAGAATATCTATCAGTTTTGCTTTTTCTAGCAGAGTGGAGGCTGCCAAAACATAAAGATTTCCATTATCGGCTGAGAACTCAGTAGTGTTGCACTGTTTGTTCCTACTGCAGCAGTATAACTCAAGGAAAGGACTGCTGACACTTAAGCATGCATTTGTTCATATGGTTTCCGTTGCTGAAGGGAGACTGGTGGGAGGTGGATGAGAAGTGACAGCTGAGGGAAAAAAATTTCAACCATGCCTCTTTGCAGACTGAGTATGTAAATCTCAATTGCATGTGTAGAATCACAGTGATCAAGGATGCATACCTTTTCTTCATGTTTACAGGAGCAACGGTGAGTTAGCTTCAGCATAGTAAAAACTCCCATCAGGAAAATGAGCATCTGATTAAATGTGTGAGTGTTTATTTCTGTGGAAAACTAGATAGAGGCCTTAGTTTGGTCCTACTGAGGTCAGTGGGATTTAGCCAAAATGAACTAGAGATGTTGTGCACTGCCCCATCTGTACTAATGTGAGTTGGTGTGCTGCTGCACACTTTGAGTAATTCTTACCCCAGGAGTAGCAGAACTACCCATAGTGTAACAGCTTGAAGTTTAATTGAGAACAAAGAGGTGCTTCTGGGAATTTCAGCCAAACAAAAACAACAAACCCTAAATCATGGAAATTGTGCAGGCTTTTCTTTATTAGAAACAAATGTTGATTTTTTTTTCTGTCTACACCCTAATTAAAGTCATCCTTTGCTATTATAGTGTGACCGAATTAATATATTTTAGTCTGCTAGTCTGCTTTTCAACTGTTACAGCTGCATTCAAACTGTTTCCTTGAGATCAACTAGAAAATATATAGCTCTTTAAGAATGGCTTATAGAAGAAAGATTTGTGATAAACTCTACGCTTACCTAATTATTTAATTAAAAATGTATCTATGAAAAATTTTGTAATGTGGATACTTAGCTGATATGCATCAAAAGCAGCAGTTTAGGGTGTATATATGTAAACTTGCTAAAATATGAAGCTTATCAATGAGTTTTTCTATAGAACTTTGAGTGGTTCTCAGAAGTTATCACAGTAGTGCCAGAAAATAATCCTTGAGTGTTCCCCAGAACATAAAGCTAGTTTAAGAAGCAATGTAAATTTTTTTAACCTTTCTATTAATCTCAGCTCTTGTATAGTCATCTCTCACTGTGTATTCAGCCAGGTGTATATCTGCTTTTTATCTATGTCAAGAAGTGAACCAGTAAAATAAAAGAGAAATGCTAAAAGTCTGTGTTGTGTATGTACATAAATGTGTCTGTGTGAGTTCAGGTATATAAAATTACCTGCAGGTAATTCAGGCACAGGAGTCAAAGGAGCTTCTCATACAAAATGAGAGTTCAAAATAACTGGTTTCATAATGAATGTTCAAGGCTTACAGTGTATGTTTATAGTGTGTGCTTATGTAGACTGCTTTTATTTTCTGAATAGGCAGTTTTTAAATTGGGATGTTTTAAAGCTGAATTGAAAGCCTTAAGTTTGTAAAGGCTAAAGGCCTTCAGAAAATGAAGACCCACCTTCAGAATCCTCCCCAGTTAAGCTTCTAAAAACTGAAGTGATCTTTGTCCATCTGCTGTTGTAACCTGTTTGTTTCATCCAAGATAAGCATCTTGACACCCATCACTTGTTCTGCTTGACCCAAAAGTTTAAGATAAGATGTATCCTGACATATTGTGACACGCACATCTCTTCATAACATAAAGTCAGCAAAAATAAGGAGGGAGATTCAGGGTGATTAACTATGACATTACATTACAGATCTAATGTATGTGTATATGTGGACCTGTATCTATAGAAATAATAGAGTGTGTGTTTAGAGTTAGAAAAAGATTTTCGCCATCTGCGATTGTGTGAGAGAGATCCACACAGTAAAAAAAAAAAAAAAAAAAAGGCAAGGCTACACGGACAAAGAAGGAACATCAGTGTATGCTGTACGGGTTGGGCTTACTTGTCTACTGCCTGGCTTAGAGCTGTAAGCATGCAGTACTATCTCTGCACTCACTAACTTCCTTGTACACATTGTCACAGGAGGCTTGGCTTAATCAGTTGTGAGCTGAAAAAAGTAATATAAATTGGAACCTTTTGTCATGAAGTATTTAATTGTTGATATGATTTAATGGCTTTGGGGAGAAAATTTAGCATGAGAGATTGTAAGAAACAAGAAATCGTTTACATGTAAGAAAGGACTTGAACCTCTAATCATATATTACCATATACAGAAAGATCCCTAGCTAGTTATAGCTAAATTCAAATGGGATAATGGTTAGATTTTTCGTTAATTTTAAGTTTTATCAAAAAATGACATTCCTATTCATTCTTTATCTAGTTTTGCATAATACATGCTTACAATGATTTATGGAAACCTTTCGCTGTGTAAATATTGAAGCATGTGCTACACAGTATCCATAAGCAGTGAAGTTTTTATGGAATATAGGCATCTGTGCAATTTCTCTTTACTTTTGTTGGGCAAAAAGAGCCAAACAACTTCTTGCTGAAAATTAACAAGATAAAGCTTGATATAACTAGTAGGGGTAGGCAAGCATTATTTAAGGGCAACTTTCTGATTCCCTGCTCTTTCTATGGCAGCAAGGGTAACCCCATGACAATAACACCCTTGACTGCCAGTTTCTCTGGTAAGTGGGGCTTAGCAGCTGCCAAAGGTCTGTTGTTCCTCATTGCAAATCCTTAAAAGAAATGAAACAAAGGGTGGTGACCTCTCATGAAGAGAAAGCTCATGAAGCTAAGCACCAGCTTCTCTCCGTTAAGATGTGGAATAACTCTCCGAAAGCATACAGGGAACCCCCAGATTTAGATGCCTGACTGCCTGTTCTGTGCATGCATTGCTGTGCTGCCAACAGATGAGGGACTGTGTGAAACCACCTTCCACTTAACATGTGGGTGTCTGTTACAGGATCTGTACCTACTATTCTCCTGAGCTATTGTCGTGCTAGATGCGTTTAATTTTTATTTACTTACATATCCATTTTTGTAAAGCATCCATCTGTTACATAAGCCTGTGAGTGATTTACAAATTAAAGCAAAACCAAAACAAATTACAGTAGTACATTGCAAAGCAGCCTGCAGCTGGCTGCAGACAGGAATCCTAATTCAATACATGTAAGCAGTGTAAATAAGACAATGTTATTTCCGTCCTCAAACAATGGGAGTTACAGTTAGAAGGAATTAATACTTACATTTTAGGATGAGAAATATGTACATATAGATTGGGTCAGACCTGACAGCAAAGTCCTGGACATCGAAGTCTGAACCAAGTCTGGCTTTGCAGTTCCAAGTAGGAATTACCCATATATACAGGTGCTGTGGCTGGCTGGAAGTTTTGGGAAAAGTAGGTATAAGAAGCTTTACATCACACTTTTAGGGAAAGTAGTAACAGTTAGTTCGATGGGAAAAAACAAATGTAATCTTATAGATTTAAAATAGGAACCTGCCCTTTATTTACTTCTTTGTGATGTTGATATTTTTTTTCTCCCACCCCTCGACCCATTTAAGTTTATTTTGTTTCACTAATTTTTGTTCTTGGGAGGGATTTTTTGGTGTTCTAGATGATTTCTATTTGGTAGTACTAACTGCCTGTAAAATACTGCTCCATGAACACAGATAGAACTGTAAGGGCATAGAAATTAGAGACGTCCACAATGCTTGTGCATGTTCAAAGGTGGGGACAAATAAGAACCGGCATCTGCATCATGATGTTTTGTTCATCACTGTGTAAATACAGACTGAACATTTTCTACACAGAGATGGTCTCTGGGGCTTTCCATCTGGGGTCAGCTGGGTAAGATTTTCCATAATTAATTTCTGTTGAGGGTTTCATTGTCTTCCAGGGTTTGATTTTAAATGTTCATGTGTGGAGCATTTCTGAAGATTTTGTAGTCGTATCCAAGGTACTGAAACACACATGGCATTAACCTTCGGCATTAACTTTGTATCCAGAGAGTTGAACTGCACTGAACATATCAGAACTGAAATAATAAAACCAGCCGTAATCAGTTAAACATATGCTTTACTATTTGGTGCAAAATTGTGTCTTCCGGTACCCTAGGAAATGTGAGGGAAGAGAAGAATCAATCCTCTGAAGACTGAAAAAGAATTAATAAATAAATAAATAAGTAAAACTGGGGGGGTGGGAGTGCTGGAGGGAAAGAAAGGTGTTCTCAATCTTCATAATCAAAAAAGAGCTAGTGGATTTTGCAATAGTGTATAGTCCAAAATGTTCAGATAAGGTTCTGAAGCTGAGATTCAAGATTTAAAAATATCAGAGACAGTAGGGTGGTGTATCTTGCAAGGCTGTTTAAGGCTTGAGGAAGCATTGAAATAGTGCTGGTTTGATGGTCTGCAACAGTTCTTGTTGGTTATAGTTACTGTACTAATGTTATATCCAGCATTTGTCCAAAAGGAAAGATACCAATAAAATGATGTATTCATTATATAAGTATTTTAATATATTTTATCAATACATGCTGGAATGGATTGCCTGACATTACGTTGCAGAATTTTTAAGTTCTACCTTCAGGCAAATCTCATGCTTAGTAGCAAAAATGAAAGTGTGAAATGCTTTTTAATGTATATTTAACAACAGATATTCTAGTGATTACTGATGTGTATTCTCTCTGGATTTTTCCCTTACTATCAGAAGGCAATGCTAGGAGACAACATTTTTACTCATTTATGCTATCTACATCCATCAGATCCTTACTTTTTACATATTTTTAACTGTTATTTTATGTCAAGACTACAAAAAAAGTCATCTCCAGAGTCTAAACCATACCAAGATTGCAAGAGTCCAGGGAAAAAGGGAGTAAGGTACAAGTATTATGTACTATTTTTAAGATATTCTGCCTTCCATCAAAGTTTCTCGTGAAATGGCCCATGAGTGACTTTAATCTTACATCTGCTTATATTTAAGAAGCAAATCTATCAAATGCATTTATTTAGCTCTTTCTCATAATATTACCATTTGATAGTGATTAAGGTACAGCTTTCAGTATTTTACAATGGTGCGTACAGCAACAGTTCATATGTTTTACACTGATGTATTGTGAACAGTAACATTCTACATAGATCACTGTTGTTAAATTGAAAGTATTGAAAGCATTTTAGATCACAGAGCCCTGTGGTCTACATTTTGTATACTCTGACATTATTAAACTCAATCTAGTTTTCTGGCTGTGACTGTAATTACAGTATTTGCATGGCTGGAAAGTTTGTATTTTTTTTATCAAATTTTATTAACACTGTATACATGTTGTTTTTTGAGCTTAGTGTTTTCATGTTCAGGCAGCAGAACACCTTCTATTGAATTGAATAATTATGCAGAATCAATAATTTTTTTCTTTGTGTTTGTCTTTGTTGTTTCTTTGATATGGCCTCTAGGATGCTGCAGGCAAGGTACTGGACCGCTGGGCCATCATGTCCAGGGAAGAAGAGATCATTACCCTTCAGCAGTTCCTGAGATTTGGAGAAACGAAATCTATTGTGGAGCTGATGGCAATTCAAGAAAAAGAAGGGCAGGCTGTGGCTGTGCCATCTTCAAAGACAGATTCAGATATAAGGACTTTTATTGAAAGCAATAATCGCACCAGGAGCCCAAGTCTCCTTGCTCACCTGGAGAATAGCAACCCTTCCAGCATTCATCATTTTGAAAACATCCCGAATAGCCTTGCATTCCTGCTTCCATTCCAGTACATAAATCCAGTCTCTGCTCCACTGCTGGGGCTGCCTCCAAATGGCCTCCTGCTGGAACAGCCAGCAATGAGGCTCCGTGAACCAAGTCTTACAACCCAAAATGAATATAACGAGAGCAGTGAATCTGAAGTTTCCCCTACACCTTTCAAGAATGAGCAAACATCCAGCAGGAATGCTTTGACCAGCATCACGAATGTTGAGCCCAAAAGTGAGCCAGCCTGTGTCTCTCCTGTTCAGACACCTACGCCAGTCAGTGATTTATCAAAAACAGAACATACTAAAAGCTCGTTCCGAATTCACAGAATGAGGAGAATGGGGTCAGCCTCAAGGAAAGGAAGAGTGTTTTGCAATGCGTGTGGCAAAACTTTCTATGACAAAGGTACACTTAAAATCCACTACAATGCTGTACACCTGAAAATCAAGCATCGGTGCACTATTGAAGGCTGCAACATGGTTTTCAGCTCTCTCAGAAGCCGCAATCGCCACAGTGCTAACCCCAATCCCCGACTCCACATGCCTATGCTAAGGAATAACCGTGACAAAGATCTGATACGTGCTACATCAGGTGCTGCCACTCCCGTCATAGCAAGTACAAAATCCAACCTAACTTTAACAAGTCCTGGGCGCCCACCGATGGGTTTTACCACTCCCCCTCTAGACCCTGTACTGCAGAACCCTCTTCCTAGTCAGCTGGTCTTCCCAGCTTTAAAGACTGTCCAACCTGTTCCTCCTTTTTACAGAAATTTACTTACTCCTGGAGAGATGGTGAGTCCTCCAACCTCACTGCCTACCAGTCCAATAATACCAGCAGTGAGTGGCATGGAGCAGCATCCCCCTCCTCCTTCAGAGTCATCAGTACCTTCAGTGTTGATGCCCACCCCAGAGCCCAATGCAGACCTTGCACCCAAGAAGAAGCCAAGGAAGTCAAGCATGCCAGTTAAAATTGAAAAGGAAGTTATCGATACTGCTGATGAGTTTGATGATGAAGATGAAGAGGTGAATGACAGCAGCACGATGGTGAATGACATTGGTCATGACAATCACTGCCATTCTCAGGAGGAAATGAGCCCAGGCCTGTCTGTGAAAGACTTTTCCAAAAATGACAGAAGCAGATGCATTTCCAGACCAGACATAAGAAGGGCAGACAGCATGACATCAGAAGACCAGGAGCATGAGAGAGACTACGAAAATGAGTCAGAGTCATCAGAGCCCAAATTGTGTGAGGAAACCATGGAAGGTGATGATCACCTCCATGAACCTGGTGAAAAATCAACGATGCACGCTAACAGACCAGATGAAAACCACAATGACTCTTCCAACCAGGATGTCATTAAGGTGAAGGAAGAGTATACAGACCCTACATATGATATGTTCTATATGAGCCAGTATGGCCTGTACAACGGAGGCAGTGCCAGTATGGCTGCTCTTCATGAAAGTTTCACTTCTACGTTCAACTACAGCAGTCCCCAGAAGTTCTCCCCAGAAGCTGAAATGTGCTCTAGCCCAGACCCCAAGATCTGCTATGTTTGCAAGAAAAGTTTCAAGAGTTCCTACAGTGTGAAGCTTCACTACCGAAATGTTCATTTAAAAGAGATGCATGTCTGCACAGTGGCTGGCTGTAATGCTGCATTCCCGTCACGGAGAAGCAGAGACAGGTCAGTAAATATTAATTGATTTTCTACATTATTAAATGTTTTGAATTATGTAAAAATAGGTGGTTTAGGATATATGAAGAAACAGAGAGATGCAGAGTAATGACAAGTGACAGTCGTGTTCCCATGACATTGAGACAGATTTATCACTTTAAAGATATTCGTTGTTGCTTGGCATTCAGAGTGGTATATATTGTGCCATCCTCTTAAGCGACTGGCTAGATAATAAATGTCATTAGAATTTCTGTGTGCCTGTGTACATGTGTATTGCACATCTGTTTATAAGGTACAGCCTTCATTACATTTATTTTCTTCTCCCTGCAACATTTAAAACAAGAAAACCTTCTATTAAATACATAGTTCATTGTATACAAAACAAATATCTCCATGCATGCATATCAAACAGTAAACTAGGAAGGAGGGGAAGGAGTGGATGGATGGTTGGATAAGTGAATGGAGAGACAGAAAGGAAAGACTGGAATAAAAGAATGATTTCCATCTCCATAGGGTCATATAAAAGTAAACAAGAAGCATTAGAAGGCTATTCTTTATTATCTTCAATTCTTAAAACTGGACACTGTGTTGTAGTGAGAACAAATAAATATTAAGAAAATCATTGTCTTTTTCTTTAGTAGAACTTACATCTCTATCCACTATGGTCATTTAATCTACTTTATCTTCTTTTCTGCATGTGAGCACCTCCCTTTCCCACCAATGGGAATTATGCACGTTCAGAGAGGACAGGCTAGACCCCTACATATTTTTAATATCAACCAGGATATATTCTGCTGACACTTCAAATGACATCATGCCCTAGCTATGCTGCATCAATACTGAAATGGTTGGGCTTAAACAGAAGCAGCTGGTCCATAAACTCTTTGTTTTGGGGTGTTCTGATTTTTTTGTTTGGTTGGTTGGTTTTGGTTTTTGTTTGGTTTTGTTTGTTTGTTTGTTTTGTTTTATTTTGTGGATTTTTTGTTTTGTTTTGTTTTAAATAGGTTGTTCTTATTGATTGTTGAGAAAAATGAAATATAAATAGAATTTGTCAGGGTGATAGGATAACAGTTATTTCATACTTGTGGATAAAAGCTCTCGCATCTGATGATGATCATATTGTCACATAACAAAATCTTTCTGGTTCATGGAGTGATGGTGAGATTGGCTCACCTTTCTTCCTTTACTTGTGTTTCATATTTTTTCACTAGGCTGTAAAATTTCAGCAGACACAGGAAGGAAATTAAACCTCACTAAACGTTTCACACGCAGCTTCTCACTTTTTTACTTTTTTCTTTGAAACTGATGTGGTTTGAAAGTGAATATATTGTATCTTATAAAATGAAAGCAAGTTAGCATTAAGGATATTGAGGAGCCAAAATTTACTGTTTTGATGGAGAGTCTAGTCCCCAAATATCTCATGTCTTCTTTCATCATTTATGAAATCCACTAAACAGAAGAATAGGAAAAAACATAAGAATACAAGTTCAGAACATCTAAGAAGGATGATCTAGGAAGTTTGCATTTGAATAGGATGAAACTACTGGACACAAAGCAGGTAAATCTAAATTAAGGCTAATTTTCTTGGGGTGTGCTGATAACATTTATGAGACTTGAATTTGACAAGGGAAACATGTAAATCAGTGGCATGCTGAGTTTAGATGTGTGTAACCCTTTTCAGTTCCTGAAATTGCACAGCCTTTGTTAGTCAAGAATTTAGCTTAGTCGGTCTGTTTCCTCAAATGAATTATGAAGTCAGTCATGTACTACACAAAACAGCTTTGTGTCGAGCATGTGAAGTAAGAAGTAATTAGCTTTAGGATTTGCAACTTTATGTAGTGTATTATATTTCAGCAGTAATATATTGATAGATCATGGTAATAATAAAATTTTAGCATAGTAAAGACTAAGATGTTCTAAGAAAGAGTGAGTGTGATGACATACATAAAATATGTCTGAGATAAGAACCTGGAAATAGGGCACATTTTGAAAATATTTTGTCAACTATGTAGCATACTCCTGTTAAACTTACTGAAAGCAAGTCATGAAATAAAAATCTGATCCAGTACCTTAAAATGTAGGTTGCATATTTAAAGATTTTTTTTTTACTTGCAAACTGTTTTATTACCCTAAAAATTTTTCTATTCAATTTGTTTGGGTTTTTTTTGATCTTCCTTTTGAATTTTTTTTTTTTTTTAAGGAGAGTACATAAGATTTCTAGCTCTTCAGATTATGGAGAGCACCTCAAAGATAAATGGATAACTAAATTAATAGCATTGAAAAGTGAGAACTTCTTCCATCTGCTTAAATCAATTTCACTTAAAAACTCGAGAGCATTTTGCTTTTAATTGGTGTATAAGAAGTAAGACAGCTACTTACAGCATACAGTAATAATTTCTGGCTAATATTTGAAATGGACTTGTGTTCCATTTTGGACACATTACAAAAAGTCTCTGCGATTTGTTTGTGTGTAAGTCATTCACATAATCTTTGAGTAGTTAGAGTAGCTTAGAATTTTGTGCTTTATGAAAGAAAAAGAAAATTTTTTTCAATACTCTGAGAGCAGAGTTCTAGCTATCCCATAGCTTGCAGTCTTATGAAGTTATTATCTTTATTTTTAGTCACTTTATTAATTGTATTACTAGTATTGTGTTAATGATATTATTAATCCTATTATAACTAGTTAAAGGTCTTTAACTAGTTAGAGGTCTAAAAGTCACAATGCTAGCTATGTTCTATAAGACAATACAAGCTTAAGATAGATACAAGAGATAGATAACATTGGCTGATCTTTTTTGTTTTTCTTAAAGGCGTCTGATTTGGCTCAAGTCCTTTTCCAATGTAACTCTAGTTAATCAAAGATTTGACTGTATTCTCCCTGCCCTGTACATACACAAAACTCCTAATTGTTGACAGTGAGTGGCACTACTGTAAAATGGTCTTTGCAGGGGTAGGGTTGTGATACAGACTGCTGATTACCAGAGGCAGCAGATCATGTCAGGAGAAAATGCAGTGCTGTTTTGACTGAAGGAGGGGTTTTATTTGTGTCAGAGCTGCAACCCTCCCTTTGTAGAAAGCATTCTATAGCAATTTATGCTAAGGTTGACCAAATCTAGCTTTACCATTCCTACATCATTTGTACCAAGGTCAACACCTGCATAAAAATCATTCTGCAAGAAATGTTGGAATGTCTTCTGAGATCTTCAGCTAACCACTGCTAGTCCTTGTAACTTTGGGGTCAAGATAACCAGAAGATTCTGGAGTTCCACCTCTCATGTGTTTTTTTCAAGTCAAGGCAGAGGAAAGCAGAGTCCTGGTCCTTGCTGTCAATGCCTCAATAATTCTGTCACCCATTCTAAAAATTAGATAGTACTGCTTTCAAGTAGTCAAGCTCTGCTGAGTCTACATTTTTTTAAAAGGCCTTTTTTCGTCATTCTTCTGAGCCACAAATAACATCACTAATTAAAATAACTTTATGCATACCTAGATCTTGGGTCTTTTTCTCAGATTGAGAAGTCTTTTTGTCTTTCTTTTCCTGGAAGCACTAAACTTCAGTAAACCACTTTTTCTTCCATTCTTCAACAGCCACTCAGTGAATTAGCTGTTCATCCATTTCTGTTTCTGTATTTACTTCAGATCTCCTTTCTTCTAAAGGCATATTGTTCAGGTTAGGTCTTATTGCAAGAATGCAGTGGGAAGTAAATAAGAAAAGAGACCTTGTTAAAAATTTAGGCTGAAACAATGTCATAAACCTCCTTTGGAACAGAGAGACATCTTTTCCAAGTAACTTAATAGATGGAAAAGAGTAAGATGGGAAGAAGTCCCTGCACGAACTGTGCACTTGAATGGAAAGATTTGTCCTTGTGGTGTGAGTTCTCTCTGGACTTGGAAGAGATGTGTTCTGTGATTGAGGAGAATTGGCCTGTAGCTGCAGTGGTTAGATTCCCCAAGGATCTGCTTCCCAGCCTCATCTGTGAGTCCTGCTCCAGCAGATACTGAGTTGGTCTTACAAAAAGGTAGATGTGGTTGGTCCTTGAAGTCAGCACTAAGGTACAGTTGCTCAGGGGATGATCCTGAGCTGGGGACAAGAGGAGGGACTAGATATTTGCTGACCAAAGAGGGCACCAATGCAGAGGTGAAGGTACAACTTAGAGCAGTTGGCTTCATTTTGGTCTCTCACCTGGAAGAGCCAAGAATTTTGCGGTCACAACCACTGGTGAAACAGGAGGCAGGTGGACTTTTTGCTTTCAGTAAGTCTTGTCGAGAAACTACTGTAAGATTTTAAGGAGAAATACAGCCATCATTTCAGTCAGCCTTAGTGCATGCTAAATCCCCATTTCACCTCAGTACTGACACTATTAGAATCTGTGGTTTTTAAGCTAGGGTACAGCATTAGTAACAATGTGTTACCATGTTTTGCTTTCTCTCAGTGTATGGAAAATAAATTAACTTTCAGTATACCTGTTCAAAGGAACAAAGCAAGAACCTTTCGGCCAGTCACTAGTGGTGTTCCCCAGGGGTCTGTGTTGGGTCCAGTCCTGTTTAACATCTTTATTGATGATTTAGATGAGGGGATTGAGTCCATCATCAGCAAATTTGCTGATGACACCAAATTGGGAGGGAGTGTCGACCTGCCAGAAGGCAGGAGGGCTCTGCAGAGGGATCTGGATAGACTTGAGAGATGGGCTGATTCCAATGGGATGAAGTTCAATAAAGCCAAGTGCCCGGTCCTGCACTTTGGCCACAACAACCCCATGCAGCACTACAGGCTGGGCACTGAGTGGCTGGAAAGCAGCCAGGCAGAAAGGGACCTGGGGGTACTAATTGACAGGAAGCTCAACATGAGCCAACAGCGTGCCCAGGTGGCCAAGAAGCCCAATGGGTTCTTGTCCTGTATCAAAAATAGTGCGGCCTGCAGGACCAGGGAAGTGATCCTTCCCCTGTACTCTGTGTTGGTGAGGCCACACCTTGAGTATTGTGTTCGGTTCTGGGCCCCTCAGTTCAGAAAGGATATTGAGGTGCTGGAGCGGGTCTAGAGAAGAGCAACAAGGCTGGTGAAGGGACTGGAGCATAAGTCCTATGGGGAGAGGCTGAGGGAGCTGGGGTTGTTTAGCCTGGAGAAGAGGAGGCTCAGAGGTGACCTCATCACTGTCTATAACTACCTGAAGGGAAGTTCTAGCCAGGTGGGGATTGGTCTCTTCTCTCAGGCACTCAGCAATAGGACAAGGGGGCATGGGCTTAAGCTCCACCAGGGGAAATTTAAGTTGGATATCAGGAGAAAATTCTTTACAGAGAGGGTAATCAGGCATTGGAATGGGCTGCCCAGAGAGGTGGTGGATTCACCATCCCTGGCGATTTTTAAACGCAGATTGGACGTGGCACTGAGTGCCATGATCTAGTAAATGGACTGGATTTGGACCAAGGGTTGGACTCGATGATCTCGGAGGTCTTTTCCAACCCAATCGATTCTATGATTCTATGATTCTTTCATTTTGGCTGTCTGCTACTTAAGTGGGAGTATTAATTGTGCAGGTTTGTCTTTTGAATTTTCTGACAAAGTGAGCATGCATGCATATACGTTGTATTGCGTTCCACAAGATGAGAAAGGTAATTGAGCTCCATGAAGAAATTTAAAAACAAAATAATATCTGCTCAGGGTGATTTATAAATAAATATGAGGCAACTGTTGGTGCCAGGTGTGATCATGCCACTGATTGCAAGTTAAATCAGTCCAGATTTAAAAACATAAACTCCTTAATTTATATGGAGCAAGACATCTGTAGGTGGTTTATTAAAACCTGCTGATGTCTCCAGAACTAAATTTGTGCAAATATAGACCTCTGGGTAGCTGTGTTGAAAGACCAGAGACATACTTTTTGCCTGATTACCTGATTTCCAGCACTGTACAGGTGTACTTGAATAAATGAACATCAGTTACCTATGATTAGTTGCTGCATACATTATCAATGGAGGTGAAGAAGTGAGAAAGCTGCTACCTGCCTCCTGTTATCACCTCCTTGACACAACAGTACCCATTTTTTCATCATCCTACTATACTTGGAATCTTCTACAGATAACTATTTAGAGAATTATTTTCTATAAATGCACTCAATTCCAGCTCCAGGAAATAAGACACTTTGCACCAGTCCATGATAATTATTACTGTATTTCCCCAAATATAATTAACTGTCATATACAACTTGACTTTCCTCCAACAGCAACAGGGAAATCAATTTTTAAGACATTAGGTGTTCTATGAACCATTTTTCAAGAGACGAAAAATTATACTGATAATTTTTTAAAATATAAACACATTTACACCTGTACTACTGTTTTTGGATGTGATGAAGTTCATTAAGAGACTAGCTGCATATCCAATACATTTGAATGAACCATTAGGTTTTCTCTTGCAGAGTCACTAAGATTATGTGTCATTGCTAATGTTCCCATAACTCTTCCTTACCCAAGAGAATCTGCATCAAAACATTTTGTGCCACCTCTAACACAAATCTACCAATCTGACTTCTTCCATGAATAGTCATTCTGAGCAGAGACTGCTTGTCATATTGCATACTCACCAATATGAACAACAGAAGCAGAATTAAAAATTAAAATACATAGAACCAGTTTCATCATAAGATTCAAAAACATATTTAAAAGAAAATAAATAAATTGAAGCAAGTGGCTACTTATGTGAGTAAATATTGAAGAATCAACTCTGGTGTGAAGGAAGTTTTTTTTTCTGTCTACATATCGTCATTTGTTTTGGGTTTGAATTGGAGGTGGCTGTTGTTTTTTAAAACAACCTGCTGTCTTCATTCTCTTGTTCTGGTTTGGCACACAAACGGGTATTTCTTTGAAAGGGAGAGTACAGTTTCTTGTACAGTTCAAGAAGTCTCATTTTTATGTGAATTTACAAATAAGTCAGTGGCCTGAAAAGCTTATTTAAACAAACTGCTACACCAGGGTTAAGATAGGTGGGAAGCATAAGTAAAACATTGAAAATCCTAGCTAAAAGCAAAACATGCATTGAGCAATAGTTTTCCCTGATATCTGTTGTGACAAATAACGTAAATGTTTGATGTGTTTTGTCCAATTTTCCTGTGTAAGTTTTTGTATTCTATGTTTGGTGAAAAAGGTTCTTTGTGAAGATTGGACTGTGAACATGAATGCTTATCATAATATCCTGGTTGCCCCTAGGTTCCTAGGAAATAACTGGAAGAACCAAAACTCTTCTCCAGAGATTGGGAGAAAATTGAGTGTTTTCCACTTATCTGAGTAAATGTAAAGCTGTTCCCCACATACAGAGACATCCCATCTTCCCTAGAGTCTTTTGAAAGCAGGGTAAACAAAATATCTGTCCTCATTAGTTCCTACAAACAAAGGCTCTGGCTGTTCTTTTCAACTTAACAGTGGAAGCCTCTAAGATTTCTGCTGAATGTGAAGGAAGCTGCACTTTACAGATAGAAGATAACACCAGGGCACTACTTCCAAAAGTGAATAGAACAAGACACCTCAACATGAGGGTTGTAATCTTCTTAGGTGCAGGAGTCTGGGGAGAAATGAGAGGGAGACACATTTTTGGCAGGAATAGCTGAGTATTTGCTGCCCTTTGGATTTACAGCCCTCAATGACAAAAAGAGACACTCAGTAGGCAGGCAAATGCCACCATACATACATTCATGATACATTCGTCAGCTGTGCATGTCTGAAAAGAGAAACTTTCAACTGAAGAAGCAAACTTTACATCAGATTTTACAGCCTAACCAAAGATTACTGATAGCTGAGGCCATTTTCTTCTCCCCTTAATGATGATGATGATGCTTTTTCACTGGAACATAAACTTAGTGATTGTGCTGGGATGTATACAAATTAACATGAAGTTTACCTGAACGTATGAAAACTGATGAGGCAAGTCCTAGGAATGACCTAGAAAAAAATAACCCAAAAGGGGGAAAATTTATAGGTAGGTAACTTCAGATAGCTTCAACACTTTTTTTGGATGACACTATGATAGTCCTACCAGTATATCTAGACAGAAGCAGACATTTCAAAATACTTTTTGAAATAGAATTATGTAGCAGGTGATGAGTATAGTAAAACAAAGCTCATTTGGATTTCTGTTCCATTGCTTTTTGACAAGATAGACTTTTGGTAGTGAGACAGGGGAGATGGGAGTATTTTCCAATGTAATATGTCTTAGTAAAATATGTTACTCAAAAATAGTTGATAATTTATAGGTTCTGGGGAAAAGAAACACCAAAGCCCAACCTCTCTAAATCTGACACATCTTTTTATGGTTATAGAGGCTGCTAGGCGTTAGCAAATAGGACAGGGAGCAATAGCAAACTTGAGAAGTAGAGCCTGTAGTTGCAGGAATATACTGTTCAGTTAGGAACAATTAAGGGTAAGGATAACCATACTGTTAACTATTTACCTCAGGGTGATCCTGAAGGAAGACATACTGAGTTATGAAAGAGAGTTAAGTGCTCCACAGTGTCAAGGAAGAGGTCACTGCAAGGAATAGGCACTGCAAGTGCACTGCAAGACACTGTGCGTGGCTTTTTACTACTCTTTAATCCTGATCTGCAGTACTCATAGTTTGTTTTCCTTTGTATCTTCAGGAAAGCAGTGCCACACATCATGTACCAGTATTCATGGTGTTATGCTGTAGGTACTACAGTAGGAACCATTCATTCACATCCAGCACTTACACATAAAACATTCCCTAATGATATCTCAAGAGTGGTCTGTTGGGACTTGAGGTAACACAGGAATATCTCAGGTGAGATACCACTTACGGCTCATCAAAAGTTGACCTTTTAATGGCAAACACTGGATATTTTCTGACAGGAGTTTTAAGCCCTCTAATTGTAAAGAAAATCTTTCTTTACAATTCCTACTTTCCAGCAACGTCTTTTAAGTAAACAGTTTGCCTTCTGCTAAGGAAACTTTTTTTATTATTATTTTTTTAATCAAGAGCTTATTTCACATTTAAGCTTGCCCTAAAAAGCATTGCTTTAAAAGATCTGTCTAAGAAATAATTTAACATTTTTACCATAAGGCACTTTCAAGCTTTATATAAATGGACCTGGAGGAGAAATGAAGAAGTTTTAGGTTTGCCAGCAACGTACACTCTCATAAAAGAGAAAGAAGTGCAGGACTTTGTTAGCATTGTGCATAAATATAAAGTGGTTCATTTTGTATGGGGAAAGAGCAGGGAGAGAGAAAGAAAGAATAGGATTGTAATAAGAAAACTTCTTTTCCTGTCACTGTTTTTGCCTTTTTTTTTTTTTTGAATAAAAAGAGGGAAAAATGCCCTAAGCTGTATGCCTGTGTCAAACATATGAATATGAAACATAAGATGTAAACTATAAGTTTTAAAAGTTGTTATTTCCAATGTTGCTGATTTTGATTCTAGTGCTTTCCAAACTTTATTGGTTATTTTGTTAACTAGGGAAAAGTTCAATATATTTTTTTTCCTTTCTATCCCTCTTCTTCTCTCTCCCTTTCTCTCTCCTTTTCTTTGTTATGCCAGAATAAAAAAGCATTTACAGTTTAGCCACTTACAAATGAAAATACAAACGTGACATAGTTAATTTTGCTGCCTATAAATCTTACATTGTACTTTTCGGTTTTACACACAAAATGTGGAAATAAAAATAGCCTAAACACCTATTTATGTGTGTGTGTCTGTGGACACGTATACTGAAAGACATACATATAGCTGTGTTGTTAGATAAGGATCTAAAAATGCAATGGATAGAAACAGAATTTGGATTCCCTCTCAGAAAAGGTAAATGAGTCCTTGTTTCAAGAAGAAGATGCACACAGATGATATATTATGCAAGACTGAGAACCAAGGTTTCATGAGGAAAGGCCCTGGCAGGAAGGATAACAGATCCTGTACTGGATGTCTCTGAGGTCTGATAGCCAGATAGGGGAGCAACACTAATTCTGCAGCCTTTTTAGTCTATTCTGTCACAGAAGGGGCACTGCTGGGTCAGTCAGCTCACTAGTAATTGTGTTTTACAGACTTCTAAAGCAATTGGCTCAGTCAGTCCCAATTCAATAAAAGTGTAGAGCGAGAGTGAGAGCACTTTTGTTCTATTTTTTACTTGAAATTATTTCATTCAGCAGTCTGTCTTTTTTATTACCAGGATTTGACATTAGCACTCCAAGCTATATTAGGATCCATTTCAGCAGTTCAGTAATGGTATTAAAAAAACACTTAACTTCAACGGTGAATGGTTGTATGACAGTACCATAAAAATCCACATTAAAAAAAAACTTATGTATTTGTCCCTGCAAATTATTTTTCACTCATTTAACCACTTCAAAACTACACTTTCTTGACTGGTGTTTGCAAGAGCTTTAGCAGAGGGAAGGTTTGTAAAGGAGCTGCAACAATGGCACAAAGAGAAAATCGAAGACATTTAAAGAAGAAGAAAAATGTGATGGAACATGCAAGCACATACATGCATAAGAAAGATCTCTCATTTTGGGTGGGTGCCTCTCATTCATCAACTGAAGTAAGATTTTTACTCACATCACTCGAGGTAAAATCTTTGGCATCCTCCACATTTCTGGGATTTAATTTTGAACACAGCACTCTCCAAGCTTGGGACAGCAGCCTAACTACCTTGGCACTGCAGCATATTCATAAATGACTGCATTAGGTTCTAAATTTTGATTAAACATTCTGTAATTAATCAATGGTAGACATGAAACAGTTGGCAAGGTCCAGAGCTGCAAAATGTTTAAGACATAAAACATTACAAAGTAATTAGAATGTACTCCTTCAAGAGAAGGATTGCCTTCAATAACGAGGTAAATGATAGCATCATGTTTATTGTGGACGTAGGCAGCCAGTGCAATATGATAAACTGCAGGAGATACACATATCAGTAATCATCCACATTATTAGTGTCATTAATCATAATTCTAAAAATATGACAGCAGCAGCCAACTTTTTGACCAATTTTGCCTCTGCCTGTTGGCCGTTATAACTTCACTAATAGACTGCAGAGCTCCTCTGCGTGGCAGTTTGCATTGAGAATGGAAGGTTAATTATATTTCAGCTGCTGATTCCTTCTCTCCTCGGAAAAGACTGAGCACTTTGACAATCCCAGGAGCTCGCTGCTGTTAAACCAGTAAAAGTACCTTTATTGAGATTTTCTTCATTGGTCAGGAATGAGTAGATGTTTCAAATGAGATATAAGTGCCAGGCTGGGATGGCCGCTAATGTTTCTTCCAAAATAATCCTTGGACAGCAAGCTGAACTTAGATATCTTTGCACAGTCTCTTGTGAATGAGTAAAAAGTTGAGAATTTAATAACTGCTGACAATAGTATATATGGAAGAATCTCGGAGGATTGAAATTACTAAGGAGTCGGGACATCAATGAAAGGAGGTTATAGGATAATCAGCTATCAGTTGACCTGATAGGGATACTTATTTAGTAGTGTAAAATTACTAATAGAGGAACGCTGTTGAAGTGCCACATCATATTTGATTTTATAGTTCCTCTGGTATTGTATAAATAAATCAGCATTTCTAGACGAACTAACATTGGGAATGAGAATTACTATTGCATTGTGACCAAATTAAATGGTTTACAGATTTGCTCTGGAACCTGAAAATGTACAAAACTATCCCTAGAACTGAGGTTTTATCGTGAATTTGAACTTCAGGTGCAATCAGTAAAGAATGTATGAACCTACTATACAAATCATGAGATAATGTGTTGCTGTGCATCAATATCTGAGAGAAAAGAATTGGTTTGAAAGCACAGTTGGTGAAAGCCAGCAGTTCTGACTGAGTTTTCTCTTTATTTCTGCATTTACTAAAACTTGAAGCTCAGTAAAATTCATGAATGGGTTGCTGAACTGAAAGAACTGTGTGTGTAAAAACGTGCAAAATTATCAAATTTTTTGCATGGCTGTTGGAATTGTAAAATAAAGGATGAAAGCTTCTGATTACAAAACTTGAAATATGTAATATTTAGTTGATTTAGGTTGGAAAAGAAATGTTAATGCATGCAGTTTGGCAACAGATTCTACCTGGATGTTGGCTCAGTATTCTTAAGGGAAAATACACCTTGTGTGAAGGACCAGCAAAATACTTCAGCAGAGTGGAGATGATGACCTAGCACATGACTGCAGTGCATGACCCTGTGTATATCATCTGCACAGCTAAACTTTTCTGTAGAGCTTTTGTGGACTGTAGAAACAGCTTTGGACTGATCATCAGTGGTGCTGAGCACCTGCTATTTCCATCAGAGGACTTCATCGTATGTATGATGACCTTCTCATGCGTGTAACATTGCTACACCAAGTTCACTTAGGAAATATTCTGTCAGACAAATCTTTTTGTTCTAAACTTTCTCAACCAGTCCGGATATTAGACAAAGAGTTCTGGCTATTCTGTAATGAGTCTGTTTTGCTTCCAGGCACCTAGTGAAGTGAGAGGTTGAAGTGTTGCAACACAATTTTGATCATTTCTGAGTGAACTTTGGCAACTATGCCAGTGGTTATGCTTTTTGTTTGTAATATCTTTTGATTGTTAATGGACAACAATAGTAATATATTAAGAATATAACATGACCTTGCCTTGGTGCTTTTGAGCACACACAGCTTTTGTGGAAGTATAATTCTGTTCAAACAATAAGGACTGTCTCACTCAACACCTCAACAGGTATGTACTGAATTCTTGGGCCTTTCAAGAATCCCAAACCTGACAGATTTTATGTTTAAAATTATTTGGTAGCAAACATTGCCATCAGATATCAGTTTCACATTTAACCTGAGTATTTGCTCACACAGTCAGCTATCCTGCCTTCCCAAATGCTATCTCTGCATTAACATTTTTTATGCATTCCACAGTGATGACAAATTGTTTTCTGACTCTTAACTGTGGATTAAGTATGCAAAAGACGTTTACCACTGCCAGCAAACCAATAATTCTCACTAACATCTTCAGAGTTACAACATTTATAAAGTTGCAAAGTGGAGTAAACAAACCATCTGTTTGGCTTTGCCATATATGTCATGCTCTCTTATTAGCATATTACGATTCATTTAGTAAACAAATTTGGTGATTTTGTTCATGTCAAAGTTAGAGGGAGCTTGAAGATGATTAACATTCCTGGGACAGGCACATTAATACATTGCTTCCTCTGCAAAGTTAAATGGCTTCTCAGGAGAATCACCCCTTGTTGACAAGATGAGACTGTCAATTTTGTTTGCCTGCCACATTAGGGGCCGTAAGGGGATGGGAAGCTCTGAGAAAGAGGAGCAGTGTAGGCAGCATAATTCACTGTGAATTGAAAAAAGAAGTCTAATTCTGATAAATGGTCGACCCCAATACATCCTACCTGTTATTACAACAGACGTGCCGTATCTGTGCAGTAAATTAGTTAAACCCCTAAAGAGTTTGATGGGAGCTTATCTTCAAGTGAATAATTTGAGTGTAGAGGGAGCTGTCTTCGTGACCAGTGTGAGTGATTTGCTTCATATTGGAAGGGATTGAAATGACTGGGCTCCACATTAATTTGCAAGAACTTGCTTGTCCTTTATTTCCTGTATTTAATAAGTAGTGAGTTTTTTTACTGTTTTAATAGGTACTGAGCTGTATTTTACTTTTCAGATTTTCTTTCTATGAAATGTTAATATTTTCAGATTCTATGCAATTTAAAGCCTCAATAACTGATTCTATTATCCTGTTTGTGTAGAAATGTTTCGTTTTCATTGGGTAGTATAGTATTTTTGCCTTGACTCATTCTACAGTCTAACTCTTATACCTACTTTCCCCCTTACATTTAGAGCCAAATTAAACATGATCAAATACATGGAAGCACTAATGTACAGTCCAATACCTTAGACCTGTTCAGATAAATGTGATTTTATAATTTAGGTCAGATCAGGATTTCAAACCATTATTATCTTTGCTTAGATCTATGGATTTTTTTCTTTTAGACGGAGTCTTACTTTCTGGTTCTTTGATTTTAGCTGCCTGAAACTCAGCATTTCCAGTCTGCAGAGATTCTACATTTCCAGTCTAGAGATTCTGAGAAAGCATAAAATTCTGTGTTTAATTTCTGTTATGTTTCCATATTCTGAGCCCTTCTATGCATTTCAGGCTTAAATAAGCAGGAAAGGGACATGAAATTGAGGTAAGACCACTTTGCCATATTATCAAATAGTGTTAACAATTAAAATCATGTGAAATTTTAAAACAAAACCATAAAGCTTAATTGACAGCCTTTGAGGTAAAGAGGAAGAAAGAGAACTTTCCTTTAACATTTCATTTCAGGTAAAAACGTAGGCTGAGTACTGAGCTGAAAATATGTGTGGAAAAAGTCTCGTAAGAGGAATAATGAAAGTTTCATTGTTTATATTTTAAACCAGATTGATAGAGCATAGTTTTAAACTAAGTATAGCAGGAGGATAGCCTTTGTGGAGCCTGTACAACCAGAGCAGTTACTTCCATATCCAGCTTTAACAGAAGGTTTGCTGATCTATGTGTAAACCACTAGACAAATGTGTGCTGGCTTTGATTTTCTAACAGAACCCTTTTCAAACTGCTGGTGATTGTAACCCAATAGTATCTTCTATCTTCTTTAAAAAAATATACTATTACTTGGAAAAAACATAATTTAAAAGAAAATAATTTTATGTTTACTTTTAATGCATTAAGTCTCCAAATATAATTTTATTGTGTTACATAATGTTGGAATCACTTATCGATCTTAAAGCAAATCTGAACAAAGACTGATGGCCCCCTGCTGTGGTGTCCTGTTTATGATTTCTCTGCAGTGTTAGTTAGAATGGTAGGGCTGGGTGGTATTACTTTAGCAAATCATGTGTTTGCCAGAAAAGGCATTTTCTGAACATTTGAAGTGTCAGAAATTGGGATAGTGGCTTTCTTGGAAACATAGGAAGAAAGGTTGTGGTGGGATACAAATGGAAATTTTGAAACAGATCATTTTAGAATTTTAATGAACAATGCAGTGTGCTTTGATGTTTGACTAAGATTTTATTCAGAGAACTTTGTCATTTACAGTCAGCCAAGGAGAAGCAAGGGGCCAATAGTTAAGACAATTGAGTGGGACATCAGTTGGCTTGGCCCATCTGTCTAACAGCATCAAGAATTGGAAAGTGGGTTTCCTTGGTCCCTAACTGACTGCCTTAACAATTATGATTCTGTTTCATTGTCAGTCTCTTTATCTTTCTCATCCCCTAATATTTAAGAATAATCATACTTTTCTCTTGCTAAAATAATTAAGAAAATGATTCTTGTATTTCTTTTTCAACAACCTGTCCTGTCCTGAACTGTGAACAATATATTGAACCCAATTTTTCATGTAGTTGGTTTTGTGCCCTCTGTCATATTTGACTTTAAATAAACAGTGCTCTTTATAATCCAAATTCTCTAACTCTGTTGTGTGCATCAGAGATGAGTTTTGTCCCAGTGCAGATAGGACTGCAGCCATGGTGCATCCAAAGCTGGACTTAAGTCATGCATAGAATTTATATCAATTTCTATGCCAGGACAAATTCTACTCTGATAAATTCCTTTTCACTCATTTCAAAAAGAAATAAAAAACCTGACTAGATAAGAATAAACTAAACTAAAGAGGCAATTACATTTTTTCTTTCCAACGAATGGAAAGATTAACAAAATCAGATTCATTGACAGGCAGAAAGAAACTGCTGAAGAGAACCCAGTCCAGATTTATGATCTGTGTAAATAGAATGTACGTTTAATTGACCATATTTCCTAGGCTTATAATCGCCTTCCTTCTGTTGATGAGTAGTGCATCTCTCACTGAGAATCTTGCTAATAGTAGATAGGGTGGAACCCGCAATGAATTCTAATTATGGTAGAATACTTCCATAAACTTCACAAGGGAAGGAAAATACTACCATGATTGGGATCATGCCCACAGTCAAAGAGCTGCTGTAACTGCTGCAGCATCCTGCATTGCACTGCTACCAAAACTTGTATCTGACAGAGCAGTGGTGAACTGGAAGGTGGGATATCATTGACACTTCACCACAAACACAGATTTCACATGTATCATCATTATCATCATCATGCTTACAGCAACAGTGATCCATTCTTAAGGCCGAATTCGCTCTAGTGAGGACTTTGCATACACTTTTACCCACTATATGTCTAGTTCATGAATAGTAACTTGAAAGAAGAAAGACAATTATGTGAAAAAGTCAGGGATTCTGGGTCCTAAAATAAACAGAATTTGCTAAAACATCCTTTCCACAATAAGCTATATTTGAAAACTTCTTGGAAAAATAGTTATTTTTAAGGATACATGGCATCTAGTACAGTGCTAAACAGATGTTTGGACATTCTATGGAACACCTAATGTTCTCAGAAGTCACCCTCTTCACCATCCCTTGTTGCATAGGATGGCGTAGGTATGGTAACTGGGATATGCCGACTGAGATATGCCTTTAGCTTAACTCGTTTGATCTCATATTCCTGTCTGGAAGACTTCAATCACCAGTTGTCTTTAAGCAACATTTCCACTGCCAGGATCAAATGCTATTTTGTTTGTTGATATACAAATAAGCAGTCTAAGATGTCCAGAGTCATTCAAAGGATTTAATTAGGTCAAATATTTCATTTTGTCACACACATATATATACCTCCACCAATCATTTATGTTCTTTAAGTTCTTTTCCCTGCAGATACAGCAACAAGTGAAGTGCAAAGGACACCAGATATGTCCTTAAATTGCCTAGCTCAGACATGCGGAATAATGAAGCCATGGCACATTGAAGCTCAATTGGTTTTGGCATATTTTGTTTCAGTATTTTCTGCCTATTTGATGGCAATTTTCATGCTCTGGCATAAATTACTCTGCCTAAACTGTGCCTCAGCTTACTCAGGGCCCATTGTTTACACATGCCTGGGAGCAGTATCTGGAGGAGGAAGGGGTAAGCAGCATTGTAAATCACATCAGAGAACAGAACAGCTGAAGCAAAAAAACTGCAGGTGCTGTGGGGAGGAGCAGATGAACAAGATGATAGAGTGGTTAGCAGTGGCTGGGGGCTGATAGGGGACTTCTAGGCTTTGGGAGTGACAAAGCGGGGGACAAAGAGTTAGATTAGGATGGAGTATCTCACTTTGGTATGGAGAAAGGGGTCTGGGACTTCAGTTTTGTTATAAGATTTCAAAACTGCACTATCCAAATACATGAATTTTTTTTACAATTTGTTCCTCCCATCCCTACCAGAATGTTTTCACATATGATATTTAGGAACATTATTAAACACAAGTGAAATAGATTAAGAAATGAAAGTAAAAGAATCAATTCTTTTGAACTGTGGTTGCATAATGGAAATCGACTGCTATGAATGAACCTATGTTCAGAAGTTATGAAGAGCAGAGCTAATGCACTGCCATGAGTTCATCTTTATTATTACATTACACCTGAATCAATTGATAAAGTACCTTCTTTTTAAGGCTGGGAATGGCACTTAATTGAATAAAAGTCAATGTAATTATATTAGGAGAATCCAACAGTAGTGCTGACAGCGGAAAAGGGACACTACTGAGCAGAGTGCCAGAACTGGTCCACACATTTCTGCACATCGTTTGCCTGACAGATATTATGGGCTGGTACATACTTTAACTAGATTACTGATTGTTACTGCTGTAAGTGAGAATTGAATAAGGGAGGCCTCTCTTCTTATCAGAGCATCAGCAGGGATTGCATCCTTACACTGGTCTTCCTTAGAATGGCCTCTGTCTGTCTGGGGCTCAGTGGCCCCTCTTTAATGTGGCAATTTGTTCTTATCTCTCTGTTCAGTGAATGCTGAAGTTATTTTCACTGCATGCCTGACTGCTGTTTTTCTCAGCAGCAAACCAAGCAAATAGTAAGCATGAATGCATGTCAGCACAGTTACAGGTAGCCTGACTAGCTTCTATGCTGCAACAAATTCCCATACCACAGGAGTGCGGAGAGGAGAGAGGGGGAGAAATCATTAGTAAACACATGAGTATGTTATGAATAGTTCACAGTTATCCTTAAGATGATAAGCACAAATGTGCTTTTATGGCCATTTAATAACACTGGTCAGTGTGGACAGGCCTTCACAGTAAACATTTCCTGTACTGCAGTTAGCAACTTCATGTGGAGCTACACACCATCTGACACTAGGAAGGCACGGGACCATCAGGACTACTGTTTATCATTCATGTATGTGCACACTGCATGCATCTGTTAAGAAGTCATTTGTGGATGATAATGGGGATGCTCTGAATATACTTTGATTAATTTGCTTTATGTTTTCCATCTAGTGTGATTGAGTCAGTATCCATCAGGACAACAGTATAAGTGATACTACAGCTGACAACAAATAGTTTCACAGTCAAGACTTTTTTTAAAGTCTGTTTTATTGGTTTCAGATTATTTTTTTTAACCAGATTTGTCTGGATTGGAATGTGAATTTGTTCTCTCTCTCTCTCTCTCTCCTCCCCCTCCCCCTTTCTTTCTCTTTTCTCCTCTCTTCTCTCTCTCTCTCTCTTTTGTGATCTCAATTTAGCAAAAGATTAGAAAGCTGATCTTATCACAAGGTAAGCTCAGCCTTCCTAAGTGCAGTGTGGGGATATGCATAATTACACTTCTACACCTCAAAAAAGCAATAGTGCTATACTTGCTTGTGTGAAAAGAATATTTCCCATGTGGGAGAAAAGCAAGAAATACTCTCCACTTTTTTCCACCCTTACCCATACCTCTCAACTCTCTCTCATTAGGAGAGAAATTTTCCATTCTAGACCACCCTCTTACTGGAATAATTGCATCCCAAGCAGACACAATTCAATTAACTAAATGTCAGTGTTAAGTCAGATAACAGTTACCTGCATTTGCAGGTGAGTGGGACAGATCACTTCTATTGCTGTTTTCTTTATTTATTCCCATAAGTTATGTGCAACAGATAGATGAATCACAAACTAAGTAATAGAAAATTACAGAAATTAACTCCACATCAATTTAATCTTCCTACATTTGCATTTTCTTTATTTGTCTGCATTGTATTGCTGTACCATGTTTGGGACTTAACTACCTGGTTGAGAGGTATGTTTCAAAGGGTTTCTTAAAATAAAAGCTTCCAATAAGGAAATATTGCTAGTAGCTATTGTTTCTCTTCTCCTTTTTTTTGTTACTATAGGATCTGAATGTCTGTAAAATATTTGATCATTGTTATGTCTTCCCATGCCAATTTTATACCTAGTGCTTTTTTGAAAATTAAACTATTCCTATGTTAAAATTCTCTCTTTCTCTCTCTCTCCTCGCCCTGTCCCCATCCCACCCCCACCCCCCCTTTCTTTTCCCTCCTACATTTGGTCTCTCATCTGCAATTTATAATGGGCAGACAAACTGGTGAGTCTGCATGTTGTAAATTGCGGGTTTGGGTCCTCAGCTTGCACAGAATGTTATGCAGTAGAACTTCGCTAATTCTTTTTTTTGCTGGTCTGAAAATTCAGTCACCCTCCAAAGAATAAAAAACTGTCACGAAAAATTGTCATTTCCTCAGCAATGCTGCACATTCCAAAAACTGAACCCTAAAGTTTTCTAATACTGAAAACTTTACACACATTTCTTATTCTTAAGCGCTTCAACAAAACAAGCATGTTCTGTGGTCAGAGGTCTTTGAAGTCTGTCTTTTTTGTTGGTTGCACTGTTAATTCAGTAAATGCTGTTTTTCACTACTGTAAATCAGTGATGTTCTACTGCAATGAATGAATAAAGCCAATGTCAAAAGTGGAGAGTAGAATGCAGTATTTAAAATAATGGGCTATTTTACAGGGTACTAACCCAAAATCTTACAATGCTTCCAAATGTAGAGCTTTATTTCTTGAGAACAAAGGCCTAGCTCCTGTAAAATGTTTGAGAATATTTTAATTTGCATCTTTTGGGATCTGATCCAAAGACCACTTCCATCAGTAACAGTTTTCCAGTGTTTTTTGAGCATCTGCAGTGACTTCAGCAAATACCTAAACCAAAGCTCATGCTTAATTTTTTGATTGATTTGGGACAAAATTCTCACTGCCATTAGTAGTTTGGGTTTTTTTACTGAACATTACACTGCTTGTGTCAGTCAACACTGCATCAGACACAGTACAGGGAAGAGTGTCGGTGCCTACCCAGAAGGATGAAACCACTGGCTTTGGTTAAGATTTTCAGAAACTTACATGTAGATTTCAGAGACTTGATCTCTTAAACCCTTCAAGTGTTCTCCATCTTGGATTGGTGCAATTCTGAATCCCTTTATAGCATAATCAAATTAGCAGAATCAGGACCTCTGACTATGTATCAGTCAGTTACCTTTTATTTTATTATTTTCCTGTATTTCACTTCCAGAGTTATTTGAGTTGATATATATATAAAGATATATTTATATGTATATATAAATATATAAAGATACAGATCCAGATTTAGACACAGATAGAAACACGCACAGCTATTCTGTATATTAATATTTTTTTCTCTTGAAGCAAGGCTTTTAGGAAGGTCAGAAGGGATTCAGGAACCAAGAAGTGCATTTTGCATTTTCTACCAGTGCAGTTTATTATTTTGTAAATATCAAATAAAAGGGCTGTAGCTGCTGCTGGGGACTAATGTTGAGGAGCAGCAGCTGAAAAGAAAAACAATATGGGGAGGGTAAATTGCTTGTTTTGTTTAGGTTTTATGTTGCAATTTGTTCACTTATAACAAGGCTGAAATCTGCAAGAAACATGACTAGGGGATATTTTCATGATAAATTATTGCTAAATCAGAATTTGTATTTGATGTTTAATGACTGTATGTTTAATCAAAAATACTGTACATTTTTCCTTCTCTCCCTTCCCTCTTTCTTTCCCAGACACAGTGCTAACATAAACCTGCACCGTAAACTGTTGACCAAAGAACTGGATGACATGGGCTTGGACACTTCACAGCCTTCTCTTAGTAAGGACCTCCGCGACGAATTTTTGGTGAAGATATATGGCGCTCAGCATCAGATGGGGCTTGACATAAGGGAAGACACCTCCTCACCTGCTGGTACTGAGGATTCCCATATGAATGGGTATGGCAGGGGCATGGCGGAAGACTATATGGTCCTAGACCTTAGCACCACCTCCAGCATCCAGTCCAGCAGCAGTATCCATTCCTCAAGAGAATCTGATGCAGGAAGTGATGAGGGTATTCTCCTGGACGACATCGATGGAGCAAGTGACAGCGGGGAATCTGCCCACAAAGCAGATGCCCCTGCCTTAGCTGTAGGTATGGGCACCGATGTCCCAGGATCCCTCATGTTCAACAGTGTTTCGGTGAGCAACGGTGGGATAATGTGTAACATTTGCCACAAAATGTACAGCAACAAGGGAACCCTCAGAGTGCACTATAAAACAGTGCACTTGCGAGAAATGCACAAATGTAAAGTCCCTGGGTGCAACATGATGTTCTCCTCTGTTCGTAGCCGAAACCGGCACAGTCAGAACCCTAATCTGCATAAAAACATTCCCTTCACATCAGTAGATTAGTTCAAGGATGGACACAGCATAATGCCAGCTCTCAGAGAGGGCCCACTATATCTGAACTGCCATATACAGTCTCCCTTTATATGTATGTGTGTGTGTGTATATATATATATACATATATATATATACATAAGTATATATATAATCTTTTTCTTTTCTTTTTTAACAAAAGAAACACCAGGTGCTTTTCCCCCTTTGTTGGTTGTTGGGGTTTGTTTTCCCTTTTTTTTTTTTTTTAATAGAAACAAAAAGGTGGGACCTTTAATTTGGGAGAAGAGGTCCTTCACGGAGAAAAAAAGCGAACAAAAACAAAAAACCCAAAGCCACAGAAAACTTGCAGTTGTCCCTAGTTCTGTTAGAATGTTCTTTGGTCATCTCTACAGAGACAGTTTGTCCTACCCGTGACTTTTGCCTGAAAAGAAAAAAAAAACCAACAAAAAACACTAACTCCCCCAAAACAAAAACACACAAAAAAATTGCAAACAAACAAAAAGAGAAAGAAAAAACAATCTACTTAGTTGTATTTGTGTCTTCTAAGCATTGGGGATAACGTTCTACTAAGCATGGCTGTTACACTTGTATATATATATTGAGCCTTGACAGGCCTATGATGTAAAACAATTGTATTGATGGTGGTTTAACTCTATTTTTTTTTGCTTAATTTTTACAGTTACATTCAGCTGTTAGATAAGCAGGAAAAATAGTTTGCTGGCTAGTTCTACTCATTTATGTTAGCTTTAATGCACATTTTTAAAAGAACCACAGTCTTGTTTTAACTACCTGCTAGATATAAGTACTACAGAGGTGCTGGCATGCTTTACAGTACCTGATTTGATACAGATTTTTTTGTCTTGTACTATTACATAATTCCAGTCATGCACTTTTTCGTACACTACAAGGGGATGTGTAATAATATCCATGCTTTTTTTTTAAACTATTGCCATATTTTCAGTAAGTGTCTTTAAAAAAATACACTTAGATAAAAGCGATCCGGTCAGTATGAGGGCATGAATGCCAAACAAAGAGTATTAGTGTTTAGTGTTAATACAAAAGTGCCAACTTTGCACACATTTTGAAAAAAGAAAATGTAGTTATTCGCCATTACCACAGTTGTAGTTTTTGGACTACACGAAAAAAGTACTGGGGAGGGAGAAGGGGTACAGTGAAATACAGAATTCTTGGTGCTTTTTTCAAGTGCCAATTGTTACTAGAAACAATAGTGCATCCTTATTCCTTATATACTACATTGCATAAAAGAAAAAAAAACAAACAGAATTGTGTCATGTGAACCAGTAGAAACTTTTTTTTTTTCAAACATGCATAGTATTTGGGGATATAAATGCTGATACTACTTGTCACAGAACAAAGATGAATATAATTTTGTGTGCTTCTTATTATAGCCTGGATTTTTGTGGTGTTTAAAAAAAAAAACCAAAAGGAACAGGGAAATAATGTTAACTATGTTGTTCTGTAAAGTTGTCTTTTTTGCAATGGAAAGTGCTGTAGTATGATTAAGGCATGTTTTATAGAAGCAATCAAAAGAAATTAATGGCAGAAGCACTTAGTAGCTCTGAAAACATAAGCTGGACTTTTTATTGGGTTACTTTCCCTTTGGATAAAATTAGAGGCCAGAAAAAAAGGATGTCTAGTTGTGTACATGTTTTGTGTTTCACTCGCATGATTTGTCAGAAAAAAACCAAAAGTCCAAGAAAGATTGTGAGCAAGACAGCAAGCATGAATAGGAGACAGAGAAGGAGCAAGCAGTTGAGAAAGGCAGAGAAAAAGAGAGGGCGCCCTCTGAATCTTTTTTGTTTCCGGTGTTCACACGTGTTGCTTGAGCTAGAAAACCACACTGGCAGCCTGAGTTACCACAACATTCTGAATGAGTGACGGTATTTGCATAAGTTCAGTCTACAGCCAAAGCCATTAGGATGTGTGTTGTAGACTCTTTTCTTTACAAAACCAATAACAATAACAAAAGCAAAATGAAAAATAAACAAACAAAAACCCAAGGGATATTTCAGCATACAATAAAATATTCCTTCAGTGAGAATGTGTTCCTTTTCTGTATTTACTGAGAACGTTATTCTTCTTAGCCAAGAGTCAGAAATGTTGCATTGTTTCACCTTGTTGCTGTTTTGTTTTGCTGTGCATTTTGATTATTCTTATTTTTTATGTCCACTTGAGTACTTAACTCCTGTTATGTTTTCTAGAGGAAACTCTTAATATGGATTTCCTTTTTTTTGGTACTTCTTATTCATTTCAGTATTTTTGTTTCCAAAAGTAGGGATCAATATCTAATAAATCAGTATTTCCAGTTGTAGAAAATAAAAGAAAAAGTTGTTCTAAATGAATTCTCACTATGTTCCTATGGGTTACAAGCCTCTGATAATTTTTGATTCTGTACACTGATGAAGCCCTGAAAACATTTGTGGATCCTACAGAAATTATAAAGAAAATTTACCTTCTGGTTTAACAAAAAGAAACTTTATAGCAAAACACCTAGCTGTTTCACTGACACTTTTCTTTCATCCTTTTTTTATTTTCTTCAACATTTTAACTACTTTACCTTGTTAAATTGAGTGGAGAGATCTGCTTTGCTTTGTTCTATGTTGTGCAAGCTCAGTGTGTTTGTGAGAAAGGGAAATTAGAACAGTAAGGATGCATTCTTCCAAGACCTTTGTACTGTTGTCTGTACTGCACTCTCATGTCTCCTCCCAGGCTGTTAGGTACAAGTAATATGGAAAGTCTGAAAAACAAAATAACAAAAAATGAATTATATATACAGAAAAAAAAACCCAACCCACTGTTTTGTAGTATGTACGGTATAAATAAATAGCATTTTTAATGAAAAACACATCTGAGGTATATAAATAATTCCCACTTAATGAATCACTGATCATCATTCTCATTTCACTCTGTTTCTGTTAGAGTTCAAATGGTTTTGGTAAACTTGTTTGGAAACATAAACATCATCACTAGATAAATTCAGCAGATTTCTGAAATTAAAAAAAAAATCTGTTTATGACCATAATGAAAGTACAGATTCTAAAAAATAAAGAAGCAGGAAAAAACCTCCAAAAACTGTTAGAAGCTCAGCACACTTACTCTTCATTCAGATTTTACTTAAGTCATCATCTCTGTCTTATGGACAGAATATTACTCACTGTTATTTCTAGGCGAATCAAGTAGTTTCTTCAGTGCTAGTGAAACTAATGTCAGAACAGTCTTTGTTTTAGAAGAGCACATACACTTACATTTAATTGAATGGCATTTTCCTCCTTCTTACTTACAATGCATCTCTATGAGAATCTGTGTTTATCAGAATTGTCCCTGTGGTGGAACTTGTATCATCTGACATTATCTGAAAAATTCTTATAAGGGCTGTGTTTTTCTGACAGAAAGTAGCATTTTTGGGTGATCTCAGCAGTGACCCAGACTGCAATAAGACTAATGACCAAACATCTCATCTGTTCAGCACAGGACATGACTGTAATGGTGTGATGACAAGTATTGTGCAATTACTTATGTTATCACAAACCTGTTTCCAAACCTGTCAGTCTAAACCATTTAACAAAAACTAGACCAACTTTGAGGAAGAGACTCTTCACTTTACATGGAATTAGTTCCTTCTTTTTCAGTTCCTGTAGTTATTGGGGTCACTCTTTCCACATTGTTTCACTGTTTTGTTTATTCAAGGTAGTTGTATTTTTCTGTAAATATCGAAAAGCTTTGTCTTTAATTAGGAAATAACTGTACTGAACCTCCTTTAGAAACGGAACTACTTGCCTGGAGGTTGCTTAGGATTTTTCTTTTCATTGGGGGGTGGTGTTTCAGGAAATAATAATGGTTAATTGCTAGGTATCTTTTGAAAACCTGTATTACAATTTGGAAGTAAAACCAGCAGAGTCAAAAGACAAGAATGGAAATCATGGGGTTTGCCCATAAGTATGCTCCTGTGAGGACTAATTAACTGGTATTAGTAAAGAGCTAGTTTAACTCATACATATTTTTGCACACCTTATAATATTTAGTCAGTTTTTCTCAGCTATATCTCAACTAGGTACATTTTATTATGGCTGAGTTTTAACTTTGCCTTTTAAACTGCAGCTAGCTCTATTGTGACACTGTAGTCGTGCACAAAAGGTACAAGCACTCTGTTACTAAGTCACAACTCAGTTTGACAAAATGTAGAACATATAGATTAAAAAGCCTAAAAGCACGTAGACGCTGCTCTTAAAGAACTCTCAAAGGTTTTTCATGACTGAGCTTGGAAAATTTGTATGTTACTAGGGATCTGTAGATACTTTACACAGCAGAAATTGTGCACCATATTTGTTGTGACTAAACTTCAGTGTATTTCCTTCCTTCCTTCCTTTCTTCCTTCCTTTCTTCCTTCCTTTCTTCCTTCCTTTCTTTCTTCCTTTCTTCCTTCCTTTCTTCCTTCCTTCCTTCCTTCCTTCCTTCCTTCCCTCCTTCCCTCCTTCCTTCCCTCCTTCCCTCCTTCCTTCCCTCCCTTCTAATGTGGAAATGAAAGTGTACTTTCTCTGCCAGTTCCACAAGTTTATAAGTTTTCCATCACCTATGCATTTCCCATTCCATCCCCAAAAAAGGAACTGTTTGGGAAAACTAGTAGAGTCAGGTCCTAAACAGTGAAGTAGCTGCCAGGGGAGGTCAGTACCTCAGCAGATTTGCTCTAGTACAACTAATAGAGCTCTGTGGGTATCATGAAAGCTCAGAAATATGATGGATGGTTCAAGGTCTGATCTGTTCTAGAGATAGAACCCATTTTCAAGATTTAGTTCCAAAAACTTCTCCTTCAATGTGTATGATATTTTAAAATCAAAGTGCGTGGTATGGACCCATTTCTCACAAGGTCATTAAGGATGTCAGCTGCCATCAGAAAATAAGGCATCCTTTTGGAAATGTATTTGTACTCAGATTCTGCAGCACATTTTCACAGTAACGTTGGTGGCAGGAGAAAGAATAAGAGAGAGAAAGTGCTTGGTCTAGGAGTGCACACATGCTTCTTTAAATTTTTTGTGCCACTTAAGTGAACAGAACTTACTTTTTCTGTCCCCAGAATGTTTTTATCACTTCGCTCTTTGGGTTAACAGAATTACTCTTTATTTCAAAAGAGAAGCAAAGGTGTCTGTGCTAAGGGCAAGGAGGCAGCAGTTCTCTTTGGGGAAAATGGGAGTGGCAGATACATGATGGCAGCTGGTATATTCAGTTCCTTCTTAGTTTTGTTTTTTTCTTATATAGCAACATAAGAAAAAGACTGTGCTGCTATAGTGACTCAACAAAACAGTGACTGTAGTCACTTTGCTAGATAAGCATCAGTGTATCCTGCAGTTGCCACACGATGAGTTGGGCTTTTTTTTCCCGTCCTGTAGGGACATAAAAGGAACTCTTTTCCATACCTATTTTTGCTTCATGAACAGAGCAATATCATATGATGGACTGAACCTTTCACCCACATGTTTGCCCAAGTACATGTCTGTTCCAGTCCCATGGTTTCTGTCTCTTCTTGCCGATGTCGCAGCATTATCACTGCCTTTAAAATGCTGTAACAGAGTAAAGCAGCAACTATTTTACATAAGTAGAGTAAGTAATATTATCTTGAGTCTGTAGATAACCAGGCTTGTTTTCTCTCTTCAAGTCATGATGTTGAATGACAGCTTTGATTTTTTGATTGAGGTGTTGATCATGTATATCCCGATACTGTTGCTGTTATTTTGGCACTGACACTTAAAGGAAAATGGTTCTGGACCACCAAAGGGTTAAAAAATGGACATGTTTTTGACAAGTCCTCTGACTTTTGCCAGTATTATTGTTCATTATGATGACACTGTGTTTTTTTTAATAGCAGCTGTAGTTGTCATGAAACTATTTTCCCATTCCTCTCCTTTAAAGTGTAATGTTGTAAATTCATGTGACCTTTCCTGCAAAGAATAAATATTTCTTTTTTTATATAAGATCTCAAGACAAGGCTTGGTTTGTAACGAATAGTGGCCCATTACAAAGCAGGAAAAAAAACTGAGCTGAGCAGAAAGAAGCTTCAGTTCAATTTCACCTCATATCTTTCTAATAACTTACTTGTCACTTTATTACCTTCCAGTAATGTGAATGCTGCTGACATGACTGTCACACTAACAGCAGACAACACCCTCTCTTGCTTAGCCCCAGCTCTCCTGGCTACTTATTGCACTGGCCCTGAAGGGACACAAACTAATAGTGTGCTTTCAAGTTCAGCACTTGGCCATCAAATATAAAAGGATGTGTAATTGCCTGTTTATCCCTTGTGAAGGCAAAATTGAGTGCAAGAACCAGGCTTTCCCTCCCCATTTCTTGACATACACACACCCCCCCACACACATACATCTGCAGCGAGCAAAAGGAAGTCCCATCTGGAGCACTTTGATTTGTCTTTGGGAAGCACAAGGCTGCCACTGGCTGCTCTATCGAGCTATCAGGCAGACAGTAACAAGATGGCTTCTTAGCAAAAGGTCAGCTGAGAAATACTGTCTGTAATGGCACTTTTGTCTGCTTATGTAGCAACTAATTGCTTTGTATTGGCATAAGCCATACTGTGCCTGCTAGAAATAGTCGTGTGAATTTGCTACATCTTACTTCATAGGTTCAGTGCCAAACAGGATGTGCAATTTCTTTTTTTTCTTTTTTTTTTTTACTGGTTTAGCCCGCCCATCAATGCGAGAGCAATGTTATCCTCTTGCATTCCTACAGTGAATGCCAATTCCAGATATCCTATTCTGCTGTGATAGGAACATCTCCTGCTGAGGTCAGTGTGAACCTCTGTTAGAAAAACATATCTGAGACACAATCTGCTGTCCTTATAGGAGGAGGAGGTTTTTCTGATTTATCCTTTATCCTCCAGAAGTGCTTCTCAGATGGGGCTGTCAGAAGAGAGAGAGTTTTATAGTGAAGTAGCTTGAGACCATGTGCTAGGTTTTAAGAAATTCTAAGTGCATGAAGGCCAGCATACCTGGCTCCAGCCACTCCCCTTCCTTTATACTATATGCTGACAGATTGCTGAATAGCAGTTGAAAATTCAAGTAGGCAGAGGAGCTGCTGGAGCGTGCTTTCCTTGCAGGATCAGTAGTCAAAGACAGGTTTCAGGCAAAGCCTAAGACTAGGAGACCTGAACACATCTTTGGATTGATTCATGACATTGGTGGGCTGCAGCTCCTCTTTGCTGGTTCTGGTTGCTAATGCTCTCTCCAGCACGATGTGGTAATTTGATGTTTGCTGCAACAGAGGTGATGGTGCCCACTGTAAATATGCTGAGATCTTTTACCAGTCAAAGGTCACTGATCTTTTCCCTCTTTTTCCTTCCGAGTTCATCAGAAGCTACAAGGGTGAAACCAGCAGACAAATTCCTGAGGCCTGTTTGTATCAGAAGTCTAAAGGCTGAGCCCAGACTCTGTTCCCCTGTCAACTCCATGTGTACATGGCACTGACGGAGGTGGAAGCAGCTGGATGAGCTGACCTGCAATGATGAGCTTGGGCAGCCTTTCTTGGTGTACCATTTCTGAGACTATTTGTGGAATCCGAGGACTTTCTGATTGAAGAAACTATTTGTGTACTTCATGTGTGTGTGTGTGTATGTGAGTGTGAGTGTGGCAGACAGAGAAGGAGAAACAAACATAGTGTTAGAACAAAGAGTCTTAAAATGAAGACTACAAGTGAGCAAAATTCTATCATTTTCATCATTACATAGATACATATATTTCCTCATACACTTAAAAGCACAAGAAGTATGAGTGAGCAAATATCTAATGTGTAGAGAGGTTTTTTTCTGGTATTCTACAGATTTTGTATACTGCTCCCTTCAAACCTTTGGAGACAAATATCTTAGTAAAATGAAGAAAAGCATCCAGGGCAATTATATTTCTAGAGAAGAAAGAGAGAGCAAGAGTAGCTAAGTGATGCATAAAGATTTTATAAGGCATCCATTGTCAAACAAAAGGTTGAGAATAATCAGAGGATAATGCACAGTTAGGATGGCAAACTCATCAATAGTTAATCACAACCTGTCCACTTCTGTCACGAAATGGAGGAGGCTATGAGCAGTGGCTCTGGAGCACCAGTGGCAGTTGTGCATGCACGTGTCTGTACCTGAGTGGGGGAGCATTATGCAATCATCACATCCAGCTCAAGATGTTGTCACATGGTCTACATTCCCGTCCGCCCCGCCATCTCCTGTATTGATGGGGCAGAATGCTTCCCTCCACCCCATCACCACTGCTAAATGGTACAGAAGCCACATGAATTGTGATTCTAAGGATGTTGTTCTTAGTTTATCCGATGACCTATGGAGTAAATAGGGCCACTTAAGCTGTACGAACTAAGGCTGATTTATTAATTATTTTTCAACTATATTTTTACATTTGGAATTTTTTTTTAACTTTATTTTTTAACAAACCCTTGTACAATCTTCAGCCATTGTCTTAATTTTCCCATTTTCTTCACCTGTCTCCACCCCTTCTTCTCTTATGCCAAGAGAGTGTCTCATTCAAATTCTCTCAGAAAAGTAACACATCCTCCTGGTGTTCTTCATTTTGGATAGTTTTATGCATTCCATCTGTGAAAATGGTCACCTTCTAGAAACTGGCAAAATTAATAAAATGCCAATGTTGTTTTTGTGTATCTCATTTAGCTATTTATAAATATGAAATTCAGCATGCTGCTTGTGCAGACTTTGGTTCCTATGTCATATGGGGCTCCTTTCTCAAAATGTGGCTGTTTTTTGATGAGCAGCATTTGTGTTCTCAGTTCATCCTTCTGCCTCTCCTCCAGTCTGTAAGAGTGATCTGTGTTCCAGTGCAATATATGTGTGACAGGTGCACGAATAGGTTGATCTGAACCCTGAACACATTCAAAATTTACCCTGGCTGAAGTTCTACACACTTTTACTTATCACAAGCAGGGTACTGCAATTTGTCCCTATGAATAACTCACTGTAGGAGGCTTACCCCTGTGGTCAAAGGGGTTTGGAGTTTCATTGTTTGACTGAAGGCTCTTGCTCACTGGCACAGTTGTTCCTTTAACAGCTTTTAACTGAAAAGGTCAAACATGGTGATTTGCTATGTAGCTATCTGCTGTGTTTCAGTTCTCCTGAAATGGAAAGATGGAAACCTGACTGGGAGTTCACATGGAGATGTAAACTGAGGTAAACTGGATTTGAACCTTCGTGTATTTGGGGGTTCTTAGGGGTCTGGCAGTGTATTCAGTCACAGAGGCATAAAGCCTGGAAACCCCTTTCTCAGCAGGCCTGGGAGGGCTCTCACAGCCCAGCTGCAACCCCCGTGACACCCTGTGATGCACCAACAGCAGCAAAGGGGCTATTTCTTACAGAATGGCAAGATTGCAGCTGTTTTGCAAAGCTAGACTTCTTCCGGTGGACTTTGTCAAGACGTGTTCCTGGGGTTCCCCTGACAGGCATAGGAAAGTGCGCAGTCAAGGCTTAATAGACATTTTTACAAAGGCTCTTCTCTGTTTGGAATAGAGGAGGCTTTTCATTTTCACTGTTTGATCTCAACGTGAGCAAAACGTGAATGCTCTGCTGTCCTGCCTGCAGAACCAAAGCATGCACTGTAGAATATAGCTGTACAAGGGGATACAAAAAACTGCATCATGTTGATCTAATAATCGTACATTGGTAGCTTCATAAATATTGTATGTACTCTAAACAAGTTTTTTCCATTAGTAGTCTGAGGGAATTGAAAATCCTGTTTTAATTTGACATTTCTTTTCTTGTATTTTCTGTACTGTAACTGTCCTACAGTATGTCTTTTGCATAAAATGCATAAGGTTTTGGGGATATAAATGGAGTTTTACTCATACTTTGTCCAAATACCTCTTGTAATTTGTATCAAAATTCTTGTACAATTTTTATATTAAAGATTTATCAGTCACTGACCTTTCTGTCTCTTTGTCTTTCATTTCTCCTTTTTTTTTTTTTTTTTCTGATCCGAACAATATACATTTTCATGGAAAGACATATGGTCATGGAAAGATGCTCATCTGCAAAGTTTGCACAAGGTCTCTTGTAGTTTGAGAGCTGCACACTGCATTTAAGAGTTTTGCATACTTCCCAGAAATTGAATAGGTTAAAGCTTTTCGGGAGAGGGATTATTTTTTTTCCCCTAGCTTGTACACATTTCCTTAGAAATGTCATCCTTAGTTTGTCATCCAGAATCCTATAGCCTCACTAAGTTAGCTACCTGAATGTCTGCAAAAAACCCTTAAGATGGACATTGCTCACACTTAGGTATGCCTGACAGATGAAAAAATTGAAGTGAAAGGTCTTGCCAAACTCTAACTTGGTGTTCTAGCGCAGGTCAGTCCCCTTTTCACTTTTCAAAGCAGAGGCACACAGCTCATAAATCTCACTATTTGAGTAAGAATTTTCTCGTGCTTTGAAATAGTGAGGACTCTGGGCAAATGTGTCTCCCCACTGACCTTTGTCTAGAAATCTAGGACTTCAGCAGTAAAAAATTATCACCAGAGGATTTTGACTCAAAGGACTCACCTTCGAGTCCTTGGAACTGGCTTTGTACTCCACACTGACTAGAAGAGGGTGTGGTATGGGTATTCATTCATTCTACAAGAAAAGAGCAAAAAAACCCTAGCTTGTTAAGTGCTATGAAAAGCTGAGCGCGGGGGTGGTGATGCCTCAAAACATGTGGGTATGTGCTGAATTTTAAGCACATGTACAGTCTTGTTAAGTTCGATGGGAATGGATATGTGTTTGCAAATGAGCCCTTTATTCTAAAGTATTAGCTGGACTGGAAAGAGCCTGCTCAGTGTTTGGCAAGAGTAAACAAGACTTTTTTGGTTGCCTCACATTTCCTTATCAGCAAAATTGAGGCAACTGGACTCACCAACTGAATGTGGGGTAGGGAAAGAAAGGGATGTAAAGGCCAAATAACAAGAATTTGTGAAGCACTGTGAACTGTGCATCTGAGAAGAGTGGTTGGTGGATAATACATACTCTCTGATGGATTTAGAATTTTCCCAAGGTCTATCTTTTTGCAGCCCTCCTAGTGTGACCAAACCCCATTTTTCACCAAAAACATCTAGCTCTAAAAACAGGAATTCATATTCCAAACCAGATATTTTAAAAGTTAAATTTATGTTGGAAGACATGAGCTGTAAGATACAAGATGTCTGCCACAGGTCCACAAACGAAAGGCTTCAGAGGATTTATTCCACTTCCCTGCTTGTAAAAAAGAAATAAACAGCCGAATAATGAGTTGAATGCCGTTAGTGTATTACTAACTTGCAGTATTTAGCTTCATGTCAGTAAAACACATATCACCATTCCCTTCCCAAACCTTCCCTTCCCTTCCCAAACCTTCCCTTCCCAAACCTTCCCAAACCTTCCCTTCCCTTCCCAAACCTTCCCTTCCCAAACCTTCCC
>NW_020884875.1:22177124-22238143 GCF_003945725.1 Corapipo altera | reverse complement strand
AACCTTCCCAAACCTTCCCAAACCTTCCCTTCCCAAACCTTCCCAAACCTTCCCAAACCTTCCCTTCCCAAACCTTCCCAAACCTTCCCTTCCCAAACCTTCCCTTCCCAAACCTTCCCTTCCCAAACCTTCCCTTCCCTTCCCTTCCCTTCCCAAACCTTCCCAAACCTTCCTTTTCCAAACTTTCCTAAACCTTCCCAAATCTTCCTAAACCTTCCCTTCCCAAACCTTCCCTTCCCAAACCTTCCCAAATCTTCCCACTCCTTCTCAAACCTGCCCTTTCCAAACCTTTCCAAACCTTCCCAAACCTTCCCTTCCCAAACCTTCCCAAACCTTCCCTTCTCATGTTTCACATTTCCATGCTTCTCCTCCTTCTCCCCTTACATATTCTTTACCTCCTTTCTTTTATTTTTTTTTTCCTCTCTTCTTTTTTTCTTAATTTTCCTTTTTATTTCCCCCCAAAATACTGCAAACACATGCAGATCTTAATTTCAGTGGGTAGGAAAAAGAGGGAGGAAGGGAGAAAAAAGTTGAGCAACTTTGGGTAAAAGTCATCTTTTGCTGAGGCATGCGGTTATCCTCCTGTGTTATTAAATGTCATAGATGTGTTAATGTGGTTCTGCATGGAAGCCAGGCATAATTATAATATTTTAATCTGTCGTAATACATCTATAATTGGCATGAATTCCCTTAAATGAATTTTTTTCCAGCATAGGGTTTTCGTACTCAGAGAAGAGATATTAGCAGGTACCCAGAAAGGCTGCTTTTGGCACAGCTCTGAGCTAACTGCCTGGGTGAGAGCCAGCTGAAGCACACTGGGCCACTTGAAACCTGCTGTCTGTTTGTTCACGCCCTTCAAGTTGACAGTATGACAGTAGATTAAGTGCTACTGATTTAATAAAGCCACTACTACAGTGATGTTGATATACCAAGAATGAGCAAGGGGTGGTAAGAAGAGAGAGGGATAAAAGGTACATTAGTTTGCCTGAAATGATACTAGGGAAAAAACCCCACCTTCTATTGATCTTATGTGAGGTGTAGTTATTTTTAAGTCACCTGACTCATGCTTATCCAATCATTACCCGTATTCATCAGAGACAGTATAATGAACAGATATTGATTAACTGGGGTAGCTGGAGATATTTCCCAACAGTGCTAGTTCACATTGATAGGTCTCCAATGGGAATACATAGAAGTATAGCCCTGAACATGACTTATTGTGTTCTAGGTTCTTCAATTGATTTTATTTGAAGAAAAAATATACAGTGACTCTCCTGTGACCTTTAGCTGAAACCTTTCTTTAAAGAAGAACACAAAATTACAGTCAGACCAAATAAGCATTGCTGCTTACAGTCCTGTCTGTTGTGGCAGAGCCAACACAGAGCTATGTGCTGCATGGTATGCTATGGTCTCCATAGGACCCCAGTACACAGAACAGCCCTTCTTTCAGGTGGCAACTTCCAGCCATTAGCCAAAAAAAAAAAAAAGAAAATCCTATTACAGCCTTTGTGTTGCTCCAGTGTTTCAACTAGATTTCAATTCTCCCAGCAATACACTGCTTATCCTCCCACAACAACCAACACAGAGTGTACCGAAATATCTTATGAATGTAGGGCCACTGAACAAGTAATGTGTCCCTGTGGAGCACTAGTCCCAAATGCTGGCTTGCCGAGAAGCTTAAGCATCCTCAGCATTATGCCACATGGAAGTCATCAAATGCCCCTTTTGAAGTTTCCTGTACTTCTTAGGATTGTTTTCTCATATCAGGTCCTCAAGAGCAGTGTGCTACTGATGTGGGATCCAAATCCCCATTTTAGGTCCATTCCTAAACACTGTAGCAGTGATATATTGCCTACTAGTATGTGTCAAAAGGAATGCTAGTAGTAAGAAAAAAAGCCTAAAAGGAATTTACAAAATTGTCAAGCCCAAAATGCATGTTTTAGAAGTCTTAGGAACTTGCCAGAAGTCAAACTAATTCAAGCTTTGCAAAATTAAAGCAAATAGCAAAATCTTCTTCCACTGGATAAATAAAGTAAGACCAAGCAGCAACATAAAGATATTTTCTGATGAAGTACAGAGGCTTTCAAGATCAAACGTGATTCCAGGATTTATCAGATAGTCATTTCCATGGGAGTCTGGACAACACTAGCACTACTTCCCCAAATGCAGTTAGAGCACTCTATGTAGTTCCATTGCCCATGGATGAAAAAGACAAATTCAAAGAAAACTGTGTGTGCTTGCAGAGAATGAAATAAGCACTGTTATGGTGGTAGCTTAAGAGAGCTTGTTTTCCATAACCAAGTAAATGAGAGCTGAAAAGGAGGCATGATTGTGCTGCAAAACAGATGACAATGGAGCAGGGTTTTTTATTTTGTATATCTATATATATATAATTTTATGATGGAAAGTGGAAGCAAGTTAAAGTGCTGAAGTACAGACATTCTAGATCATCCCTCCAGAATCAGCAGAAGAGGCCAAAATGAGAACTATCTAGATGATAGAGACTGAATCAGTTTATGAGGATATTTAAAATATGGTTATCTGCAAAAGTAGGGACTGGACTTCCTTTCCATCTTATTTCATCTATATATACCCAGTATTGTTTAACTAACTAACGAGACTGTTACGAGGATAAGTTCAAGGTCCTTTGGTATTCCCATCTCTAGCACAGTGCACAGTAAACACATTCATCTTGCTAACTTATTTTCTCATGTCTTAAAGAAATATCTACACTTTTGCCATATCTGATGGTAATTTCTGCTTCTTATCAGCCCTTTCATGGGTCAATAAAAATATCTTTGCTATAGGAAATCTTTTTTTCTTTCTTTCCAAGATGGTATTTTTAAGCAGCTCCCTCTCCTTCTTATCTTTACCTTTTTTAATAATACGTTTTAAGATCACCTTAAGATTTCTTGATTAGAGCATTTGATTTAACTGGTCCAATATATTTTGATCCTCTGTAACAGAGTTTGAATTCTTTTCCATATGCCAGGACTCACAGAGAAACCTGAAGTGCTGCCATAATTGTGTGTCACATATTCTATGTTGCGATGAGTGGCTTCACATTATTGGAATGTGTGAAGGAAAAACTTATAAGCAGTTGAATGTGGAGGTTGTCAGAGCCCTGGGCATGTGTATGATGAAGGGATTTGAAATTATTTTATCACTTACAAGCTTTTAGCTTCAGTCTTCCAAATTCAACTGATACTGAAAATTCAAAGCACTCTCACAATTTCACTTTTTTGTGTCCTGCAATTCCAATTTTCCTTTTTCATTTGTGTGCATGTGTACATTTCAAACTAAAGAATTTTGCAGCATCATAATTTTGTGAAATTTTGGAATTAAAATACCTAAGATTAAGAGCCTCCACAGAGACTGTACTCCTCTGTAAGTCCTATCCTAAGTGGAGGAGGTATCTTACAGTGGAATATACTTCAGATATTCTCATTCTCTCATTGAGGTTGAATAGTAGCAACATACCTTTGTCAAAAATTTGGGAAAGCGGCTGGGAAGTATCAAACGTGCAGGTTGTCTGATATATCTTCTATGATTTGATAAAAGACAAACTTTGACATTTGGATTTTAAAAAATTATTTTCTAGCTGCTATGTTATTTTACAATATGTAGAACACTGCAATTGCTGTGTAAAATTTTCCATCCTGTTCCCATAGCCTCTGGCATCCATTCACATAACTTTACACTCACTGAGCTCCATTTTGGCTTGAGTGTGTTCAACTCAGCCTGGTGAAGGAAGTTTGACATGCCTGGGAGCTAGTAGGAAACTGGACTCTTTATCCTAGAGCCAGTCTTGTAATTAAGATTAGAATAACAAAGGTCAAACCCTTGACGTGCTACAGCAGTTTGTGTCCACTGATTCCAGTGATAGATGCTACATGAATGAAATGTAAATGTAAAGTGCAAGTGGAGAGTTTCATTATGGTATATATGCACTGCATATTGGCTTAAAAGAATTCAGGTCAAGAAGTGTACAGTGTTTCAAGTTTCGATACAAATCCACTAAATTCTATTCTGAAAACTTCATATTTTCAAAGTTTCAAGTTTTCTTAAACTGGCCACAGCCCAATAAAACCTTTGCAATGATTTTTTTTCTTTTTTTTTTCCCCTGAAATGTCTAAGACACTAAAGTAGACGTTTCTAAAAGGTGATAAATTGCCAAAATTCATGTGAACCTTGTATTATTCTATTGCAATCTCCAAGAGCTAAGCCATACAAAAAAGTCAGAGAAAGCTGTTAAGTCCCAAAGAATATGTCAGGGAATCAATTCTGAGAACACTTTTTAAATTAATAAACTATAGAAAGAATTTGCATGATTACAAATGCCAGGTCATAAGAAAACAATGTCAACAAGCATGAGGTTAAAATTACAGCCTCTGGATCAGTAAAAGTGTTAATTCACCAAGATCACAGGTTCAACTACCCCTAATAAAAACAAAATAGTGTGTGACTAAAGAGCTTGCAAAATACAGTCGTATATCATGTTAAGACAAGTTCTCAAGGAGTACTTTTGTACGCATTGAGCAGTTGCTTTTAGAATGGCTTTTTCTGTAAAACATAAATTGAGGAAACTTCTCATCTTAATTCAAAGTAACACATCAGAATGGACTTGCAAAATAGCTTTAGTCAAGCCCCTAAGTAATCACAATCCCAAAATAATCAGCTTCAGATCTCCTAGAAAACAGTGTTGGAGGAGAAAAAAATTCACATGCTAAATTTTAAATTCGGACACCTTTAAAAAACATTGTTCAACAAAAGCATAACATGTAAATTTCTAGGTACAGAATAGAGATTACTCTAAGCTACCATAACTTTCAAAGTAAGTAGGAGAAACAGAGAGCAGGAAGGCCTAAAAAAGTAGACTGCTGTTTTATTTCTAGCCTAGTTTCCTAAGGAAATGAGTGTTATGCCCTCTGTCTGCCTATGTGCACTTCTTCTCCCCAGCAATGTGAATGCACAGACCTATTTCAACCAAATTTAGCCAAAGGCAAGAAACACCAAGATGGTAACTGTGAGTAGGGATAGGCAAAGAAAAAGAGGTATTGACCCTGGGAATTGCTGCAGGGAGGGTAACAACTTCCCTCTGTGCTGCTCTGCAGCACAAGACCCACACCTTGGGGAAAACAGACTTTGAGTTAATTATCCCAGAGCTACTTGCCTGATGCAAACCATGCCCTGCATGACTGTGTCAAGAAAAATTATTTTCCTGAGCTGTTTTTTTTCCTGTGTTAAGGCTCAGCCCTCCCCTTCTGAGAGGTGGTGTAGTGCAGCTACTCACTCAGTAGGCACCTACAGTTCTGGAAAGCCCTGGGAGCTTTGGGCACCATCGATTAAGCACAGTGGACATCTGAGGCCAGCCACATCAGAGTCATTCAACTGGTCTGGAAAGGGGGTCCTCACCTTTCTCAAGAAGGTGAGGTAGCTTCTGAGGCTATCCTGGCCCAGCAGCTAAAGTGGTAGCTATGGAAAGTGCTTTAGTCCCTGCTTATCATCCAACAGTGGAGGACAGCACTCTGAACTCACCCCCAAAACCCACTACCATGGGCTGGCGCAAGCAGGAGACAGAGCAGGAAGGGACGCCCTCCTGTCCCGCCACCACCTCCCTCTAAACTCCACAGCTCTCTGGGAAGACCTGGGCCACCAAAATCCTGCTCTGTTGAGCTCTGGTGTAGGAGCACATTACCATTCACCAAGCTTGACCCTTTCAAGGTTTCCCAACTGGCAGGTCATCCAGCCCAGGATCCTGCTGCAGCCTGTGGTTGACAGGCTGCCACCAGGGAAGACTGGTAGTTTCCCAACATTGGCTGACAGCAATTGTTGCTAATGCTCCCCCAGAGGTTTTGTTGTTATTAGGTTGGGTTTCTTTTCCACTCATTTTTGAGTCCATTATTGACGCTGCTTGCTGTTACTGAATCTGTAAGGCCACAGTTTTGCACAGAGAGCAGGGCCCACAAAGGGGTACTAACTAATAACCAGAAAACCAACAAAATGTTGGTCTGCCTTCCCTCATCATTCATCTATGACATTGTAACAGTAGGCAACTTGTTTACTATTGCATCCGTATGCAAGCCACACAGTCCCAGCAACAATTTCAAGAGTTAAGGCTTGTATATGCTAAGTCATCAAAACCAAAAATATTTTAATCCATAATTGTGTAAGATTTATTTAATTTAAGGTTTTGTATTTATAGTTGAATTGGCATTGTAATGTATTTTCAGCTCCCCACACAGAGATTTGTCAATTTTCACTGCATCTTTTAACTGTGCTCTTCCACTCCAAGCGCCAGTAGTTTTCCAAAGTGTGTTGCTTGCAAAATGTCTTTTTCTTCATTAAAGTGGTGGAAAAACAAAATTATTTGCAGCTTTTAACTGAACTACCTGAAAAAATAGCTGATTCTTTTACTGATGGGAAGGTAATAGGTGTATAATCCAAACACGTGGCATTGCTGAAGCTGTCCCCACTGAACCATGACTGCACCAATCGTTGCATCATCTTCTTTAAAAGGAAAGTTGTTTTTTTCAACCTAGCACTGCTACAGCAGCTTAGCCCTCTCTTGGCCCTGCCTATGACCCAGAGGTCCCTCTCTCAGCTACTCTTCACTCTAGCTCTGCAAAAAATGCCATCACAAACAAAACAAAACAAAAAATTAAAATTTGATGTTGACCACCACAGAAGCAATGTGTTATTAAATGTTAGCATGCAGCCTCTGTGTGAAGGAGTGAGCTCTGAGGGACTGACTGGCTCAGCAGCTTCACTGTGTGTATCCAGTAGTTCAGAAAGTAATGGAGTGAGCATCCTTTCCTCATAACTTTTAATAAGACAGCTCATCAGCTGCGTTCACTGCATCCAGAGCAGGAAATTTGACGAGGTGCTTTGTACCAGGAAAGCACATCCAGTAAGCCTAGTGTTAGGTCCCAGTAAAGGCAGCTGTGAAGTATTATACAGATTTACCTTCTGTGTAGTTAAGAGGGCAAGCTGGGAATTCCAGGGGACAGAAAAAGCCACCCCAACTGAATAGCTGTCAAAGTGATAATCCTTTTAAAAGAATATGTTTGCTGTGTGCTGCTTATTTATACAGAGCCTGTGTGCCTGGTGAAACTTTTCAGTCCTTGTGAATTCAAGGGGGTAAAGTTTCCATTAACACAAATGAGGATGTTACATACCAAGATCCTGGGGCTCTGAGAGTAGAATATTCCCTGGAATCACTATAAATGGTGGAATCTTTACAAAACTGGACTGTTGATTTTTTTTTAATTTAATAAGCCTTTTAAATTAATATTACAGTATTAATATTCTGCAGCAAAATTCCCATTAAAAAAAAAAAAATAAACAAACAAACGAAAAACCCAAAACCACCACCACGCTTATGCCTAGAATCTTAGTTTTCTTCATGCAACAACAAAAAAGACAATCACAAAAGACACAGATCCCGGACTAATTTTTCCCACATAGGTTGTTTCATTGAGTCTCATTTTTGACAGACAACATTACTGGAAACTTGGAGGTGAATTCTGCCACTGAGGAATTAGCTCAATATTGATGTGCACTTGACACTCCTGCGGATGAAGAACTTGTCTTTTCTGTGCATGCTGCTGTAGGTCTCCACTTTGACTGAAACCCGTAGTTACTATTCTAACATTAGAAACTTAGAACAGTGTCTCCCCCCTGATGAAATCAGTAGGGAGTGTGTGTGTCTCTGTATGTGCCTAAGAGGGATAAAAAGAGAAGAACTTTGGTAGAGTGACTGCCTGATGCTGGTGACTGTATTGAGTGAGAGTCTACCACTGCCCAGGAGATAAGCATGTTTGTCACACCAAACGGTGGTGTGTAAGTATCACAGACTGATTGGCAAGCATCAAGTCTTTCATGGCAGTGGCAGAAAAGCCTGAATCAAACTTTCTCTTTCTCTCTTCATGTCCAGTTTGTGAAGATCCCTGTGGGGTTGGGTCCTTTAATTTCCTCTGATTCTATTGTTAATTCGAACAGGCACTTTATCTCTTTCAAGATTATTTTTTATTTTTTTTAATGAACATTTCCTAGCTATTTCATTCTAACAAAGTGCGATGGGAGTAGTCAACATGCCTATTTTCCCATAAACAAACAAGCTACTTGCCTCCAAAATTCAATTATTTTCTTTTACCTCTTTAGGAAATAACACTGCTGAAGTATCTCTGATGTAGGCGGGATGCTGCTTGCAAAAAAATGGGTGAGGCATGGGCCTATTAATCTGCTCATGCTGCACTAATGATTTCACTAATGCTTTACCTTCACATGATTGAACAGGGTTTCCCTCAGATGACTGGACAAATGAGAACAGATGATCAGCAGAGTTCATAAAAGTGAAATATCTGATAGCTGCGCCTCTATTGGTCTCATGTTATGGGTGAATCTGCATGCAGAGGGGTGAGCAGAAAGAGAAAGGGAGTTGATTGTAAAACAGCTCCATAATTGCCACATGGATAAAGCTATGCACCAGTGAGAAACTTGTTTTAAGATGTGTACATTGCCATAGGCATGACTGCCAAAATCTGCTTTCACTTATGCTGATAGAAACCTGGAACAACTTTATTTTCAGTCAAGTGACTTCAATTTGCACAAGTAGAAGTGAGAGCTGAATCTAATCCTTCAGTAAAAACCAAAAGAGATGGTAAGAAAACCATATGCAACCTAGTCAGACAAAGGGCATAAATCCCTGCATCCTGGTCCCTATATTAATCTTATTTCCTAGTGAGACAGCTTCACTTCCACGTTGCAGTATTAATGCTCTATAGCAACTCTTTAGACCTTCCTAGGAAAAATGTGGGCCTTGTTTGCAGGGTCTGGTCTTTATTATTCTTTTAACCTGAATGATTATTTCACTCTTACCAGCTTAACCTGCAGTGCTAACAAAACAAGAAGTAATAAATCTTCATCAAGACTTTCTTGGTGTGGAGTGAATAACCACTGCTGATGCTGATTCCTTAAAAAAACTCATTTCTTGTACTGTAAGCTCTGCTGAAGATGGTCATGTCAACTGATTAGACTCTTTACTTGGTCATATTGATTCTGTTCTACACCAATGCGGCCCATAATGCTGGCTAATGTTATCGACGAGCCATCAGTTCTGCAGAGATGTGTGGGGCTTGCTACTCTCTCTGAACCACAAAAACCTATCCATAGACAATGATTGAGAGGAAGAGGAAGATGCAAGCAAAGCACTCAGGCTGGCTTCATTCAGCCTGTAATACATTAATGAAAGACATACACTCTGTGGGAAGAGACAAATGTGGCTCTCCAGAAGCCATTTATTTATAAAATAATTATGAATGCATGGTCAAGTCATGGATTTTCATTACAGTGTGCATGTCTAACATTCTTTCTTTGCTCACATTGTACTCTAAATGAAATATAAAAGGAGAGTGATAGCAGCAAGAGGCCTGAGAGAGGTTACTCTCTCCTTCCCTTTACTATCTATTTTGAAGCCTCAAGGACAGATGATATGTGGCTTTGTCAAAATAATGCAAAGCTGCTTCTGGAAGGCACAGTTCAGTGGCAGCCAGAGAGGCTGCCTCTACAGGAACGCAGTAGAAGGCAGCATCCCAGCTCACTATACGCTGGAACTTGTTTGAACGATGCAAGATCATTGATACCAGCTGCTCTGTGGAGAGGATTGAGTTTGATCTTGAGGGCTGCTGAGTACAAGGCCCAACTACTTAATTCTCCATTTCATTTCCTTTTTGTTTCCTTTTCTATTCTTCCTTTTATGCTCTGCCTTTTTGAAAGCCTAAGGTAGAGGTTTTGAAAGTTAGTCTGTCTTTTTCTGTCTCAAAATGAGAAAAGTAGAATAGAGTCATACAATGACTTCCATTTTTTGAAGAGGAAGAAGACTGGGAAACTGGAAAGGAAGTCAATTATTGTATCACATCATTCAACTTCTGGCATAATGCTTCTGTTGTAAGCTGTACTATAGTAATAGTGAGATAGGTAAACACTAAGAACTTAAAGCCAAGAGTTTACTTTGTGAGCCTTTCTAGGAAAAAGCCATAGGATCATAACACAGAAAACATATGACAAGAGGCCTTTCTGCTGGAAATTTTGGTGTAAATTTGAGTCTAGTCTTGCATCTTTACAGTCTTCTTTCTGCTTTTCATGGCATCTATACTGTACAGGTTTTTTAAAAAGGCCCATTTCCTTCTTTAGGTTCACTGGATTTTAAAGTACAAATATTACTGGAGTTACATCATCTTTATGGAAAAATATACAGCTTAGCACGCTCCTGTAAGTTTGCTAAAGAATATATCAAATACACTAATAGCCCTTCCAGTGTCTGTCAGTTATTAGCAGCACTGATCCGAAGACTGGAAGCTGAATGTTTGCAAGATAGGAAAAGTATATAAGAGTATAGATATTAATATTCTTGCTGGCAATCTACCAAGCAAGTGACAGAACAGTTCAGGCACAGTATGCTGACCTGATTCACATGTCATACATGTGTCAAAGGTAATGCTTGTAACAGGAAATTAACAATAGGAATGGACAAAAAGCAGAGGAACTTAAGTAATTTAGTCTTTTTTTAATAAACAACAGCTCACAATTAGTCTGGAGCGAAAGGAAAAAAATCTACATTGGATGTAAGTTACTTCAGAAACACGATAGTCCATTTTCAGTGGAAGTTTTGCAAACCCATGCATGCTTACAATTTGTATGAGAGACCAGGCTGGGGAAGTGGCTGCATTCATAGAGCTCAGTAATGTGATAAAAGCAGAATTTTTTTTTTTGCAAAGTTCAAAAAATGGATGAATTTTGCAGAGCGCAGCTGCAGTGATCTATATATATTATTACAAACAAGATAATAGTGTTCATAAGCAGAGATGAAAGTGAACAGGAGCTGGCAAAATAAATGTTAGCTGAAACTGAATCCCACTAACCTCCTGTGGAACATTTGTGATATTAACCCCCTGCATACCCGCAGCAGAACATTCACAGGGGGAGGCTGAGCACAAAGCTTGGTGATGTTTAATTTTAATTTAACACAGCTTATCCAAGAGAGACCACACAGCTTTGTGGCATGGCTGAAAAGCTACTGAAGAGAATGTGAGTGCATGTCTGTGGGTACGTGCATGTGTTCTGGATACATGCATTTGCAGTCATAGCCAAAATGAAGTATTAAAGCAAAGTGATCTGGTTTTAGCCTTATAATAATACAAATGGTTACACTTTAGATCACATTATGTTGGTGTAAATCCAGAGAAAACTTTTATCACAGAATTGGGTTGGTTCTGTACTTAGAGATCAGAATTTGTGTCTTTTCATGCTTTTACATGGCCTTTTCATTTTATGTATTACCATGGTCTTTCTTTTGAACATTACACTTCCCAAGACATTAAAAATTGGTTTTAGGCATTTAACAACCCCTCCCCCCGAAAAAAAACCCCAAACCCACAACAACAAAAAAACCCAAACAAAACCTTAAAACCAAAACCAAATTAAAAACCCCAAAAATCAAAGAAAAGAACCCCAAGCCTTACTCAAGTGTTACTATATTCAGCATTTTATGTTGTGTCCATTTGACAGTTTTCAAGCTGTAGCCACATATACATTGGCAGATGTAATTGGCCTCAGCATGCTGTCTTCTCTTAGGAGACTAACAGTAGCCTAAATCAGCCCATTCAGTAATCATCTTGGGTTCACAGCTAACACGAACTAAATCTTGACCATACTGAAGCCAATGGAAATGCACTGGCACTATAATTTCACTGTGTAACTGTCAAACAATCTGACTGAAGCATATTCCCTATTAATTTAACTAATCCTAGGCATCACTGAAGCCTAATTTCTTGTGAATCTCTGAGGTAATTAAATTATTCTCTTTTGACCCTCCAGAGTATTTCCTTTGGAAGCTCAAGAGATTAAAAAGTAGCCTATTCTTTTGCGAACATAAGTAAATTCAGCACACAGCTTCTTTAATTTCTTCTGCTGCCCTTTACAGTTCCCCTTTATGACAAACTGGTGATTTTTGACATGAGAGAGCTTAGAATAGAGTGTAAGTAGACACCATTGCTGAAAATGGTTTAACATGCATAGTTTGAATGAGTTTCCTTTCTTTAAGCTAAAGTTTCTCCTTTTAGAAAGCAGAAAAATTACACAGCCTATTTCACAACTGACTATCAGTACCCTATATACAGTGTGCAGTCTACAATTCCATCAGCTGTAGATGGGAAAAACCAACTTAATAACTTGGTTTGTCAATCCTTGCAAGTGTGTTTGTAAACATGGGTTCCCTGAAGTCTGTGGTATTTCTCACTTTCTGCGCTGTCATACCTGTACTTCAGAAGAGGACAACATTTCTAGCTTGGTATGTGCTAGAGTGAGAACTTCAAGTTTATTTATATACTACATATTCTGTTCCTGTGAGTTTTTTTCAGTTACTTATACTTCCTTATTTGCTGTGAACCTAGTACATCCCAAACTTAGATCCATTGTCATTGTAATTATATAAACAACATAAATTTATTGCCTGCACATAAAATAAATAACCTGCCAAGCATTTTTCTTCTCATTCTTGTCTAACTTTTCTTATAGGTTCCCCTCGAACTGAAGAGACCTCCACCCTTGCTCCCTTGTTCCATGGTTTGGGGAAACTGACACTCACCAACATTAGCCCAAGTAAAATTTTTGATGGTGGAAGAAAAGGAGCCATCTTTAGGAGCAGTATGTTGTCTGGACTGGTGACTCAGAGACTTATTATTTGTGCAAAACTCATGTGATGCAAACATGTTGATAAACACGGTTCTTCGTCGTTAGTTGTCTGCTTCTATCTGAGCTGCTTTTAGCCCTATATGTACCCAGTGAATATTCCTCAGTGCAGTACATTTCAGCTCAGGAATTCTTAAGCACTCTTATGCCAGCATGTTGTATAGTACTACTTGGGCTACTATTCAGGCACCCTTCACCTTCTGCCCTGTAGCAGTGAATCTGAAACAGCAGAATCCTGTGCTGATGATACTCACAAGAGCACCTTTAGTGGCCTTTTTGTTGGGGGCAAGGGGGAATAGCACAAAAGAAGTCACAGGCTGAAAACAATAATAAAATATTCTTGTTACATTGTAAGGATGCAGACAGCTCAATTTCTAGCATGTGGCAATAGAGGAAGAACTCCTGGGTACTCCTTTCAGAACCTAAATCAAGGGTATTTTAATTTGCAGTCCCTGCTTCCTTTCCAGCAATGAGACACAGGACAATAAGAGGGAATATATTTCTCTTGCAAGTTAACTCAACATGCAATATACAGAAGATTACTCAGGCTTACTCAGTGCTAGCAATCCACAGTTTATTGATCTCACCCTATCACTGCTTACATTTTTTATTCTTTAATTTTCTTTCCTTATTTGCTCATTAGTTCAAGAGATGGAGGGAAGGGGGAGGGAGTGTTAGAAGATGTCATCCTTTTTAGGTTGCATTGGAAGAGGAAAATCAGACAAAGGCATTGTCAAATAGCAATCCCTGAGTAGGTACTAGCTGCCTAAACTTGTTTTAGATGATTTGTCCCAACCCACACAGCATTGCAGTATCTGGCCAGCCTTGCAGCCCTCTGCAGAGGTTACTTTTCTAGTCTATATGGTTCTTGCTGTGGAGGGATCATTCCCGCACCTTAGATAGGCATAGCCAAGTTAGCGAAGAGGTACCTGAGAAACAATCCCCACTAAGAAATGGGTCCTTGTACTCTGTTGTCAAGACAAAGGTCATTGCATCTTTTTTTCAAGTTATAGTATCTGTAAGCAGCACACAGCAAGAGCTCCTGAGGAATTACAGATGTGTAATTGTTCAGAAATTAGTGGTTACAAATAAAAAGCAGATATTTTTTCCTTATGCTGTTAAAAGAAACTAACAAGGGTGGTGACTGAAAATTAAAGAAGACTTATCCAGAGCAGGGGTAGCAATGGTTTCTTTTTGATAGGTCTGTTTAATTCCTCTTTTTTACCGTGTTTCAAGCCTTCTCACCTTCTCAATATTGTTTAGTGCACTTTTTTTTCTGAGTTTGCAAAGCTTGGCTGAGAGTAGTGCTGGGAAATTTGCACAGAATGAACATCTGATTTCCAACATTATAAGTAAACGACCACAAATTTAACTTCATGGCATTCAATATTAACTAATGGCCTCCAGCCATCTCTGCAGTGTGGAGAGAATAGTTAGTCAGCAGCTAAGCACAACTTTCTTTAACTACTGTGCTATCAAAGGGAAAGTGGGCAAAGATTGGGAATTTTAATGAACAAATGGCATTCCTACAGTTTGCAGTTCAAAGCTAAGTAAATAATGAATAGCTTGAATGCTATTTAATGCTAATTACCCCTAATTAACTTTGCTAAGTTTGTTTTTAATAAGGATAGATATAAAAAATTACTAAGGCTATAATATATTATGCCTATCTCAAACATTGAAGCAGTGATTTTTTTCAGAGGGTGGTAAGTGGAAGAAATGAAAGGTTTTCAGTGTCTTAGATAGCATGTTGGAGAAACAAACATCAGTGCCTACTGTATTCAGGAAGCAGATGTGTCCATGATAGCAGCACATGCAACACCTTACTTAGATACCACCCAAAAAAAAACCTGAATAAAAAGGGAGGGAAAGGAGGGGAAAGAAGTTCTGAATTCAAGAAAAGAGGCTGCACTTCACTTGGAACAGCAGAGCCCACACAGGAGGCAGAATTAGGAGAAAGCTCAGCAGATCCCAGCACAATCTAAAGGCCTGCCTTATATATCTCCATCAACTTTGGTGAACGTTGGGTGTGCAAGGAATGCAAGATAAGACCCTAAAGGCACTACTCATTACAAACAAAATAGTTTAAGGAAGAACACCCACAGAGCAGGGAGTAGTCCAGAACCTGGCATGCCTCACAGAAAGGTGAGTTTTCAGAAGTTTTCTGAAGCAGGGAAAGGGTGTATATCCAAACATATTAACAGGACAGCATGAAAGTATGATCCTAAGTAGATTATATCTATGCTAGTAACAAAATTAATGTTGTATCTCTACAGACTCTATTTACTGAGAAATGGGCAGTAATCCCCTGCAATTTTAGGGACTCATGCACACACTAGGCTTCAACTATTCTTGCAGATTTTAACAAAAGCTTAAATCCACCAGCACAGGAAAACAGTCCAGACAAGAAGAACTATGGAGTAGCAAGTCAGGTGTTTGTCTGCACTCTGCAGCCCCAGGAGTACAGATGGTTCTGCGTGTTATGCAGGTCTGATCTCTCTGTTCTTTATGCAGGAATTACCACTTGAACTCTGAGCACGAGGCAAGTATGTTTGTAGAGAATTGTGATTATGTCCAGCTCTGCATGAGTGCTAGATATGAATCTGATTATTACTACTGTATTTATGGTGTGCACTAATGACAAATATAATCCATTAAAATATATATTTCACAATGAAATTGAGAATCAAAAATAAATACACAATACGGTTGTATTAATCTTGCAGGAGAAAACTGTTTATGACATTTCCTGACTTTTGAGTGCTTGATTTCAATACCTTTCTGTTGCAATAATAATAATAATAATGGTATTCCTTTAGGAACCTTGTTCTTGTTTCTTGGTTTAAAACAAAGCAAAATATTTCTCATCTCATCTAGGTGGTAGTTTCTGTGTGTCTCATAATCCAAGAGCCTCAGATTGAATTACAACACCAAATTCTGGGTCCAGGTCTGCATGTTGAACATGACCTATGCTGTTCTTACATACTTGAATTCTTTGCAAACCCACTTCTCCAGAGAGATTCCCTTCATTGTAGCTACTGCAGAATCTTCCTGCATTTTGACAATATCATTCTTCAGATGAATATCACATTGCAGATAGACTGCTCGTTTTTTTGTGTTCTGTTTGATTGTAAATATTGATATTATTCCTTTTTTTTCTTTTGTTTAATAAGGCAGATTTTTCTTTTCTTGCATGTATCTGCTGAATGACCAAGGTCCACAATCTGTAATCATTTGTTTTGTTCTCCAGAATAAAACAATACTTTCAAATAAAAAACAAACCAGCCAGATTTGACGGCTGTGTGGAAGTATTCTCAGACCTGAGCTGCCATGCCAAAAGCCTGGACTTCACATTTTCTTTCTTGTCTGGGCAAAAAGAGTCAATGAAAGCATTTGGGACTGGGAAAGATGATACTTCATGTTTGCTCTACAATAACCTTTCCAAGTGATCAAGAAGGGTCCCACACTTAGTTATGCTCAGCCAGTACAGAGCTTTTTCTCGTACTGGAGAACACATCCAAAGGGACCTTAAAATCTGAGCACAAACATATTGGAGGATCCCTTCCCACCTCCACAGACAAAAGTCAAACTTAAGGCCCCAGAGAGTCCAGAAGAACAGTTTAAACAAACAAACAAACAAACAACAACAACATCAACAAAATACCAAATAAAAGCAATGGTTTTGAAAAAAGACTTCAGAGAGATTTCTTCTGCTAAGAGAGAGAACATCTGGCTTTGGGTGAAAAGAGAAGTGATGTCATCTGGGCAAAAAATAAAACCATTTTCCTTAAATGTGTCCTTAAAAAAAGGAGGGAGGAAAAAATAAGAAAAGAAGGAAAATGAATAATCATGCAAGAAGGGAAAGCAAGTTTGGGGAAAACCAAAATCTTGTAATGTTTTAGGAGGGCTTATTAGAGTGAAAATTAAGTGTCATGCAGAGCTTTGCTTCAGTCCTGATGCCTTTTATTCAAAGAGCCAGCACCCTGTAAACCCACTTTAACAACTCCCTTCAAATGAAATATAAAAATTAAAGACATTTACAACACAGCTTAGTAGCAGATGTCATCTTACTGTGGGGGGTTTAGATCAAATGGTGATGTAATCACTCTTGTGATAACCTTTCACCAGAAAAAAAAAACCCCTTGAATATCTGACAAAATATGGGTTTCTCTTTTTGCTTTAAGTCCCATTTCCCATTGTCAGATGGGCTTGACTTTTTATTTACCTCTGGAAAATGGAAAAAAAATATGCAAGTTTGTTACGGAATAGATTCCCTATTTCCTAATCTTTCTCCAGCCCTGTGTTAGGGTGTAGCATAAACAGCAGGGCCCTTGCTGGGTGGAAGGTAAGAAGGGGAGGAAGATGGTAGACAAACTTTCAGGCAGTTTTGTCTTAGGCAGGTTGTGTTCAGGCAGGATTTCCTGAAGTGATCAGAAAAATTTAGCAAATCAAAACAGCCCCTGTGCATTTTTCTCATTTTCTTCATAGGGAAATCTTTTTCAGTAGCAGAAAGTAAGAGGAGACCTTATTGCTCTCCACAACTACATGAAAGGAGGCCATAGCAAGGTGGGGATCAATCTCTTCTCCCAAGTAACAAGTAGTAGGAGGTGAGGAAAAAGCCTCAAGGTGTGCCAGGAGAGGTTTAGAGTGGATATTAGGAAAAATTTCTTTACCGAAAGAGTTGCCAAGCACTGGTATAGGCTGCCCAGTGAAGTGGTTGAGTCACCATCCTTGGAGGTAATTAAAAGACCCAGAGATGTGGAACTTAGGGTTATGGTTTAGTGGTGGACTTGGCAGTGCTGGGTTAATGGCTGGACTCAATTGTTTTATAGGTCTCTCAAACCTAAGGTCTTTCAAATCTAAGGATTCTACTATCATTTTGCACTAATCTGTGTGAAGTCAGGTAATTTTATTTGGATCTCTGGCATGGTTCTTAGTTGTAATTACCCATGACACTCTCATTTTCAGACTAGTCTGCTCGGTACTGTCTATAACAGTGTCTGGTACCCAAAGTTTGTATATGTCAAGGTCCACTTTTTGGTCTCCAACCCTTGGTTAAGCTAAGGCATAACTGCTAAATGCAAATGATTTTTCATAGCCAGATGACAATTGTTACAGGATAGGGAGGACCTTAGAAAACTGGGGGATCACTCTTTTCTGACTCACGAATTGTGTGGATGTTGAAACTGGGTTTTCTGGTTGTGACATATCACTCTAAGGCATGGCTGAAGTTCTGGTTGACAGGTATCTGATTATGCAGCAGAACACAGTGGAAGGCTTTCTGCTAAGTGGAATTGTTTTTAAATTACATGTCCCTCAAAGGTTAAAGGATGAGGAGTAGACTGGCTACTGGGAAGACAAGGTTTTTAAAATATCTTGCAGATATATAAAAAATCCTAGTGTTGGTCTAAGTTTATTCTTTAGCAGGACCATGAAAAATGTAGAGCCTGTGAAAAAAATAATTTCTCAAAATTGTTATAATAAATAACTCTCCAAAAAGTAGTAGGAGAAGGTGGTATAAAACACTAGCGGGGAGAAGAGTGGGGAAAACACTGGGTCTGGTGTGATTTCTCTCTTAATGTGTGGTAAAATAACTTTCTTTTCCATCCTTAATTACACATCTCTAGAATAGTACCACAATTATAGAACATTTTACTGTCTTATTTTTCCTACTATTTGTTTTCATTTTACTCTAGAAAATGCATATGTAGACACCAACATTAGAATTTTGTGTGTGTATGTGTATTTGTGTATCTATGTATGTGTATGTGTACTCACTTTTCAAGAGGTCTGTTATGGGAAGATATTTCGCCTGTTTGGTTGGTAGTTGTCCGAGGGATGAGCTACAACAGAACACAACACAGAAGCTGTGCTGCAAGAATAAACCAGAAGGCTCGCTCATGCATCCAGGCCAAACTGTGCTTTCTGCAGCTGGGAGGTGGAGGAAAGAAAGGTACCTCTGCCATATTTGTAGTTCTCACACCCCAGCAGCTGCTTAGGAGCCAGTTCAGCCCACAGCGCAATTAACGGCAACTTCAGGGTGGTTTTAACAAATAATAGCCCCAAGGATTATGCCACAGTGCATACCCGTTTCCTCCCTGCCTCCTGGTCATATCCCTGAGATGTCTGCTATGCCAAGAGCTGGGAAAATTCTCCAGGGAAATTCTCAGGTGGCTTGTTGAGCTGGTTTTATGGTCCCTTTGCTATTTTGAGACCCAGACCATTATTAATAATTTTCCTATTGAAAATATACTATTTTGCCATTCAAATTGATCAGCGAGTTTAAAGAAGATTATAGTTTTTACAGGAATGTTATGACCAGAAGAGTGAAAATGTATTTAGTTCAGATGTGACTATAATCTGTGTAACTGGTTGCTTGCCAGACATAAATAACATTTGTTCTGTTGTTGTGTATTTGTTGTACCAGATAGGGCTATGTGTTAAATCTAACAGGCTACCAAGTCCTTTTAAACATTGATATCCTTACTCCCTCTCCCCAAGGAAGTAAGGATAGCTGTAAGGAAAGACAACCATCACAAAATCCTGTAGTTTTTGTGGATGAAGCCATCTATCTAGTCTCTTCTTACCTGAGAGATGTCTCATACTGCTCTGACTTACATCTGCTCAAAGTCCTGCTTCTGTAATCAGACTGAGTCCTGAGAAATTCTAATCCTCTCACTCAAACAGTGAAAGCACAAAATTTCCAATAAGCCCCGGTAATGATAAATCACAGAGTAGGTGCGGAGGTTTATATTATCAGGCATGGGACCTGAGTAAAAAGGTAATCCAGGAAAATAAGAATTTTGTTACTCTTTAATTTAGGATCACGTTCTAACATGATGTTTCAAGTTGATTTAGACTACACCTCTCCATTTGTTCTAGTCCAGCATTTAGCACAACCAGGCCCTATTGGTACTAATGGAGCAATTAGCCTTAGCCAAACTCAGGGGAGAAGAAGCTTTGGTAAACACACATCCAAAAATAACACTGTCCATAGAGCATCTTGTTCCCAAGATGAAAATTCTCCCTTGCCTTAGAGGAAAAAGTGTGAGGAGAGAGTTTCCAAGAGGCAAAGTGTTCTTTGTGCCCAAACCAGAATGTGCCACACGAGAGAGGAAAGGGTTACCTGCTGCTCTTCATTGATCTTAACTAACACCTCATGGAGTTGCTCTCACTTCATGGCAGAATAATAGATTTTAAAGACCCAAATAAGTGTGGGAAAGCAGAATTTAGTCCCAGATTCTACTTCTGGATCTTATTATAACTACCAAGCCACATGTCCTCAGTTTCCACACCTATATGAGGATGATAATAGTCTTCATACCTCACAGAGCTTAACCTCTAATATTTGTGAAAGTTGTCATAATTTTAAGTGAAAGACTCAGAGATACCCAAGAAAGTAGTTGTCTGATCCAGATTTCAAAAATAAGAAGCTGTCTGGGCAATATCTGCGTGTTGTAGTGAGGGCTCTGCACTGTGCTTCCGCTACATGGTGACAAAGGACATAGCTAGTTCATTCTAGCTAATTCACAATTACGTTAATGCTCTGCTTTGTTTCTCAATTTGCTCATAGGAGCAGCTTGGCTGCTTTCTGTGGTTTTTTTAAGTGGCAAAAGTGCTCAAAAAGCAAGGAGGAATGAAGAAGGGGGTTTTATGTGTTTGTGTATTATACCATGGCAAGCACAGCATTTATCTCTCCCATTCCAAACTTCACTGGATTTAAGATTAAGCACCAATAGTAAGTACTGTGTTTTTATTCTTCTTGGTTTTAGACAAATGTGCTTTGTCTATGAAGCATACCTCCCTCACCCCATCTGTTTCAATAAACTGTACTGTGCATGGGTCTCTGGGAACCATCATAGGAGTATGCTTTACTCAGTATCCGAAGAAGCAGCAGCTGCAGTTCCTCTGTGCAACATGGTAGGGTTTGAAATTGTAAAAAATGGCCACGTTCAACTAACGACAGTGCCTATGGCACTTCTATTTCAAGAGGAGAGAATGCGTCACAACTTCCAAGCCCTAAAAGATGCAAAGACTCTGGGAGGCACATATCAAGCCTACAAGAAATTCATTTGCTTGTCTGCCCACAGGTGGGATCAGCTTTTCAGCCCCTGGGAGAAGTTTTTAAAAAGTAACTAAAACAATTAGCTGTATATCTAGTCACTCCTGGCCCCAAGGAAGTGTGCTTTTTCTCCTGTTTCCTTCCCAACTTTCAGTTGTTACCTGTTTGGAAACCTGTTAATAAAATTACATTAACTGCATTAACTGCAGAACCTTGGGCCTTTGAGCCCACCTGAACATTTACAATCTGGGAAGAAGCAGACAGGCAGGATGTTCCTTGTGATATAGCCTATTTTGGTCTCAGAGTTACTCTCTAAATGCTTTGATACAAAATAAAACTAAAAGAAGAAAAAAAAACCAAACCAAACCAAAATCAGAAGAAGGAAAAACAGAACAAAACAAAAAAAGAACTTGGAGAAAAATTCAAGACAAGAACTGTTGCTGGTTTTCCCTTCATTTTAATGGAGATTTTCACAGCACCCAAACCTTAAATATGGGATGTTCATCCTTTTGGAGAGGAAAGGACATGGGCAGAGGTGAGAGAAGGTACATGATTATGTGAAAATTGAATAGTGGGGTTTGTTCTGCCTATATAGACAGAGATGCAGATACTAACTAAAGCAATATTTGCATTTTTGTTCTTCTAAATTTTCCGAATCATCCGGGTAATTTCAAAATGCCAGGCACTCGAGACTGAATTTTTCTTACCTTCTGTGAAGCCTGTTCAACTTATCAAGGACTCACAGTGTACTTTGTGTCAAGTGGAACAACTTAAGAGATGCTTTTACCTGGTATTACAGCAGTGTTTGTAATTGCAGATCCATAGTCTTTTAAAGTAGTATCCAAAGTTTGAACTCTGCATAAGAGCTGACACCATCACTCTGAGCCATTTCATTTTCCATACTTATTATTACTCCTCATTTTCTTCATTAAAACAGTGAAGAGCAGTTAATACACTTACTCTCTGAGCACAGAATACATATTTTACTGACTGGGCATTAAGAGAAGCAGATGGATGTTACTGCATATCTTATAATGGAAAAGAGAGATTTCATAGCATCATAAAATCATAAAATAGCCTGAGTTGTAAAGGATACACAAGGACCAGCCAGACCAGCTCCTGGTCCTGCACAGGACAACCCCAAGAGTCATACCATGTTCCTGAGAGTATTGTCCAAATGCTTCTTGAACTCTGTCAGGCTTGGTGCCACGACCACTTCCCTGGGGAGCCTGTTCCAGTGTTCATCCACTCTCTAGGTGAAGAAGCTTTTCCTAATATCTAAACTAAATCACACTTGACATGGCTTCATGCCATTCCCTTAGGTCCTGTCACTGGTCACCACTGAGAGAAGAGATCAGTGCCTGCCCCTTTGCTTCCCCTCATGAGGAATCACAAACTGCTATGAGACTTCCCCTCAGTGTCCTTCAGGCTGAACAAACTAAGCGACCTCAGCCGCTCCTCATACGGCTTCCCCTTCAGACACTTCATCATCTTCATTGCCCTCCTTTGGACACTCTCTAAGAGTTTAATAACCTTCTTGTATTGCAATGTCCAAAACTGCATACAGTATTCAAGATGAGGCCATACCAGTGCAGAGCAGTGTGAAACAATCACTTCCCTCAACTGGCTGGAGATGCTTTGCCTGATGCTCCCCAGGACACGGTTAACCCTCTTGGCTGCTGACTCATATTCCACTTGCTGTCAACCAGGGCCCCCAGATCCCTTTCCACAGCACTGCTTTATACTATCTCATTCCCTAGTCTCTGTGAACATTCAGGGTTGCCCTGTCTCAGGTGCAGATTCTGGCAGTTGCTCTTGTTAGTCTTCATACCGTTTGTATCTGCATTTCAGTCACTGCCATGACTAGAGAGAAGGGAGGAAATCAAGGAAAAGAAATATGTAGAGAGGAATGAAAGGAGAAAAAACAGCCCTACTCCCCTAGATCAGAAACCAATGTGTAATGTATCCTATCTGAACATATGATACCAAATGGAGGTGCATGAATCCCAACCCTGAAAATTCAGTGGATAGAAAAAAGCTGACTAGTTAAGACTACTGCAACAACTTCAGTGCATCTCTAGACACAACCTGGAACTGTGAAAGAATTTTTATTTATTTATTTATTTTAAGATTAGATTCCTATTTTAGTATTTAGCACACTATTTTTAGCATTTGGGGCCTCTGGCTTGTGTAGAAGAATGGCACCCATCCCCTGTCATTTAGTTGCCTGGTAGACTTTAAAAGGCAGACATATCAGCCACGGGTACAATAAGAAAACTTGCATCCACATAAGAAAATGAGTATGCCTCAAAGAGCTATAACAAGGGCACAAAAAGTGAAACATTTGCCCTGGGAACCCACCCAAGTGGAGAACAAAATGGAAGCATATATGCTGGATAGGCCGCAGATGCTGCTTTTGCCACCCAGGAGGAGTGCCACCCAGGCATATCCCCACTCACTGGGGATATGAGTAGGGAAAGGTTGTAAGGAAGCAGCAGCCACAAAGTTGCATTGGAAAGTGGAAAACGGTTGCTTCGGGCTACGAAGTGGCTTTCTGGAGCTCTGAGATCCCACTGAAAAACTGTTTCAAGTTTGTAGGTGTGCATGGGTGCACATCAACCAAGATTATAAGTCATCTTCTTTCACGACTAAACCCAAACCTTCTAACAAGTCTGACAAGAGCTTCTTTTTTTGTAGGAGTGCAAGCAAATGTTCTTACCATATTTGTGGCTGAAAAGGTAACATTTATGTGCAAAGTATCTCAGCCATCATCCAGAAAAGAAACAATCCTTCCACTACTTTTGGAGCTGGACCCCAAAGGTGACAGGGCAATGAAACTGACCTATTCAGAAAGGTTTCTAGTGTAGGCAATAACTGGCTGAAACACAGTGGACTGATGCTTGCGAAGCTAAAATTCCATACGTTTGCATCAGGATACGATGACAGTGAAGAAATGGTGGTTTCCAGCATGTCATGCAGGCCCGAGTCCCCACATGCCCTACCCCATGTGATACTGCTCTTTGCCAACACCCTTTACCACATTTCCACCAGGGCTAAATATTTGCCAACCTCTAGCAAAATAAAAGCACACACAAAAATTATGTAAGTGGAGCTGTTAGTTCAGGTGCTGCTGTTGGAGAGCTCACGTAACTCTGGGGAAATAAGTACTGAGTATGTAATCCCAGCAATGGCGCTAACGGTAAATGGATTTGGGGATTTTTGTCATGTACTGTGGTAGCAATAACAGCAGTGACAGGGCATTTGTATCCCCATATCACATCTGGTGAAAATATTTCATCTGGGAAGCAAAGGTTTATCACATAATTTGCTCCCGTTATTTTAGTGGCTAATGTTTCATACTGCTTGTGATCCTCACCTGAATGGTGGCTGCAAGGTGTCACTCCACTCCAGATTCAGGAAGCTTGGGATAGAAATTGAAGCCAATACATTTGCTATTGGAGAAACATGTATTATTATTGAAGCTCATTCATCACACACTGAAGTAAATACCTTGCATGGGGGAATTGGAATCATTTTCAGTGAGCTAGATCCATCACCTTCTAAATCATGTACATCAGCTGGTGAATCAAATGCATCACCTTTGAATTAGATGGACTCCCAGTTGAATCAGATGCATCACCTATTGAATCAAATACATTACTATTGAATCAAAAACTGTACGTCACCCAGTAAATCATGTAAATATTACCCACACTGCACGTTGAACAGCTGCATCACCAATAAGTTTAACAGATGACATGTTAAAGCTTCTATAACATTTAAAAAATTACCATAAGAGCCAAATTCAATAAATCAGTTACCAGTCCTGGAAGATCAACTTTTCAGAGCCAGTAAAAGCACTGTAAAGAAGATTTTAATTTTTTCTAATATGTTAAGAGTGTATAAATGAGTAGGCAAAACCAGAAGGAATAAGAGGGAAAACAAAATGCAGTTCAACAATATTGCCAGGGTAGCTTACAGCAACTGTGAGATGTTGACATAATCAAGGTGTAAGCTACCATGGTTGTTCCATAACATTTTTAGCTGCTGTACTACATGACTTGGAGACGGCTGAGCCCATTGTTTAATACAGGGACTACCTTTCATCTCCCATAAGATTCTCAGTCTTGTCAACATCTTAGGGGTTGAAGCAGTGACCACTAAATACAGGAGATTAAAAATTTATTTATTCTTTAGCAAAAAATGTATCCCTAGGGTAGGCAAAGATTCTGAGGGCAGCACGAGGTAAAAATGGGCAACACAAGATGAACTGTGCTTTGATACTGGAATGGAAGCTGAGTCAAATTCAGATCTCAAAAGATATAAACTTTTATGAGTTATCATGTTTGCAACCTTTAAAAATGGCCTTATTATCATTGCATAATTTTTGTTGCTTATCTAGGATTCTAAGCAGGGGGAAGAAATCAAAATATTACACCTCTTGGCTCCTGGTCCTCTAGTACAAACCTCCACAGTCCCATTTTACAGGCTGGCAAAATGAAGAAGGCAGTTTCTTAGTGAATCCTTACTTTCCCTTTCCATCCTCCTTTAAGTTGCACCAATCGTAAAATGTATCAGAGTTACACGGAGGAGTTGTTAATATTGTGACTGACTGGCATGGGTTTGGGCAGAAGAACATACTTATATGCTTCAAGTTATCTGAAGTGCTGGAACTCTGGCCAGCCCTTGCAGTAGTGTGATAAGACGCAGTCGTAGTTATGTCTGAAACAGTGAAGCACAGAAGACATACATGCTCAGGAGCACTGTGGTAGCATTGCTTCAAAAGAATGAAAGCTGAGTCTGTTCTAAGTTCTCCTCCTAATTTAGAGGAGTTTCTTGATGTTTTCCTTTTGCTGAAGAACCCATGGAGGAGAAGCACAGAAGACTGGAATTAGGAGGAAGAATAGATAAAGGCCTGGTGCAGGCTGGGTTAGTAAAACGGAGAGGAAAGAAAAAGGAGGACCCCTCACTAAGGATATAAATATATGGAATTACAAGAATACTGAAATGCTTTGGTACTGGTGACCAAAATTAGTGGCTCATTAGTTCATGCTCTGGGAGAGGGTGAAAGAAAAGTAAATCAAAAATGTATGCTGAGCTGGAGAGAAGCTGAACTGCAAGACTAACTTCATATTGTCTGCAGTGGTCATTTTTACCCAATAAGATCATCACTATCAATTCAGACTTACTGGTACTGAGGCAATGAGCATTCTCTTTCCACTATGAGGAAAACTCAGGGTAATGCTAGAAGGACTACTTGACTTGGGTGCATGTACATGTGCACAGTGTGTTTTCTGAACATGCACAGCTTTTAACACCCTTAAAGCTAAGCTTACTGTCCCTTGTTTTCTCAAACATTGCCATACTTTAGAAAAAAGGAAAGAATAAAAGTGTCCTCACAAAAATCCCCCTTAGAAGTTCTTAATGAGAATGGCTTGTCTTTCCCATCCTTTGTCATCGTTGTGACAATCATAGTAAGGAAGTACTGAGAACAAGACATCCCAATTGCAATACCCAGTCATCTGTAACAGACAGAAGTTGCATGCTCTACTCCTTAACCTTTGAAATAGTCTGGGGGTTTTTTTGAGTGGCTGGTTGTTCCACCTTTTTTCTTCCAGGTTTCTAGGGCTGCACAAAGGGAGAACAGGAATCAGTCAGCCAGTCAGTCCAATTACGGCACATGGAGACTACTGCTGTCATGAAGGGCATGAGTGAGGGAAAAAAACCCTCATTTGTGCAACAAGGTTTTCAGAGAGAAAAGAGAATGAGACTATATCAGCAGGTGCCTCTGAAGGTGGCCTGTGCAAGAAGCAGGTGGGCCTCTATCATTTCCACTGCTTGGGGGGAAAGCATATCTTTATGTTCCTCTTTTGATGTATGTTATGTAAATATCTTCTCTGAATAAAAATTTTTTGCTCTTTGTACCTGTAGAGTCCTGACAGACATTCCCTGGCACATCAAGTTCTAGCAGCTTACTGTGGTACCACTCTGTTTGTCTGAGCCATCCCTCCACTGGGCTTAGTCTCACTGCAGAGTCAGCAAAATGGACAAAACAGAGGGTGTGCTGATGTCTCACCTGATGCAGTTCACAGCTTGGCCATTTAAATTAATATACCAGACATGGATGGGAACCCCTGAAGTATGGGCACACATCCCTGCAGCTGGAGGGGATGATTATCTTTAAAACTACTGCAAGTAGGTTTATGAGATAGTATCTGTCAGAACAATTATCTCAGCTTTCGATTAGCTTCTCATTGTCTACACAAGCAGGCCACCAACCTTCCCAAGTATTGTCTGTGCCCAGTCCTTAAAGCAATAACCCATAGGTAGTGCCTTCTCTATGTCTAGTTGTTTTGTAGAAATGTTTGCTTTGCAGTGTACTGTATTGGATTCAATATGCATCTGGAGATGATTTAGTAGATGATCTCCCCACCTAATTCACAAGGGAAGCCATCTGTTTCAAAGGGTGACTTAGAGCACTGGAGTCAATAGATAATGTATCTGATTTAGAAGGCAATCTTGACAATTCAGTATGAAATACTATATATCCATTGCAATTCCTTGTGCAATGCATTTTCTTCCATTCAGGACTTATACTTGTGTATGTCTTTTGGGGCAAGGAGTGACAGTACATTCAGTTTGAATAGTTAATAGGCACAGCAGCCTTTTTGACTGTTTATTCTGTATACAAGTTTTGTTAGGAAAAGCAAAGTAATAGGCCATGGAGGATAAGTCCAGGCTTGGGGAAATAGAGTGGTTTCTCTTATCAGAGCCAAATACCACTTGATGCAGACACTGCACTGAAGAGAACTTCAGAAAGATGATAGCTGCAGCCACAGGACTGAGTCCATATCATCCAGGCAAGGGTAGATTTGTTTTTTGGCTCAAACCCCACAGAACACAACTGTAACCAAAGATACTGCTCTCAGTGAAGATAACTCTTGAATAAGACTGATCAGTAGGAATCATTCCTGTTTCTGAGATCATATGCATGCTGCAGATGTTTCTGGGTGAGTCACATACTGATGATGATTTGCATGGAGAAAATAGTTAAGTACAGCTTGTAGAGACAAGCTCTCCCAGCAGCAAGCAGGGGGTTGTGATGGACGTTCAAGAAAGGGGAAACCATAGGATTTTTCTGCCAGTGCACAGCTGGGCTAGACTTTGAAATGGGAGATCAAGAAAAGAATAGTATAAACGTGATCTTTAGGAACTGGCAGATTTTGACAGATGATAATTTGTCTTGTGGCTGTGGGCAACTCAATTTTTTGCATTGTTTTACTCTTTGTTGTCTATGAGATAACATATATGGTATAGCACATACCTTACTGGGCCTTCATGGTAGCTTATGGACCAAAGACATTTTAACATAATTCATGTCACAGAGAAGCCAAAGCTAACAATTGTAAAAACAGTTATGCAAATCAAACAGGATTTGGCCTGCAGCAAAACATCTGTAAAAGATGTGGTAAGATCTGCATGCTAATCATCTTCTACTCATAAGAACTGTGTACTTAGTTCAGCTAAGGGAACAAATTTGGAGAAATCTTTCCTTCAGCTGAGTTGCTCTGAGTTTATCCTATAAGAGTTAAGTAAAGATTTTGACCGTGTACATGCTTTGTAATGCCTGCATATTAAAGTTCCTCTAATTAGCCTACAGAATTTTTCATTCTTTCATCCTCCCTTGTTTCTACACATCTTTCTTGTTTTTATTGAGTGATTATGTGATTTATAGGACAAACGCAGTTGCATTTGCAGCACCGTACTTAGTGATCACAAAAAAAAAAAGTAAAGATTTACTTTTCTTGCCTACTACTTCTTTATCTGTATGTGCCCCCAGGAGAAGAGATGTGGAAATCTAAAAGTCCTCCTGGTATTATACCACTTGTTGCTTCTTAGAAATATTTCTCTAAATGGGATCAGCCATCACTTCCTATTAGTACAACCAGCCTTTTCAGTGATGACATTACACAACGGGCAAGACTTTGATTACTTAGAGTCATAAGACTGGTCTTGTGAACATAGTCCTGTGTCTTACTGTGTTCTGAGGGGAGAATGCTTTGCTTTGCAAAACTACTGCAAAGATTTGAAATCTCAGGTGAGTGTGGAATAGTGTACAGCTGCTCTCAGCTCTTTGCTACCTCTTTGACATTATACACCATATCTTAGTCTCTTCCATGTCTGTTTTTCATAAACACTACCTAATTGACCTCATTTTGCCTCTTGGATGGGGGTACCAGATTGCCATGCTGTTGTGAAGACTGGTAAGCCTTTCTTGGAGGAAACAATATTAGGGCAGTGGGGACAGGTCTCAGGTGGTGTGGTTCAGCATCATTCTCCTGACAAGGAAGTGACCTAAATGATAGGCCATATGTGTTTGGTCTGTGGTCTGTTTGGTCTCTGAATGCTTTCAGTGGTCTATCCTTTCTAAAATCCTGGCAAAGTCTTTTGCCACTCAAACATCCCTAGCTGGGATAATGCTTCCGGATGTGTGTGTCTTTGCGAGGTGTGTAAGAGAGGATATTGCTCATAGCTACTGAAAAAGAAACAAGAGATGCAACCAGGTGGATAAAGCAGTGATGGGAATTAGTCACAGAAAAATAAATCAGCATGGACTGGGTGTAGGACTGGAGGAAAGAAGTGACTGTCCTCTCAGCTGCTTACTGTGGCATGGGTCGCCTCATTTGCTGAGAGGCCACAAGGAGACAGTACATCTTATCTGCCGTTACCCTCTCAGAAGTTAATTCCTTGAGCTGATTTTTGACTTTCATGCTGCTTTTCAGAGGTTAGATGTCAAACCACCCTGCGCTCACCAAATATGAAGCGTATTTCTTGCAGTCACACTTGTGCTATGATAAGAAGAGGGGATGGCACTGCCAGTGAAAGATACCCTTCAAAGTTTGGGTTGATTATACACCAAATACTGGGACAACTGCAGACAACTGGACATGATCAGGCAGAAGGTTAATATTGAGTAGCATTCATTTCGAAACTTTGCATCAGAACAAAGCATTAGTCAGGGCAGGAGGTTCTTAAAATCCCAATGTGCCTGAGCTGTTTTAGTGGTTTAATGTTCAGGTATTATCAGTGAAACAGATGTCCTGTTTGGCTTTTTTTGTCTGGTCTCCTCTTCTCCCAGCTGGATGGAACTAGGTAATGCTACCTAGGCAGAGAACAATGTGCTTGATATGTTCTTTGGGAAAGTGGGTACAGATTTGCAAGTCACTAAGAAGTATTTATTCCTCCAGTGATATTTACATGCAGTCCCACATTGTGCTTGCCCTCTGCCCTGAGGAAAATTTTGCTCTTTGCAGAAATATAGCAGAGGATTTCAGCAAGTCCTTAGACAGTAGAACTGTATATGTGACATACATCTCTAGAAAGGAAGAGTCCACCAAAGTAGGCTCAAAACCACCACACAGTGAGAACTTTGTCTAGAACATGGAAGAATGTTTCCTCCCAGGAAAACAAGCCCAAACACCTAAATTCTTCATCCACAATGAAACTAAACTCTTATGACTTTCACTTGCAAGACTAGTGTTCCAAGTTTAATGTAGGTTTCTCATGCTATATAGGCCTTATCGAAAAACAAAAAAGCAGCCTCCTCCAGAACAGCCACATTCTGACCTCACTATACAAGTCAGGAATAGATCGAAGGAAGTCAGTGACCTAAAGTGGATGTAAAGTCAGCGTGAGTGAAATAACAGTCCAGTAGCAGCTAACTCAGCTCTGTGGGTATCTGTGTACACAATCATTATAGCGACCCCAAAAGGAAATATGTTTGAGGAGATCACTTCATAGAAAATATGTGAAACCTTCCTCATAAAAGTTTAAATAGTCAGCATTGTGGTGCAGTCCCTTCAGCAAAAACAAGTGCATTAGCACAGAAGAGAGCAGCTTGTAAAAGAGGTAGAGTATTCTCACCTCCCCTTTGTTTCTGTCCACTCCCACAGTTGTGATAACACTTCACCCTCCATTCCTTTTGTGATAATTTCTTTCTTAAGGAGACCAATGTGGCAAGAAAAATAAACAGTTGGTTTAAGTTAGCAACAATAAGAAAGTAGAAAAATAAACCCTCAGAATACTGTTTAAATCCCAGCAGTCATGATCTTCAAGACGATGGCCTTGTGGTGCACCTGGAGTAGGAGACTTCACATCTCAGTGGAAAATTTGTGAGTTCTGCAAGGAGCCAAAATGGGATTGCTGGTGGTACGGGAGTCAGGGAACCCTCAGATTAAAAACTGCAGAATTAATCCCATAATCTGAATCTCTCCCTAGAAAAGACAGATTTAAAGTTGGCCAATGGGTCTCTGAACTGGTTCCATTCCCAGGTGAACCTGCAAACCACATAGAGTACTTCCAGGTTGCTGCTGCCCAGGGTATCATACAGAATACCCCCTTACTACTGTGGATCTGCAGCTCTATCCCACAATGTGTTGTTGCCTGAGGTCTTCAAAGTAGGATAACTATATTAGAAGAACAAACCCTGCCTCTAAGTATAACTTATTAGCTTGAGCTGAGTAACCCACCGATCTAGCTTTACTATTTTCCATCTCAGAGCTGGGGAAGACTGCAGTAACTTGCAGCTCCCTCCACTGTGTCCCACTGTGTCATTAGACTTCCTATTTCTCAGTGTGAGAAAGGGATAACTCTCAGCTGGTTTGTTTTTCTGGAAGGCCTTCTTTGACTCACATGAGTGGTATTGATACATGGAAAGTTAGTTGCACTGTAATAACGGAGTAAACATAGCTGCCTTTGATGGATTCTAAAAATTCTCAATGCTATATCATCGACTGTATAATTACAATGGCTCAGACTATAGAACAAGCACACTCTCTTTCCATGACAATGCAGATAATCCTAGAAAATATCCTAGATAATTGTGTAAGAGTGTGCACCGGGGTCCCTGAGCTACAATATTTCAGAAGCAGTCATCCATTCCTCACTCCTTTGGAGTGGGATCAGGACCTTTGATGCAGCAAGCAATATTGTGCAACAGTTCCTACAACTGCTCAGGAAAATAACACTGAAATATATGTGGTATAATTCTCTTGCCATTTCAGGTATTCTTATGTATCACTGTCTGATTTGCATCTGCAGGTTTAGAAGGTCTTCCACAGGCCTTATGTCAGATCTGCCAGCTTCTTACGCATGTAATGTGTATACCAGCATGGACTACAATGGCACCACAGAAAAACCTGTGTCAAGCAAATGAAATGTGCCACATGTACTGGAGCAGATGAGGTGACTGACCAGAAACTGGTGATATCTACAGCAGTCAGGGGAAAATAGAAATGAGGAATGCAAATTAAAAAAAAAAAAGGAATGAGCATTGGGCTTCAGGTGCTGGAATAAGAGTTGGGTAGGCTTCATCTAGTACCTTGTCACAAGTTCTAGAATAATAGCAGGGTAATTAAATTGTTTAATAATAATTGAATAATCTTTGTCTTGTTTCTGCCATGTATTAAATGAGAGGTGATAATTTTTGTCTGTTTTCAAGGAAGATATTTAGTGTAGAACATAAACCATTATTGCATGTTTCCACATTGCACAGCAAAACATGGATTATTCTTTTACTCTTCTCACAAGTAAAAGAGGGAGAGGGAGGAGAGAGGAAACTTCTTCACTTCTTCCCTCTTTTTGCTATTCCTCTGAGGCTGGAAACCAAGATATAAAGGAGGCATCGCTGTCTCCATTACACTTACTTCTGCAGTTTGCACTCAAAGCGATAGGGGTAAGTCCTTATCCCAGACACCAAAACCATATTCTAATTTCTTTCTTGATTAGCTGATTTTTTATTTATTTTTAACCTAGAACACCCAGCCCTCCTTCTCTGATATGTTTTTCCCCTTTTAAAATTGTTGCCCTAAGTGCAGCTGAAATGAGTGAACATGTTATGTGGTGCTTCAGGGAATTCCTGAAGAATTGATTCAATTCTTCTGGGATCTGCATTCTGGGAACTGAGAGCACAAGTGCTGTAAAACCTGTTTGTGAATCAAACCCAGGCATTAATATATATTAATGTGCATGTGTGTGCATGCACACATGCATGTGTGTGTGTTAAGAAAATAAAGGTTGACACAAAGAAAGAAAATGATAGCCAGAAAAAAAAGACCAGGATTCTGAAGGTTCTGGGATATGGGTTTTTTAAGTGAAAGCTAATGGAATCCAATATAACTGCTGAAACCTTGTCATTCTTGCTATCAGTGAGAGCCTTTGAATAAGCTAAATCCTTAATCAGTATAGCCTAAGACCCCAATGACTATGTGTAAAAGTGTTAGTCCGCATAAATCCTTGAAGGTTTCAAAGATTTGAAGAGCACTGGCACTTTTCTGTGTAGTGCCTGCCCTTTGTCCTTTTCTCCATGATGTCATTATTGAAGTTTTACACTCACTATGCATGGTGTAAGTTGACATTGACAGTTTCAACACTTTCACACTGACTCTGGAGGATTGTTAGCTTTGAAGCTATTTGGCCTTGAGCAGTGAATTCTTTTTTTGAGCTCATACTAGCTTATAATATCTGAGAAGGTTTGCATCAGTACAGCCCCAGCTTGAATTATGAGAGAAGGCTGGTTTCCAAGTTGGAACTGATACCCACATGATAGAAATAGAGAACATTATCCCTTTTCAAATGAGCAACAAAGTCAGTGTTCCTGAATCCCCCTGGGATGCAACTGTGATTTTTCATTTTAATATCACAGTTAAAGCAACATCAGCAGCATGGTTTTTCTTGTAATAAGAACTCTGAAAAGCAGTTAGACTTAGAAGCGACTGTAAGAATATGCACTCTTCTGCCCTGTGATCTGTTTGTTATTAGGTTTTTTGGAAACAGCTGGATGGGGCCAGAGGCATATTTCATATCAGTGTAATTAAATTGAATTATTTTATGAAAATAAAAATAAAAATGCTACGTGGTGACTTGTACACATTGATTATCAAAGCACACAAGCACTGAAAAGCAACATAAAGTGAGCTGTTCAGATACTCATAGGAGTTGCCCCATGGAACTTTATCAGAGTGACACACATAAGCAAAGACTGAAAGGCTGGCTCCAAAGCCTAAGGCATTATTGTCCTCTTGATGGTAGATTTTGAGACTCCTCCAGCTGAAGCCAAAGAGACTTCATTATGTGTTTAAGAACCTTTGAGGCAGATGAACCAGCACCCTTGAGGATGAAGGGCTGTTGCAAAAGAAGGGTTGTGGTAGAGAAAATCTTTCAGGAACTGTTTGCTGAGACTGTATCTGTTCTTAATAAAATTTTTGGTTTTCCATGTAGTTTCCTGGTGAGGACAAAACATGATAGTAGGACCTTTAGCTAATTGAAACTTACTAGTTCAACAGGTAAAATGCCATCAGCTACCTTCATTGAATAAAAATTACATGTATGTTCAAAATGCAGTGTTCCCTTTTGAAGCCTCAAAAGACATATCAATAGTAAATTCAGTTGGAAAAATGAAAGAGTAAGGATGGAATTAAATCTGATTGTTTCAGTATACCTGTTTTGTTCCTTCAAACAAGGATAAAAACAAAGTCACTAAATCAGGAGAAAAGGTTTTTCCCCACCTCTGTACATATTTAGCTGTAATCCTTTAGCCAGATATTGTAAGCAGTCACTAAACTTATTTAAACAGTCTTACACCTCCTGTACAACCACAAACATTGGTATTTTGAACCCTCTTCCAGAAATGTTTTGAATCAGTAAAAAAATTACATTGTATATTCTAACGGGCAATATTTGACAATTGCAAATTCCAGAGCTATGCACAGAACCAATTAACTTTTAGGTTTTTAGAAGGTACCAAAATCACAACACAGCAACAGCATAGTGGTGTGAATGATAGGAAACTCTTCCACAGAACTTTTGGCAGTGTTTTATGCTCTCTGCCCTCACATTCCAGCAGTTGCTCTCCCCCTTGCAGTCTGGATTCAGGAAGGCCAAGTCTTGCAGCTCACATAGTCCCTGTACCTTCAAAAGCGACACAAGTCTCTCTCAAGACTTCCCCACTTGAACTGGTCTCAGGCTGAACCAATGTCTACATGGGAACAACCACACTGTGTTGACACTGATTAACTACAATACTCAGGGGCACAGGCAACAGGGTGTCTTCTCAGTAAGAAGAGAGAAAGTAAGAGTTGTCAAAACACACACTGTAACCTTTCGTGGTCCGAATGGGGGACAGGACACCAGGAAGGGTGCAAGTAGACTTGTTTATTCAGGCGTGCACCCGATTCTTAACCTTCCCGCCAGGGAAAAAGGGGTAGAACATAGGGTGGGCTATCAGACAGACAAACAGTGGAGCAAATCAGAATAGAGTACAGGCAAAAGGGGGAGGAGTGGGGGAAGCAGGGAGCAGGTAATCTCATGGCAGGCCTGGGCATGTGCAGTTGTGCACCGCGCAGCATGAATACAATGAAACCACACAATAACAGCAACGTCCATATGAAAGTCCTGCCAATTGCTGCATGCTTTTCTCCATCCTGAATCGTGTTCTGTCACAGCAACCCTCTAAAAAAAAAGGTCCTTTCCTTTTCTTCTCTGGTCAGTTCCACTAACCAGAAGCTATGCAGGATGCACCCTCAGATGAAGTGTCTTTTGTAACCTACTCACCAAGAGGTATGGACACAATTTCTTGCTCTCCTGAGTTTCAGCCTCTGGAGCTTTCCCATCCATCTCTTTTGTCTGGAGGTCAATCTTCCCATATATTATTTATGTTTATAATTAGGGGATTCAACTTCAATGACCAATCTGAAAAGGCAATTCCATTTTCTGAGTTCTGAAAGAAAAACACATTTCCAAATATTTTCCTGTAGCTTCACATGATGTCTTACAATGAAAAGTAAATGAATGATGTCAGCAAACACTTGAGTAAAAGTATTTTACTTCTTTTGGCCACAACAATCCACAGGCAAGGCAACAATCTTATATTAATATAAAATCTCCATAAGGTATGAAACTCTCACCAACAGTATAATAACTTCAACCAACCCCATCTCTGAAATTGCTTAAAACTCCTGAGTGCAAGAATGAGCAGAACTTGATTTACTGATTTTGCAGGGATCCTTCCGCTAAAGCTGAAAACTCCTACATGTGTAAGGTTGCCTGTTTCTTAAGGACAGATGGAATTTTAAGGCTCTGGAGAGTAGAAATAGGTACAAGGAAAAAATAAAGTTTTAACCAAGTATAACCTTATAAAAATGGTGTAAAATGATAACATGTATTTTATTATTCAACTTCTTCACTTTAATACTAGAAAAAAAATAAATTGAAGTCTACCACTGAAAGTACTTTAGGCCAGATCCTCAATTAGTGCAAAATGTCATAAGTTACTGAAACTAAGGGGCTAATACTGAATTTCACTCACATAAGTAAGGTGAAACAATTGCACTGAATTATCCTTGTATTGTGTACAACCTGTGGCACTTCTCTACCAGTGCTCTGGAACTGATGTTACTGTACTTATAAATTGCTTCTGGCTATCTTCTCAGTAAGTCACCAGAAATGTAACAATCAAAAAAAAAAGTCTTCTTGCTTCTATGATTTTCTTCTACTTATATACAGCCTAAAAGATTCATAGAAAAACTACCTCTGAAGCTTCAAATAATAATTTTTCTTTTCACTAACCTAGTTTCTTAACATATGGACTCATTTTACTATTAAGCAGGATCATTCTAAGGCACAGTTTTAGTATGCTTGGTTTATTGATTCTTTTATGAACACAAAATAGTCTTATGTCTTTGTTCTGAGGAGTGCCATAGTTCTCATGTAGTAAGTGACAGTTAGTTCTTGGGTTAGGTCAAAACATGTCTTAAAGGTGCCTGACTTGGCCTTATATGACATTGGTCCAGGACCTGGATGCTGATTGAGAAATTTCATGTAAGACAGTATAATGTGTCAAAATCCTTGGTCAAGGTGAATTTCCGTTTCTTAGTAGGTTAAAGATAAAGTATTTGCCAGATAAGGACTTAGTGATATGTATGTGCTGCTGTTGAGAGCTATGATGAAATTCCTATTGACTTTCCATGGCAGCTACTACATCATTTAGAACCAAAACTCTCAGTCAGTTGCCCAATGACTTCTCTCATCCCCTGATTAAACACTTTGGTACAAAAATACAGTCTCCTTATAACCACTGTTTTCATTCAATGCAGCATTCCCATAATTGGACAATGGGTGACAGTGAACAGTAGAGAACATTTCTCAGATACCAGTGTGGATTGACACACCAGACTTGTAAAAATATACTTTTTCTCTGAAGTCCCAACCTTTCCTCAAAAGAGAGAGACTCATTTATTTATTTATTTTTATTTTGTCCATGATATATCTGTGAATGGCACAGCAGCATGAAAAGTAGTATGTACCACTGACTCGTACAAGATTCTTCTGAGAGGCTTGTAGGAGGATTATTTGAATGCTTCTGCACCTTTGGGAGTCAGAAGAGCAACTTGAAATGGATGTTTAACAATCAGCTACCTTTGACTGCAAGGCACAAAAAAGGAATGAGATTTAATTACCTTAGAGATAAAGAAAGACCTGGGTTAAATTTGAGTTTTTCATCATCTTGCCATTTTTAACAGAGCTGAGTGGTGGGAGAGTGGGGCAGAAGACATCTGAAATATTTACAGAGTTTGAGAATAGCAAAGGGAGTAAGATAGGATAGAAGGTTAATGCCATCTTTAATATGGAAAAACTGCTCTCTCACTGTGACATATGCCTTTGGGATAATCTTGATAAATGCATGAGTGTGATCAAAATGTCAGCCAGACTTTCATTAGTTTCAATCTCTCCCCTGAATCTCTTCTACAGTCCAAAAGTTGCGTGCAGTAGCCTAGAAGTGTCGACTATCCAGGTTATACAGCTACAAGGACAATTTTTGGAGAGGGGCAAAAGAAATTTCACCAATAATTCCCCTTCATCCCTATAACACTAATGAGAAATGTGAAGCTCCCACTGTGTGCATGTGCATATTCTCTGACACCCATCTTGGGGTCATGCTACACAGGGTGCATCTTGTTGCATTACCTTAATGACTTCAGGGCTTGGCAAAGCTGAACTTTTGGCTAGAAAAAAAAGGGATACTTTGGGTTTTTTAATACCATGACTGTAAATAATGCCTCTAACTTTGCTTCTTACTGTTACTAGTTAAGAATCCTGCTGGTTTATTCCATTCCACAGCATGATAGCATAGGGATATTTAAGGATACTTTAAAGCAGTAGATGAGATACAGTAAGAGGAAAACTTTGTAGGATCTTTGTAGAGAGTCCCAAGTGGTCCTTAACTGACAGTCTTCAAATGTTAGGGAGCTTCCCCTCCTGAGAGCAAACAGCCTCTTATATTATTTGGCCTATAAGGTTCCTCTGTGTTTCACCCTGCAAAATTACCTTGTTTGAACAGGATTAACTCACCATATACTAATTTTGTTGAACTCTGGGGCTGTACTTGAGAGACACCAGAAAGAATAAGAAAAAAACTTTAAAGCAGGCTCCTTGTTAATACCATAGCAGTGGAGTTGGGTTGCCGTCTGCTTGTTGAACACTGATAGGTCACATGCAGCCTAGGTGGGACATCTGAGAAGACATCCCTATTGCTCTCCTCTGTCTCTGCATGGAAGGCTTAAGAAGGACATGGTGCCAGATAAACAAATAATCTTAAGGGTTTTGTTCAAAGCTTTGTAATATTTATGGTGTCAAATTCCTGAGGCTGCCTTATCACAGCCCTGTGGAGCCACTTACTGAAAAATAAGGATCTCCTGATATCTAGATCCTGGTATCGCCTCAAAATCTACATAGTAAAAATTAGCATTAACATGTCAATGGAGCAGTGAAACACACTTGGAACTGCCTGACAGCTGCCCCCAGGTATTAGTGATGACTGCACTGCCGCTTTTTTTAAATTATGTTTATTAGTAATAATAATAATGATATTGATTATCATAGTACTACTTGTTAGTGTTTTGCATAACAGGTCAGCTGGCACTTGCCTCAACGAACACAATGTATCAGTTACATGACAGAGAGATTTTTTGAAACAAAATTTGGATTCTTCTCACAACAGAGAGGTTCTGGGTGTGCCCCACACAGTTCCCTGGGGCACAAAGGAAGACACAAAGGAATTATAGGAGAAAAGGAAAGGGAGAAGATATCTGAGAAGCTGAGTTTACCGCATGGAGCAAAGTTTTGGTATTACGGATCATGGATAAGAAGATAAAAAGCTTAGAAAAGATTGTGGCAATGAATCCTGGGGCAGAAGAGGGGGCCAAATATAAACACAGTGTTAGTAGTGAAAGTGACGGAAACACAGTGGAATAGTAGTCTCTGAAGGAAACTGCGAAATGAGGGGAATGAAAAGAAGAAACTGTGTGTTAAGAAAAACATAGTCAGTACCTGCATATATCGTCATCTATCCAAAAAAGGAGCATACCTTTTCCTTATCAGTGTACACACAAAAGCCAAGAGTCCAAACCAGGATTTCTGTCAACATAGTTATTGTATATAAGAAGAGTGGGTAGCCAGGAGAGTGGGATGAGAGAGCTACAGTACATTAGAACACGAATATAGAGTGACCTTCTAAAGCCTGGGATCATGTATTTCTCACAATAAAGCAAACAAGGCAACTGGCAGAGTTCTACAGGGAAAATGACATCACTGCAGATTTTTAGGGATAATCATTTAACTGGATTAGCCCCAAAGTGCTGTGTCTAAAATCAGCATCCCTGTCTCTTTATGTACTCCAGATGAAACACATTAGCGGAAATATGGCAAGGGACATTCACAATGCACTGTTCTACATTATCAGCATTTTTTACAAATCTGCAATTAGTCTAAAGGGCCTGGGTAAATTAGGCCTCTTGATAAATGAAGCACCTAGACAGGTCTCAGATTTATTGGATCTAGCTGTCCTGCTGTCCAGAGCCTGTCGGCTAGGCTGTGGAACAGAGATGGTGCAGTGTGAAAGTCTATGAAGCCAACATAACTGTGAACCGCGGAGCAAATAGTGAAAAGCCCTGACCGAGGTTGCTGACTGATTATCTTTGAAAATTTCTGCCAGCAATAATGTAAGTTCAGGGAGAATGCAATGAATGAGTAAGTTAAGAGTTCCTCTTCAAAATTAGGTATATATGTCTGAAATCTTCTGCTATTGTTGTGACAGGGATACTTAGTGCCTGAGACAGAGATGAACACATACGTATATTCAGAGAGAATGAGAGAGAGGAGAGAGAGAGAGAGGAACACTTAATGAATGAAAAGCTAGTATTTTCATATTGCCCAGAGTCTAGAGAAAAGAAGATGCAATGTTATTAACTCTACTCTTTCCCCTGACCCTAAACAGATCTATTTGAGAGATGAATATTTGTACTCCTGAAGGAAAGACTGGTAGTTTCTGTTACTTTTCACCCACAGAGTGATTTTAAAGAAAGCAGTATACTATGATAGGGCATCTTTGATACCTACAGGTATTTGCTTACATGCGCAACCCTGCTTCTAGCTATTTTAATACCTCCCCCCAGCTAACCAGCACACACTGAAGTTGCTGTCAGCTGGGAAGGAAAAATATTCTAGAGGAGGGAAGCAGGTATGGGGACTGTCCAGAACATTCTTTTTTATATCTTGAGATCATCTGCAGCGATTTCCATCCATAGTGTGGCGAAACCTGCCAACTCCTCTGCTCCTCTGCTGTTTCTCTTGCTGAACTCAGCTGAACAAGCCAGTTAGAATTTTCCAGCATATGTTCAGATGTTTCTCTTCTCCCACTCTCTTTCTTTGTTGCCTTCTGTTTTTAAAAGCCCTGTAGGAACCCAGGCTTGCAACTGTCCCTGGCTTCTCAGAAACAGAGCACATCCGAAGTTCTGGTTATTGCAGTGCTCAGATCAGCAGAGCTAATAATTGAACTGAAAGACACTGTATATTGGTTGTGAGAAGGAGAAAAGAGGAAGTCGAAAGAAGGAACTAAAATAGCTGGACCCATTTATTTCTGAAGGAAGAGCAGTAGGCTACCACTCTTGTCTGACTGCTTGTCTGCCCCCGCTTGCTCAGTATTCTTTAGTAAACCCACATTGATTCCCTGTCGATAGTGTTCCCTCCAATCACAAAGAAACTGTCGGTGCCAAACAAATGGCCAGCGTTTTCCTGCAGCACACTTAGCTTATCCACCTTGTAAAAAGCTTACTTTGCTGCTGCATCTCTCCTTTCAAATGAATAAACTCTATGTGATCTTAGAAGAAAGAAAGAAATCTCTCGTGCATAGCAGGGACCCAAATTCACCCTGGAAGTGCACAGGGTATCCAATTACACTGCAGTTTGATCCTGCTACTTTTCAAGACTCTCTAAATTATGGAATTAGAATGGTTTAGTGGAAAAAAGGACTTATGACACTATCACTGTTAAGAATTTAGAATGTACTTTCTCATATATTAAATAAGGCTCTTTGAATAATATCAAAGAGATTTAAGAATTTTTATTCCTTTTAAAGCTGTTTTAAAACTGATTAGACTTTTTAGAATAGTCTTCATCTTATGTCTGTCTGTCTGTTGCTCTCTATCTTTCCCACTATCTTTCCCACTCCCCTTTCTCCCAAGTCTTCCTTCCTGGTGATTAATCAAACTTTTCTTTGTTAACATAGGGCACTTCTGCCAACCTATTATCATTTTGCCAAAGACTAAAGCAGGCAGCCCAGCACCAAGACCTGGTACTGTTTTGTGTTAACGTCTTCTAAACACTGTAGGTATAAAAGACTAGGAAGAATTAACACTTCCCCAACCACTTACTCTTTCCAACAACAACAAAAGTACCTGATATTAGTCTTGTAGAAATGAGAAAAACACCAAAAAAACCTGGGGAAAACGCAAGGGGAAGCTAAAAGTTCGGGTGTGCTGGGCGCTTGAAAAGCATAAAGGACCTTCCTTGGGAAATGTCTGTTGATTCATCAGTGGGGAGGTGAGGTCAGATGTATGTCTATTTGCCTATGCATGAATGTGCATTTATCTGTATTGAGGCTGAGAGCATCTACATCCATGCAGACTAACCTATGCAGTGACACCTTGAAAATGTTGACATTCACCATTTGAAAGTAATTAGCAAAGCTGTCGTGTTTAAAATATTCCCTATGTTGAAAATGCTTAAAATAATATGCACTAATTTCTTTCAAATGGTGAACTGGAACCACTGCTGATCCACAAGTGCACGAGGGCATATGTATCTGCGTGTGTAGAGATATATATATATGTGTGTGTGTGTGTGTGTATATATATATGTCTATATATGTATATATATGTATACATGTTCATATGTGCATATGTGTAGATATGAGTCTAACATATAACACACAACCATGCCTGCCAGAAACAGAGACCTTCTACATATGTTATTCCTGTCCAGGAAAGAAAATGAGAGGTAAGGTCACTTACACGGGGCTGGAGAGAGAGAAAATCTGACAGGCTATTCTGCAGTATATAAAGGGGAGAAAGCACAGTCTTGTGGTTCAGGCACAGAACTGCATATGGCCAGCTCTGAGTACCAGGACCAGTCCTGCCAGAGCAAGTCCCTGGCTGGAGACACCCTGGCTGTCAAGGGCATTCACCAACACACTGGGCCCTGACAGAGTGGTTTTCAGCAGCCTCAATCACCATCAGGAGGAGAGGTGAAGAGATACCTGATTCTTTCCAAACTGTAGGATATGAAGTTGGGCAATGAAAAAATAGTGTCCAAAGTTAGTAGATGACCTTTATCCACCGCTGAGGACCTCCTGAGGCTAGCACTGAGGCTCATTCATAAATGCTTATAAAATATATTGACATTCTCAGTTGCTCTGATCTAAGTAGCAAAACATTCTTACTCCATGAGAGATGGGTTGCTAACAAGCAGTGTAAATCAGAAGCAACACCAAAATAGTCATTGTAAGGCACGCTGTTGTCAAACTGGAATGAGTGAGGGGAAAATTTTGCCTGATTCTGCTTGTCAGTTTACAGTTAAGTTGGAAATCACATAGTTGGCCCTAATTGAGCAGTTTTAAATGAAACAGAAGTTTGGTTCAGCTTATTTAAAACCCACAGTAAAAATTAACCTAGCCCACATTGCTGACAATAATCAAGTGAAGTCCTGTGGGACTGTAAAGCTACAGATGAAAAAAACCCACATCCTTCCAATGAGGATGGTATCACCCTTACTGAAGCATCAGAAGCTCGGATCAGAGCTCACCCTCAGGACTAGGGCTCTGAGAAATGCATAGCCCTTGCACAATTCTTTCATTGCTCTGTAAAACCCAGGGTGAGATCTGCTGCTGCCATCTGTGGGAGCTGTGTTAGGCCAAAAACCAAAAACTTTAGAAAATCATCCTAACATGTGTGAATAATAATTGGAAGACAGATTGGGGATGGCTCTCCAGTACAATGTCTCGCTTCAGAGAGAATTGTGGTTTCCTGCAGTGCAAGAGCACGCACAAGGTCCATCAACTCCTGGAAGACATGTCCTGGGAGACTCTAGCTCGCTTTGGTTTGGTAGGAGAGGAGAAGACCACTAGCCCTCTGGGTTGTTGAAGCTGATGCTGAGTGGATCAGTGCAGAGCTCTGCTGAACCTTGGGGCTGCACCATGCAGGTAGCCTTTGCCATGCAGAAATTTGGGTGGGAGCCACTGAGGGACACCTCCTCTTGGCAGTTTGCTCTCCAGTAGGGGCAGCAGTAGCCACAGCCTGCAGAAGGAAGCTGAAGTACACAGGCCCACTGCCACCCTGAGTGAGGCACAGCTCTGGTATGTACTCACAGGGAGACTTTGCGTGGATGAGCAGAGGATGAGCAGCCCTTCAGCATGTAAGTACTCCGAGGCCTCAACTTGTGTCAGAGGAGGTTTAGTTTAAATATCAAGGAAAATTTCTTTGCTGAAATGGTGGTTGGGCATTGGAAGAGGCTGGCCAGGGAAGTGGTGGAATCACCATTCCCCAGTGTTCAAAAGGCATGTGGCGCTTGGAGAAATGGTTTAGCAGTGAACATGGCAGTGTTAGGTTATCGGTTGGATGCAATGATCTCGGAGGTCTTTTCCAACCTTAACAATTCTATTATTATATGATTCCACTGATTTCCAGCTGTGTTTGGGATTCTGTGTTAGTAAATTCTGGAGAAAAAGGTGCTTAGCATGACATACTACTACCTTTTTTGTTAGGGGGAAACCCTTAAAAACAGTAAAATGACTGCTTGTGCCTTTCTCTGAGGGACAGGTAAAACAGGCATCTGAACTTGCCACTGTCCCTATAAAATCCTTCTTGGTCTCTCTGCATCTTTGCTGGCATTGTCTTTAGACACTAGTACTGACAGAGGTTTTGTGTCTCCCCCATTCAAAGTACTGTAAAACATGACCGAACAGGGAATATCAGAGGCCATTAAACATGCTTTAAAAGTTCTTAGTTTGTTGTATCATGATAACTACACTTTAATAAAAACAATCTCTGGTCTTAATAGCCATACAATAAACTGTTATTTATATGAGTCAACATGCCTGGCTGAGCCTTCCAGGTGTGTCCCAGACTTTGAATCATTGGAGCAATCCAGAGGGAGGATGTTGTCTGACAGAACCCAAACAAGGCTTATAAACAGGTGCCATTTTGCCTAGTCTCATCTAGGGGTATGTTGGCTATATTAAGCACCTGGCACAACATGGCACTTTCAGTGCTTTGATTTATTTCAGTATTACATTTAATTGTTTCCTTCTTGCCGAAGCTTTAACATGCAATGCTTGTAAATATAACCTGCGTCCTCCATATGGCACGGTGGTTTTCCATTTTCAAATGCAATCGTCCTGGAATAATGACTGTGGTATAACTCAATTTGAGTTCTGCTACTGGGGACTTTATTACATAATGCTTTCTAATTGACCCTCATAGTTTAATAAGACAGAACATTTCGCCAGAACATTGACAAAAGTTATTAATTTTCACTTCAGCAGAGACCAGTGTCCCAATTAAATCCCATGATAATGCCTGACTGACTGACTGACCTCATTATGGCTAATGCTTATTAGTCCTGCAGAGAGGATAACATCACACACTGTTAAAATGCCTAAATGAGCACATACAACTATTCAGCATGATTATAATTTACATACATGACTAATTTTACTCCACCAGTCCTTGTCTGGTGAAACTAATGCTGTAAACTCCTGTCACACAACAAGATAGCCACTGAGAATTTTTAACCTATCATAAATACAGACCTGAAGCATTTTAAAAGAAAACAACTACCAGTTAAATTCTTTCTCTCTTCTTGAAAAAATATTATAAGTACACATACTATGTGTAATTCAGCTGGTATTGTGCTTGCTTGTTTGTTTTTAAAAAGTAATTATTTCATTTTCCTTAATGAACTAAAATAATGGCTTAGATCAAACCTTTCTGCAAGCGTTTTTACATGCCTTACAGTTTAACTGCTTTCCCTGGTGCAGGCCTGTGTTTTTACATTTTCTTAGAAGATTTTAAAATGTAGTGTAGGTGGCAATTTTGCGTTTCATCAGAACCCTTCCCTCTGTTTTTTTTTAATAGTCTCTTTCCAGCAAAACACTGAAGCCATTATACTTTATTAATACATTGTATATAATAGAAAGCACATGTTTAAAAATGCCACCTGTTTTGACAGAACCCTTCAGAAAGATGAACCAGAATGGTTGTACTTTTCATGTGCTTTAAATAAGAAGTAGGGTAAAGGAGTATGGAGTTCTTACACCCTTTTACCATGGTTTTAAATTACTATAGATACATAGATTTCACCATAAGAAGCATGTAGCAATACCCCATCCTCAGATTTTCTGTGTGTTTATTGCATCCTTTTCCCACAGGATTTTATGTTTGACAAAGAACAGTAGGGAAACAGCCCATCTCCCAGGCTTTGGTTTGTTCAGGGGCAGGGCAGTTTGAAGTTTCAGAAAAGAAATCTACAAGACACAACAAGACTCACAGATGTTGGTAGATGAAGATAAATAGCAACACCCACTATAACACACATATGCAACCTCACCATGGCCAGATGACGGCCTAGATTTTCAGGTTAACTTTTTCAGACACACCCCAACACCACCACAGTCTATGTCCTATTGCCTTCCAGGAAGATTTATCCTGTAATAGTGTGACCTCTTTGAAAAGAGAACTTGAGAGACTGGTGGGCATAGACTTAGAGGTCATTGTTCTTCAAAATGAGCATAAGAGCACAGCCAAGGTCAGCCACAGGAGTCACTGCCACTATAAATGCTGGATGCATGAGAAAGACTTATGGAGCAGTCCTTTTCCTCATACCAGTCCCTTCAGACATATCACTTTTTCATTCATAAATCCCTTAACTCATGAGACTGGGTTGAGTCTTTCAGCCTCAAATGTGTTTTCAACCACATACCTTACACTGATGTCTTCAATACACCTCTCCCTCCATCCCCATCTTAACCACATTTCGTCTTCTACCATTGCACCTTGGAAAGGAATATAACTGACACTGGCTACAAAAATGAAATGCTAACACATAAGAAAATTAACTCTCAGACATATAAAATAGATGTTTGCATGGTTACAACTGAGCAAAGAATTTGGCCCAGCATGCTTGTAAATAAAACCTTGAAAGTGCTAAGAGATGCTAATTAAGTTGATAGCTTATTCTTGATTTGGAAACAAGTATTTGTCTTTTGCCATTTAACTGTCATGTTTAATTTCCAGTATTCTGTTATGTTCACTGAAAAGGTGATGAGACATAGTACAACATGATACTTCACTATGTAAAATAAGCCAAGCAATTGTGAATGCATTAAAGAAACATCTGATCACACCATGCATTATATAAACAATGACTCCAAACAGAAATTAAGATACTGTAAAACAGATCTTCAGTCCTGGTACAAATATACGAATATACTCCATATTCTATTTAGGTGCTGCTTTTTCAAGGCTTAGGGAGAAGGGATGAAAGAAGGAAAGAGGAAAGGAGGAAAGAAGGGAGGAAGGAATGAAGGGAGGGAGGGAGGGAGGAAAGGGGAGAGGGAGGAGAGGGGAGAGGGAGAGAGAAAGATACAAATGCACCAACCTGTCAGCTTGAGTCTGGAATTTGTTAAAAAGCCTTCATCTAAGCTGCTGATATATGGTGTGTATGACAATCAGCATTGAACCGCTCTGTCAGGGAGATCTTAGAATACCCAAAACAAAAATAGCCACACTCCATCTAGACAACAGAAGGATCAATGGATCTGTTCACGAGACACATTTTTTTAATTGAGCCTTCTTAGGAAGAGAAATTTGGGGGGTTGAAACTCCCTGTCATTCAGCATGCAAATGCTTTTTTGCCTCCTGCTATTTTTGCACCTAGGAATCCCTAAAAAATTGTTCACAAAAGGATCAACTACAGTTTAGGCATGGGAGGACAACAAAAAATCAGTACAGGTAAAAGGCTGAAAGGACTGTCTAAAAGCTACACACAGTGAGGAACAGAAACAACTACAGTGCTGAGTTCAGGCTGGCAGGGAGGAGAGTCCAAAGATATATCTATGAAAGTAGTGTTATGCACACAACAGCAGAAGGGGATAAAGTAGCAAGACAGGTGAGCAGGTGCAAAATAGAGAAATAGCTAATAAACGGCTGTAGGGAATGGGAGGAAAAACAGGTGAAAAATGAAAGTTTGTGGACAGCGATCAGGCAAAGGTCTTGCATGATCACTTGGTTGCGTTAGATGATGCTGGGGCAGACAAGTAAAGCAGGTCATGAGTTCAGCAAGGTTACCAAAAGGAAAAAAGGAAAGGGGGAAATAGTATGAGAAGAAGTTTGCTCTTTTTGAACAACTCAAAAGTCAAAATACTACACTGTGGAAGCAAGTGAAAAGGAAGTCAAGGACTTCGTAATAGAAAACTTCTTCATCTGGGGTGAGTCACAAGTTGCCCTCCAGTCAGTTCATGGTGAAAACCATGTAGACAGAACGTGGCTCTTAGTAACAATAGGAACTCAGAAAGGAAGTTTTGTCCATTTATTTTAGAACAATAAAGAAGAGCAGAAAGGTCACAAATCAGTCATGGGAGTTGAACCTAAATAAACTATCTTATGAGTTCACTCTTGACCTTAAGGAATGTTTTCAGGACTCCTAGAAATGTTTTCTCTCTGAGTCTTGTCACTCACACAGCCTCTCTCAACACCTATTCTGAGAAAACAGCTTGCTGCTTTCAATTATACTATATGGACTGACAACATAAGATTTACACCTCAGTGTGCTCTCTTCTCCTACTCTTCCCTCATCTCTGCAAGCACTTCCTATACATTAAGTCATGGGACTCATCTTTTGAGTTGAAAACCTTCTATGAAGACTGCAGCTCCTTTTAAAAACATGTAACTGGAGACCACTGCAAGAAGTGCTATCTGAAGATGTTTTTGCAGTGGTGGATCTAAACAGTTTCATTTGGACATCAACTGAACTGTTAATAGGAGTGTAAAGAGCAGAAAACAGGGATGGTGCATGTAACTGTTAAGTGATATATTCTATTTGGGGATGGAGAAGAAAGAGGAGGAAAGAAGAACTGCCTTGAGTTTGAACACTGATTATGCAAGAATTCTGTCTACATATAACTGGAATTAAAAAATGGAATAATAAAGAAAATCAGTACTTCCTTCCAAAAATATTTGCTCTGTGAAATTAGAAAAGAACCTCTTATAACAGAAGAATAGCCTCCATCCAGTCACCTTTGGTGTGGAAATTGGTACATACTGATAGTAATGCAATGCTACAGTTCAAGTAGAGATTAATCTATCCCATCGAAACTGTATGGGAAGTCTGGGCAGGCAGAAAGTAATCATTCCATTTGGAATTGGTCCAGAATGCAACGGTTAATGCGCCCGTTCTTGCAGAATATATTGTAAGACCTCTAATGAGCACAGCAGTCAGTATCAAATCTTGGAAAGGTATCTAAATGCTCTCCTGACATCATTCTGGGCTGTGGTTCAGCACAGGCTAGGAATGAGAGAAGGGAGAGAAAAGAGGAAAATGCCACTTACAGTATTGAGTTGCCAACACCTAATAAAGAACAAGGAAATGAAAAACTAATCAGAGGTGAAGACAGAATATGTAAAAAATTTTAAAAATCAAGACCAAAGTGGACTACGGAAAGGACTGAATAGAAGAAATAAACCAAAATAAGAAAACAAAACCTGAAGAATACAAAATAGATAAATTATTAAGACTTGAAAAAAAACCCCAACCAAACAAAAAAAAACAACCCCCACAAATAACGGCAAACAAACAAAAAGCAAAACTTCACCAAAACCAATCAACTAACAAACAAGCAAACAAGCAAACAACAACAACAAAACATAAGAAACATAAGGGTGGAAAGAACAGATGTTTGGCCTCCAGATTTGGCAGAAGTAATTTATTGACAGAAGAAGACTTCACTGTGGAAAAGAAAAAAAATAAAAAGAAAAAAAAAGGAGAGAGACAGAGAAAGAGAGAGATAAAGAAAGAAATTAAATTAATTTTCCCCCTCTGTGTTCACAAAGGAAGATGGGAGACAAATGCCAGGAACAGATATAAATTTCCCAGGGGTAGAAGACAAAATATTGAAGAAAATCAGGATCATGTCAGACCAGGTGATTGAGAAATTAGAACTTCTGAGGTCTGACAAACCTTTACAGTTAGATTTGTTCCATCCAAAAACTATGAATGAAGGATGGGGTAAAGAAATGAAGGAGATCTTTAGCATGCACTTTGGTACAGCAAACTTGGGCTAAAATGGTTCATAAAAAGTTCAGGAAATTTGTTGGACCATGTCGGACCATACATCTCAGGAATTGCAGTATCGGTGTTTGATATTGACTGTAACTCCACTGTAGAGAGGCAGAAAGCAAGGGAACCTTCAAAGGTTTTCTTTACCATCTGTCTGTTTGTTGACTTTATGTACCTGACATCAAGATCTGCTGGCAGCCATTTCATTGTATGGCTCCAGTGACAGGGTGGGCCAGTGACTACATTTGTGGTGTCAGGAAGAACTATATTCCTTCTACCCTTTAAATCAACATTGCAAATATGTCAACATCACCCATAGGAAGCATTAGGGAGTGTTATTTTAAAGTGTTTAGAAGCTAACTTGGATTTTTTCCATTTGAGCTTTGTATAAGAACCTGGGGTTCCTGTGAGAGGCATCCAGCCATCACAATGAGAAAACACACATTGAAAAATACGTAGCAAAGCCAGAACCAGTGAAGACAGCTGTATCTGCCATGGGTGCATCTAGGTCAAATTCAGCAGTGAAACAGTGGCCAAACCTTCCCAGAAAATGGCTGTAAAGGGGTACCTTTCATGCCATATTTTGACATCTAGTGTTTTTAACATTTTGTGTTGAAGGAAAAGAAAGCTGTGGTACAGTCTGTGTGACTGAGATGGTGTCAGATTAAAAGAGGAGATGAAGCAAATTAGAGCACGTTAGAAGCTTGACTACCCACAACTTCTGAAACACTCCAGTTATTTGTTTGACTGCTGCTTATGTCACCACTGTGTTTGCTTCGGGATGCAACTGTCACAAAGACTTGCACACAAAAATCCCAAGATCAAGTTAATGGGACTGATGTGCTGCAAGAGACTGGATAATTAATGCCAGGGATTGGAGTAGAGCAGGAATGGACTACACTGCTCATTTGTTTTGTCCTGCTTATTTATTACTCATTGTATGAAACAGCTGTAATTCTTTAGCTACACATAAATGAGAATTCTGCTGATTAATAGCACAGAGTGTCACACCACTGACTGTTGGTCTGTGTCTTAGTCTGCAAGGTCTGCTTCAGACACCATCTTAAGGAATAGATGTTCATGGCTTTGCTTGGGGGTAAGCAAATGTCCCAACATTACAGTCTGAGTAGCTCTGAAGTTTCCACTTTGCCAGGGCACTCAAAATTCCCAATATTACAGGATTTCAGTAAATTCTTTAAGCATAATTAATTTTTTTTGTAATGTAAAAGGCAGTAAAATATAGGTTGTTTTTAGGAGTGGAAAGTCTCATGCAGTAGATTCCCATTGTAGTTACAAAAGCCTTTTTATTTTTTGTCTCATTTCAATAGAGTTGTTATGAAACATCTACAACTCATTAGAACGACAATGTCAAAGTGTTTAACAAAATCTCTCTAAGATCAAGTTTTTCTAACCTGGATTATTATACAGGGCTTCCATCTAACACAAAAAAGTAGTCGTCTGCACAACACCCAAACTTTCTTATGTAAATCTGCAAATAACCAGCAAGCTTCTCTGTATGCACATTACCTATGCATGCAAATAAGTCTTTTGAGAATAGCTTCATTTTCATTTCCGTGTACATATATATGCAAGAACAGTCAGATTCTTGCTCACATTATCTATAGAAGATTGATCAAACACTAGAAGCTGGGGAATTAATATTTTTTTTCCTTTACAAACACAATGAAAGACACTGAGATTTGTGTGTATTACTGTATATAACTTTCCCTAGAAGCAGGAAGCTTCAAAAGGAACTGCTACCAACAGGACAACAAAGCTCATGATTTTAACCTTTACCCTGTAGTCTGTAAGTCAAAGTTGCATAGTTCCAAAGTTGTTTGCATACAGTCATTCAACACAACACATGCTTTCAAGGAATTTCTTTGCAAATATAATTATAATGTGCAGAACCCAGTGAAACTAAACAGTCATGTATGTTCATGTTGTTCGAAGGTTAAAACCATAGGTCACTTTCAGCTTCAGTTTTCTGGAGTTTGGTTTTGCTGTCTCAGATAATAAAAATTGCACTTTGCATAGGAAAATGTGTAATAAACAAATTTAGAAGGAAGTTTAATTGGTAGTTCCTGGGATTAACAGTATAAATGTGAATAGGAGAGTACTTACACAATGCACAAATTTGATATGATTGTAATAGCAGCTGCAGAGAAGGGGAAGGTTATTGTTACTTTCAGCTATGGTAGAAAAGTCTCTATTACCCCAGAAAAGATTCAGGGGTACAATGCACAAAAAAGATTGCTTTAACTATTAGCAAATCTTTTGTACTGTTGAACTTCTCTGTGATTCTTTTTTTCTTTGAAGTGGTGACTTAAGGCTCATTATGTACTGCTACTTAAGAGCAGACAAATGTAGTAGGCAGATTTTTCACCCATCACATTTAAAAGTGGGTTGCATGCATTGTGTTGTATGATCAGAAAGCACAATGCTGGCAAGGACCCTCAATTGCTGCTTGTATTTTTACTGCTTGATTATCAGCAGAGCTGTGTGGAGCCTGGTGTCTCTTCTAAAGAACAGCAGCTCTAAAAGTGCACCACATCCTTCATGATGACACAGACAGTGAAGGAGGACACGAAACACTGGTTTGTTTTTTTTTTTTTTTTGTACCTTTGGTGTCAATGAGCAGATTGTGCTGCTCTTTGATGTTAATCTAATTTGAGAAAACATATTGTTCAAAACATCTTGTCATTGCTTATAGTGCTGTAAGCATAAATGTACTATATTCTCAAAATGCAATTTGCAAGAACCTTGGTTTGTGTGTTTAAAATTGTGCAAGATTTGCAACAAAGTGCACAGACAGTTGTTTTGCACTTGTTCCAGTGCTAGAGGGACTGAAAAAAGTATTCTCCAAATCCTAAATTTGAACACTGTCTTCCAATAAAAATTTAAAAAAGGTGGTGTTTTTCTATGCTTTTTTTTCTCCAAAAAGTAATTTACCAAAGATTTTCTAGTGGTAACCACTAGATTGAATTTTATTCTTCAGAGAAATAAAAACTATTCAAATTCTAATTTTTTTCTTCACAAATTGCTACTACAGATTTCATTTCCTATCACATATTTTATTTTTCACAGTGTCTGTTGACTAGATCTCGATTTTTGCAAGGTTTTATGCAATATTTTTGCATATCTCACTCTTTCTTTAAATGTAACACATGCCTATTTAGCACTGGAATAAAAAGTGCTCAAATACTAAGAAGCTGTGGTATTTCTGGCCACAAGTTCAGCTATGAAATCTATGAAATCTTACAGGGAAACCTATTCCGGCTAAATATCCATCCCAGACTCAACAGATGTGGATGGTTCAAATAAGCATCTGGACTTTTGATGTTTGCATAAAACCAAATGCTGGTTTCCAGAGGTTCCCCAGATCTAGACACCTCTCTGCACCTATTGACAAATTCTGATCAAAATCTGAACCAACATTTGTGACTGACCTCTATCAACTCTCTGAACAAAAACCATGGACAGAAACCACCTCTGTCCTAAAATCTTTTCAGGATGTTCAACTCACAAGGCAAGTCTGGGACTTCTGCTACATCTCTGATTGCTATCAGGGGTAACACTTCAGCTGGGGCAGATGACCACTACACCATTGCCTTCCTAGCATTTCTGGATTGCTTTGAAGTGAATTTATTGCTTACTGAATAAAAGCATCCCCACAAACAAGTTTTGGGAGGAAAAAAAGAAAAAAAGAGAACTCTTTAGTTGTATTACCAAGCTCTGGATTCAATTAATTTGCAAGAGTTGAGAAAAGCCCTTTTCTTTTTTAAACCAGATGTTTATTTTTAACAAGGGATGAAATCATTGGAGTACAAAAACTGAGACATCTGTTGTTTTATATCTGTTTCTTGTAAGTGCTTAAATGTGAGTTTGGCTTCACACAGTTTTGACATTGTTGCTTCATTAATAATGATTACGTAATTGCAACCACAAAACAAGCTGTAAGGCTGTAACATTTTCATTACTTATTAGCAAAGAGCTCAAAACAAAAAGACAGGATCGGGAAGGAGGTAGCAAAGACTTTTGTGTTGAAACTGGTTCATATATAGAATTTCATAGCAGCTGTGATCTGGATCAAGCTGGTGAAAATAATTAATAGACTTTTTGTTAAGGAATTGTGTTTAAACTAAATGAAAACATCTTTGAAGAACAGGCTTAATTCAGTGAAATTTTGTGGAAAAAATGGTAAAAGGAACTATTTTGCTCACTGCTGCTGTTTGGTAAAGTTGACACACATCATGCTGTTTGAGTAAAAATATTTCTCTGATGTTTTCTGCCACTGATTAATTTTTTTTCAGTTCACACATTCATAAGTCTAATCTATGATTTCTAATTGAGCTCAAAATGTAAAGCAAAGAACTCAGCTTATTTAAGTCATTGTGGATTTTTACATTTTTTGAATATATCTTCTATGAATTTTTTTTGTTTTAAAAATGTTACATAAAAATGAAATTTTACTTTTTAATTAGACTTTTTTTAAAAACTTTCAGATTTTTCATAAATGGAAATTCAAGTTTGTTGCTAGCTACCATGACAAAATCTCACCCACACAGACTATTTGGAACAGGCCATTTTCTTTGTAAATTTCCCAAGACAGGAAGAGTGTCAGAAAGACAAAATGTGGTGGCATCAAGGGATATAGTTGTAGATAAGGAAAACCGGTATCTGGCAAGTAGATACATCATAGCTATGCAGGCAGCAGAGACACCATTAGTAACAGACCACAGTGTTAATATATTACCCACAGCTCTGTTTTTACATATATGATGAATGTATTCCAGTTTTTTGCTTAGTATTTACACAGATACATAAATTTTCCATCCTATAGGAGCCATACCAGTGTGGACAGTTGCAGTGGTACTCTGAATCAAAGTTGTAGTCACCTGTGCTTTGCATGTTTCAGGATACTCAGGCCTCTGCTCTACTGACATCCCTTAACCTGCCACCCCAAACTGACGATACATTCGGCACATAAGCTTTCCTAAGCAGCAGTAAGCCCATAGAAACGCTCAGTCTACAACACATCTGTAATTACGATCACAAATTTTAAACCAAATGAAAGGTAAGATGCTGTAGTGTTGTATCATCAAAACTTTGCAGGCTCAGATGGAAGGACTAGGGAGGATTGGTAGGCGTTTGGAAACAGAGCTGTAATAGAGACAAACAGGGAGTCTTAAAACTGAGGACAGAGAGCAATTGACTCTGCTAATGGAAACACATGCAGTATTAAATGAAAGTGTTCTGCACCTTCTTCATAAGGTGGCACTTGGGAGCCCAGTCTCTCTGTCCTGTAGGGTATGTTCCTAACACAGTGTGAGGGGAAAAACAGTCAAGTGATTCCAGCTCCAGTTAATGGGAGCTATGCTCCTAATCCATGGTGTGCAGTGTATAATATTTACCTATGCCTTTCTAGTGAGGCTACTTATATAATTTCAAGGGAGGAAGTAGCCAAGGGAAAGCTGCTTTATACCAATTAAATGGAGAAGAATTGCATGGAGAGCAATTCAATGCGTTCACCCTTACAGGGAGATCTGTGTTTAAACATCTCGATGGGACATTTTTTAATGAAGAATTAAACTACATGCCCTGTGTATGTCAGAAAGGGATAGCTGGAGCCCACAACACTGAATTTCTCTCTCAGGAAGAAGACGAGCACGTAGTGTAGCTTCCTGCTGGGTGATATATTTACCTTATCAGGATGATCACAGAGAACCATGTAAGCATGAATATTCATAAATCACTTCACCTCTGGGCTATGATGGGAAAATGTTACAAGGTTAGAAGGTTTAGAAAACACCTCCAAGTATGCTGAGGCTTTTGTCAAAGTTTATCAGATTCTGTCTGATCCTGTGGAGTCTTCTTACTCTTCCTCTTCATCTTGTTTTCAAATTTTTTTCCACACTCCTCCCATTCCTCCCATTCTCCATTTGCTCTTCTCCATCCCCTTCTTCAATTTACTACAAAGCTGCAGCTTCTGTCTCTACATATAAACATCTCTTGTGCAGATCTTCAATCTCAGTCCAGACTGAAGAGTCCAAATCAGAAGTTTCTGTAAGCTCTCAATAGCTGTGTAATATATCACTATCTTAAGTGGCTTTGACCCACTTTGCTAAGGTACCATTTAGTCGAAGCTGGAGTAGTTAACACCCTGAGAACCTAAACAAAAGTCTAATGTAGATATTGGGCACTTTGTGCATGCTGCATCAACAGAAACTCTCCCTTATATTGGAAGATGGAGTCTTGGATACCATCTGATTACCACCTATGATGATGTTCCTCTGTGTTCTACATCTACAGATCAGAAGTCTCAGGAGTAAATGTTGAGAAGAACATCCCACCTACCATCAGAACCAGCAAAACTACTGTGGATACTTTGGAGTTAACAAAAAAATAATAATTCATGGCCACCAGTAAAGGAATAGTTATAAATTTGCATTATCCCGGTTCTCAAAGTGGCTTAGACTTGTGCCTGTGCTTTGGTTCATCACTGTGTAATTGTTCTGGTTCTTTATGCACAGCCCGCTGGAGGAAACCCAGTTTAGGTGCAACTTTTTCTCATGCCGGACACAAATGAAACTCCAGCTCAGACCACAGCCAGACAGCTTTTACGCCCACAGTTTGGCATCAGTGGAGATGCTCTGCATTGGCAAGGGTGTAAATCAGATTGTACCATTGCAGTCACGCTTGAGAGCTGAGCTAAGATTCACAGGGCATGTATCTGCCAAGCCTATCGGTTTGTCAAACCTCTGGTACAACAAACATATGTTTGCAGATTCTCTGCATGAGCAGTTATACTCAATCATCTGGCGTAGGACAACTGCAAAAAGTGATCTTGTACACTAAGCACTAGTACCAGGTTCTTGCTTCCTGTGATGTATGTAGCCACGAAGGATTGGTCCCTTTTGTCTACAATGTCTTCTAGTTTTCCGAGGAAGAAACAATTAGAAAGACCAAGAATGAACTGCCAGTTACTTCCATCCAACTCTCTCAAGTACACTCGATTTAGGCAGAGGTGGTGAGCAAAAGCAGCTCCTACCTGCCACACTGCAACGCTAGAAAACTTTGCCACTGTTCCCACAGAGGCTATAGTTGCTGGATAGGTGGCATAAGGGAAAAAAAAATGGCTGCAACTCTGGGTCCTACCTCTGTATTTGACAAAATTATCTTTCTCCTGTGACCTACCCTTGTGCTGACATTTGTACTGGGTTGCTAGGGCACAATTTTGATACTTGATGCACACCGTCTTTTTGTTTAACTCATTTGTTTTCTGTACCTCAAAACAAGAGATTCACAATTGTTCATCCTTTCTCACAAGAAAAGATGAATCTGTGGTGTACCTCTGGCTTAGAAACAGTATCCACTACTTCAAAAAACCCTGAGAAACCTGAGGAAGCAGGGCAAACATGCGCTTTTGGACATTGCTGAAAAGAAGAGAAGTTGAGAAATTCAAGAACAGATTGCCTTACACTCCTTCCCAAGCCCTTTTCTGAGTTGTAGTTCCCACCCTCAAGAAGCGTGAGACACTCCTGAAGAGAATGAAATGGTAGGTATGAGAAAGTTGCAACACAGGGATGTCCCAGCAGGTTTTTGATCAATTGCTCAATTGATCTTTAACTACTGATGCAACCCAATCTGGCTTCCATCCAAATGGAGTGAAGTGAAGAGAAAAGACAAGCTTCCAGTGGAGGATGGCTGATCTTCCTTAGGTTTTTTGAAAAATAACAAAAAATAACACACTCAAAAGGCAAAATTATGAGTGATCCCAGAAGATCATAAAGATGTTGAGAGATATCTCAAGTCTTAAAATTAAAAGTCTTCTGCATCCTCTATCCCCAGGACATGCTGAAAGTTGAGCAGAGTTATCCTGAAGAAATCCAACAAGGAGAGAACTTCCTCCCATTGAAAATTCAAAGTACTTTTCACCTATTCGTTACCACAAATTATTTCAGTAAGCAACATTCTACATTCTTATTTTATCCTCATAAGCTCATTCTTGCCAGTGACCCATTTTAGCCAGCTGCCCTCTTTTAAGCTATATGGGCAAGTGGGAAAGAATTTGTTCCCTCTTCCTATCCACTCCCATACAATTAGGACATGTAAAGATTTGCCTTGTGCCTCTGTTTCCATATGCAGCCAACTACAGGACCATGAAAAATGAGAAGTAAGTTATTTCTTCACCAAAGTTGTGGAACTAATGGTAAATGGTCTGAGACAGGAGTGGGAGTTTCAGAGCTGACTTCCACTAGGCTTCGGCAACAAGAGACAATAAGGAAGTCCGCAATAACTGCTAAAGTCTGTAGAAAAGTCATAGAAAAGGGAAAGTGGCTTTGTTCACCTCTGGGTCCATCAAGAGTGTTAGACTCTGCTGGGAATGTAGGCAACACTCCCATTTCTATCCCACCCACACTGCAGGGCTGCAGTGGCGATCTTCTGATCAGAAGAAGCAATCTTGGAGGAACACACAGACAGTCTGTCCACAGTGGCCACACCATCATCATCCTCCTACTGAGTCGAACTCCTGTGCAAATGACACTACCTCCCAAGAAAGAGGTGGTTAGAGGGACTTCATGACATCTGTACCTCTTGTTGACATGTGTAGGATCCTCTAGTAGAGTAGTTTGCTCTACTGTAGCAAACCCACCTCTACTCTCATTTTGGGAATAAAAAAAGTATAATTTTAAATATGTGCTTTACCTTTCATCTATGGTGGAATGGGAGACTGAATAATTTCCTTCCCTTCTCGGCAGTATGACCCCTGTTTCCTCCAGGGACAAGCACTCCATGTTCAAACAGTTGCAAAATGAACATGGGTGCATCAAGTACCCAGTCTTTCCTACCTTACCTCTTTAATATCTTTGTCATCTGCCTTGCCCTGTGTTCTTACAAACCAATATAAATTTTTATGCAATAGTCCTACTAGGCTTGTGTCCTTGAACTCTGCCTCTCCCTACAGAAACTAGCAATTTACTCAAAAAGTAGACCATGTACCAGGCATGGGCCCCTCAACTGCTATGTGGAAAGGAGGGGAAGGGAATGGAGAGAAACTATAGGAATAAAGCCTTTCCCCAAGGGCTAGGATCTGGAGAGGAGACACATGCTATAAGGTGCAAAAATACATTATTAATGTCATGTGAAGAAACCTCTTCTCATTGTGAAGAGCAAGCAAGTTGAGTTGGCTTCATAGCAAGAGGCTGCTAGCTAGTAGAAAGTCCTGAAAGCCAGCCCACGCTTTAATAACTCTCCAGAAACTCTCTGCCCTACCGGGAGAACCAAAAAAAGCAAGAGAAAATATTTAAAAGCAGCCCATCCCTTGTCACTGGGAGCTGGCTCAAGAAAGCCAAAACACAGTCACCATGCACAAGGAAAGCCCCCACCCCTTGTGTATTCAGCCATCTTCAGTTTGGCAAGGGCCCACAAGAGAGTGGAGACATAGCTTCCCACCACTTATCTCTCACTCATAGGGACTGGCTGGAGCTGGGGGAAGGTCTGCTGGTGAACATGGAGGGCAGACCACCCCAGCCTGAATGGGCCAGCTGGAAACCCTCTGTGTCCAGCCAGGCTCAGTACACCCAGGGGCCCTGATGGGGCTCCAGCCTGAGGTGGATTATGGGGAAAGACAGGGAACATAAACACTGGCTGTGTTCTGGCCCTCAGAGGCATGCAAGAGACAAAGAACATTTCCCAGAAGTGCCATCTTCAGAGTACACAAACTGAGGGCTGTGAGTCCTCCCTGCCACACAGGTTTGGGCCACCTGAGTGTTGGGTCTCTGCCCACATGCTGGTTAGAGAGCATGGCTAGGAAGAGAAGATGCACAGTACATCTTCCCTTTTGTAAAAAATTAATAATAATAATTGAAAAACCTCCCCAGAAACCACAAGGCTAACAGAAGACCTCTTCTTCTGCTACACTTCTCCACCCTCTAGAGCATATCGGGGTTTACCTGCCACTGCTGAGGGGGCACTCTGGTGAGATGAGACTCACACACAGCAGGGAGCTGCCTTGGATGCTCTTGTTTGCTTCTGGTCTTCAGGCGACATTTGTAAGGGCGTGCAGGGGTGGCTGGCAGTGGCAGTTGGTCAAAGGAGGGAGCAGGTGGTAGTGCTCCTCCTCTCAGGTCCACCCTATTAAGGACTCAGGTCAGAAACCTCTACACCCTTGTGAACAACATTCCTGTTGAGGGGCCTCAAACTGCAATTCACTGCTGTTCCTTGCATGTGCTTCTGGTGGCTCTTCCTCCTCTCTGTGGTAACTTTCATTGTCCTTGATGAAAAGCCCCAGGGCGCTTTTGCTGGTGGCCAGAAAGCCCTGCAGACCCCTGGTATGGTGGCAACACACTCTTCCCAGCAGGAGAACAGCAAAGCCTCCATGGGCTTGGCACAGAGTACACAAAAGGAGTTACAGGTTTTTGGTCTGAATGCTGTGCTCACTCTGTGGGACAGTGCTTTGTTTTTTAGAAATAGCTGTAGGGCAGATGTATCTGGTTGTCTACTCTGAGCCCCACACATAACCTGCAAGTACTATTCTCAAGCAAGCTTGAATGTCTTCCATTTTTAATCTGTAAAATCATGGTGACACAGAGGAGGTGGATAGCAATCAATTATTTTCTTTTTCACCATAAGAACTTGGGAGTGGCAAATGTAGTTAGTGGGAGGTACATTCAAAACAAACAAAAGGCACTCATGCAAAGAGTACAAAGACTTCTTATGGAGCAGGACCAAGTCTGGGGAATTCTGTGATCTTACAAGATTTTGGGGTGAAGGACGACTGCTTTCCATAAACTTCCAGGATTTCTTCTAAAGAAAAGCAGCAAACCAGATCAACTCTGCTGATCCACTATCGCCATGTGGATCTAACTTGGATAACTTCTCTACCTGAAGCCCTGTGAAATCATTGGCTTTATTAAGAGCTCTGCTTCCTGCAGGAGAAAAAGATCAGAGTAAGGTCTGACAAACAAATATGTGTGTGTGTGTGTGTGTGTGTGTGTGTGTGTGCGTATCCCCCCGTTTTAAACTATAGCCTTTTAGCAAAAAAACACTCAGCAGATACATGAGTGACTCTAAACAGTGAATTGCAGGAAGATGTAAGCAAGTTATTTATCAACTAAAAGCACATCCACTTTAGACTTCTAGACCCTGTTAGCTCAGCATCATCCTATAGCCCTCCACAGAGGAGTCGTTACAAAAAGGTGGCTGAGCAAGCTCATGTGCTTTCAGTTCATCTGTGAAGTGCAGAACTAAAGAAATTATAACAGCAACTTATTCTTACTGCTGTGCTGTTGGCGTCCCAATTTGAATTTTAGTGCTGGCAGGTACAGAAGTTTGCTTCCCCCAGTGTGAATGGGTGTCCTTATATGCTAAGTAGTGGACAATTGACTTGCTGTGAATTCTGACTCAAAATAGAAGAAAAAAGAGAAGGAAGGAGTGAAGTTGATAGAGAAGAAAGGAGATGGTGAAAGAAGGGAAAAAAGGA
>NW_020884875.1:22162086-22177114 GCF_003945725.1 Corapipo altera | reverse complement strand
GAAGAAAGGAAGGCAGGAAGGAAGAAAGGCAGGAAGGCAGGAAGAAAGGCGGGAAGGAAGGAAAAAAAGAAAGACTGCAGAACAGAAGAACAAAACTAAGAGGGGCAGTCAGGTGAGAAAGCAGAAAGAAAGGAGAGAAGGAAAAGGAAAAGGAAAAGAGTAAGAAAAAGCCAGAGTTCTTTTACCCTCCCTGTGAGGTCTAGAAGGTTTCATCACCAGGGATAATTTAGTTAACAAACATCATGACCCAAATCAGCTTATGTAGCTATTTGGTCCTTTCTTCGCTTTAAAAATAAATCCTCAAGCCCCAGTTGAATCAGCTTGCATGGCAAGGGAGATTTAATCCATATCATGATTTTGGTCAGAAATTTTTCAAACACTGGCATAAATTTTTAATTTGGACTTTGATATCCAAGCAGGCCCAGCTGTAGTCCTCCTGGGGATCCTTCCAGAGGCTTGGACTTTGAACAGGCTCTGCAGCAAACAGCAGAGACTACTGAAAATTCTGACAACTGGTGATGAACTACTGAGAACTACAATAAACTGGAAATCAACACATAGAATCATAGAATCATAGAATCAACCAGGTTGGAAGGGACCTCTGAGATCATCAAGTCCAAACCTTGATCCAACACCGCCATGGTTACAGACCGTGGCACTAAGTGCCACATCCAGTCTCATCTTAAAAACCTTCAGGGACAGAGAATCCATCACTTCCCTGGGCAGCCCATTCCGATGCCTGATTACTCTCTCTGTAAAGAATTTCTTTCTAATATCTAACCTAAACCTCCCCTGACAGAGCTTAAGACCTCACCCTCTTATCTTACTGATAGCTGCCTGGGAGAAGAGACCAACCCCTACCTGACTACAACCTCCTTTCAGGGAGTTGTAGAGGGTGATGAGGTCTCCCCTGAACCTCCTCTTCTCCAGGCTGAACAACTCCAGCTCCCTCAGCCTCTCCTCATAGGACTTGTGCTCAAGGCATCCTGCCACTTGGAGGGACTATTTAGAAAGAGCTTCTCAAAGGAGAACAAGTGGAAATAAAGCATATAGAGACAGGAAATACTGGTACATTTGTGTCTCCATCTGGGAAATATACTAGGAATGTTCTCAGAAACACAGGATTAACACTTTGAAATGAGAAAAGCAAATAAACATGACTGGATATAGTTTCATTATTTGCTTCACTCTGTTTTGATTTTCTCTTCACTTTGCATATACTATGCACACTTTTCTTCTAGATGTGGCCCTAAATAACCACATGTTAACTCTTTGGATGTTGACTTTTATTTTTCTATAGCAAGCCTAAAACTTCTCAGATCTTCCAAGGTGTCACTTCACTTGTAGCAGGTTGTAGCCAGCTACTCCTTTGTGAAAGCAGCAAGTTGAGAACTTGCAACATCTTAAAGACATTTTTTTACTGCTTCAGGTCCAGTATCCATTAGAAGAGTCAGGCTTTGATATGCTAATATCTGATCTTACCAGCACAAATTAATGCTGCAGACACAACTCCTTGCACAGTCATTATGGTAAGTTCAGCACAACCTAGCTGATCTTAAAGATTCACTGGAAAGCTGTGCGTTGGATAAATAGGGAGATCAATGGCATTACACCTAGGTTAATTAAGAATATTTGAACCACTTATGCTCAAAACAGGGAAATTTGACAGTGCTATGACAGCCCAACATTGAACTGATGTGGATAAGTATATGTTCATTCTTCCCTGCCACAAGAAGAGAGCACGTTCTCCTTCCTTTATCAAAGTTCTAATCATAGAATCATAGAATCATAGAATCAGGTGGGTTGGAAAGGACCTCTGAGATCATCAAATCCAACCCTTGATCCACTACCACCACAGTTGCTAGACCACGGCACTAAGTGCCACGTCCAGCCTCATCTTAAAAATTTCCAGGGACAGAGAATCCACCACTTCCCTGCATAGCCCATTCCAATGGCTGATTACCCTCTCTGTAAAGAGTTTCTTTCTAATATCTAACCTAAACTTCCCCTGGTGCAGCTTAAGGCCATGCCCTCTTGTCCTACTGCTGATTGCTTGGGAGAAGAGACCAACCCCCACCTGGCTACAACCTCCTCTCAGGTAGTTGTAGAGAGCAATGAGGTCTCCCCCAAGCCTTCTCTTCTCAAGGCTAAACAACGCCAGCTCCCTCAGCCACTCCTCATAGGACTTGTGTTCAGTGGAGTGGAATCCTTTGGATTGCTCATCATAAAGGATTCTTTAACTTTTCCTTCCAAAATAAAAACATATTTTCCTAATAGTGAACTTATAATGAACCATGGAAACATCATATGTCACTGTGAATACAGAAAGAGATATTATAAGGCAGGATGGAAATATATTAGGAAAATTATCTCGGAAGGTTGTCCATCATCTTTTCTTCTGTTATTCTTACCTTTAACCAGCCATTACATGTGTTGTGTTTCATGAGCACCAAATACACTAAAAAAAAAGAAAGTGTAATAAAAGATGTCAACTACCAAAAAAAAAATCATTTTCCAAGTAGGCAGCCAGTGGGGAGGAGCACCTCATTTTTAAAGACTCTGACATTAATTAAAGGAATTGGAATCTCCAGAGAATGAAACTCTCGTTGCCACTGATTAACACACAATACACTGTCAGTTTCCCCAGCAAAATGACAACACACGCCATTTGAGAAGAGACATATCTTGCTGCATAAACCTTCTTGCTAAAACTGGTGTGGTCTGCTTTTGTGATATGAACTCATATCTTCAGAAGCTGGACTGTGTCCACCAACTCACTTCAAGGATTCTGAAATGACAAGATATATCAGTAACTATTGATTTGAACTATCCGAAGTGGCAAAAGGCATCCCTCCCTGCCTATGATGGTATAATCCACTTATTACCTGTTTTTGTGGTACTCAAGTTGGAAAGCTGGATAGTTCAAACCAACCTGAATCACTTGAGTTTAATCTCTGCTCACTAAGCTCACCAACTATATTTCACTGAAGATCTTGATTTTCTCATGAATCTACAATGAAGGAAGAAAATGTAAGGTCTGGACAAGACAGGAAATTCCCTTGAAGCAAGCCAAAGTTCTTCAAAATCTTGTATTGTGAAGAGTGCCAAGAAACTACTGTAAATGGTAATCAGGCTCTGCAAAGTAGCTGACTTTATGCAAAGCAGGCAAGTGCAGTCAAAACACTTACAGCAATCAATTGAAGTTGTTGGGTAAAGATTTTTCCATGTCCCATAAATTATTGAACAGTTAATTTCATCTTTGTGCCTGCAAAACATTCTAGCTTTAGGATGACAGCTTTATCCATTAAAGGGTGTGTGGTGACAGCAGTACAGAGCGTGTTGAGAACACAGGGAGAGACCGTCCTTTCTCAGCTACATTACCACTGAGAAACACTGGGACATCAACATCTTAATCAATATGCAAAAGTCAATTACAGGGGAAGCACATGGCTTAAGCAGGATCTCATTATTAGGTTCATGTTTAGTCCACCAAATAAGTGACATCAATACAAAGCTGAGTATCATATAGAAAATACATGAACATTCACTCTTACCTATCCTCCTTATTCCCTCCTGAGCCAGATTCACACATGCCTCTTCACTCCCTTTTTCATATTACATGGGCAGATCTCTAGGCAGACAGTAAAAAGAACACAAACTGAGTAGATTGCAAAGAGACAAATTCCATCTTCAGAGCCAAGAAGAAAGCCCCTCTGTGTTTCCAGAGGTATCCTTTTGAAAGGAAAGATGTAATCCTTCAGAAACCTGTGTTTCTGCTTTCCTTCCTGTTGGAGGTTTCAGCAGATCAAGGCTCTTACTGAGTACCGGAAGCAAGAATATAAATTGATGACTACATACCTTTAATTCTGTAACAAATGTGGATAGAGCCTTCCCAAATCTTAATTCACGAAGCCTAGCCATGAACACACCTTTAATGTAGTAGTGACTTCAGATATTTTATCTGCCTCCTATGTTTGTTGATTTGGATTTTTTTGGGTAGCATTCAATGGAGCTGAATCATTACTTTTGCAGACACAGCATGAGTAAGTCAAATAACTGGTTTCACCAATAGCCAGGCATTTTATGTTCATTTTTTGGCCAGGGGTAGTAGTTCAGTTTTAAACGGAATGGTCAGAAGGTGAAAGCAGTGACAGAATAATGGGAACTGAATTCTTCAGTTTCTGAGGAGGCTTAATTTATAGTGGAAACAATTCTGTCTTTATGTCCTTGAAGATTAGGAAATGCATGGGAAAAAAATAGCAATTGAGAAAGGTGGTTTCTATGAAGTCGTGTGAAGAGAATCAATACTGTCTTTGGTAGGTGCTTTTTACACTAAGGAAAAGACCTAAATTTGGAAAAAAGAACAAGAGTTTTTAGAGAAGGCACTGTAGACTTGCCCTGAAATCAGCTGTAATACTAGGACTCATTTCCATGACACAGGTCAGACAGTCTACTTAGTCTTCAAAGTAATCTTCAGGTGTTACTGTACTCTCAGTGACAACCCTGTGGAGCAGAGTACAAAGCCTTGGTCTCTCCTCGATAAGGAGGCCTGAGCCCTGGGAGTACCGCTGAATTTAGAATTTTAAATCTTCTGTCTTGTATGACAGAGAATGGCCTGGGAAAGGAGAAAATGAGGAAGGTGTGGTTGGACAGCAAACTTTACTTGATATCTGGCATTAAGAGGAACACAGCTGACTAATGCAGCCACAGCACAGCTTTAGTGTGTATGATGACAGAAGCCAGTGTGGACTGACCAGAAGATTAAGGACAAGAGTCTTTTCCTATGCCGAGTGGAAAACTTACTGTGGTGTGTTGAGGATGTTCATATAGCTGGCAGGTAATGTACTCTTCCTCCTTTTTTTGCTACTAAGTAGGTAATTAAAAAGAAATGTAAAGCAACATGTTCGGGGTGGAAAAGGTGTGTCCTAGACATTTGAAAGGCAAACAAAAATAGCCTGATGTGAGTCACTGTGTGGAACTTTCTCACCTTTGTTTTCATCAGAGAAAAAAATGTGAGAAAAAATTGGCAGTGTAAAGGGATATTGAAAGCATGACATATTTGTCTGTTAAGTATAAATATGAACAGCTATGGAGATCTGGTGCTATGGTGCTGGGTTTTAACTCCAGTAACATTCATCTCATGCCAGGAAACACTAGATTTAGTACCTGAGGGATTGCAGTCTCAAATACCTTCTACTTTTTGTTTTCATATGCTGCCAAGAATTTAAATTGGTAAAAGCTGGGGACTGACAAAAACTTGATCCCCAAGAGCTTTTCTGGCACAGGTTTATCAAGGAATATGGTGCCATTATTTTTATTATAATTTTTTTTTTTTAGCGATTGGGAAGCTCATTTATAACTCTGTGACTGCTACTCCCAAAAGTATTTTTAAAAATCTTAAATAAACAAAGGGTTTGATTTTCTTGGTGGTGCTAGGACTTGTCATTCATTTTTTATACAATATGCCTTCTTGGATTGTAGTCATTTTAACATACTTCTTGAAAGATCAAGAGCAGGCAACAGAAGAAAAAAGACTGCGGGGTACACATTCTGTCCAAACCACTACCACCCATCTGGTGCCTCTCTGTTCCACTGAGGGGTGAACTTACAATACATAGTAAAGTAAGTTAGGTAACTGTCTTAGGCCAAGTCCTGCTTTCATTGAAGTCAAAAACTAGCATCTCTTTTGTAGTACACACATAATAAGTGCAAGCATTTCATAGGGAAATGTGGGCTTGCAAAGGAAAGGCTCGGCTTCTTGTGGAGATAGACATCTAGCAGAATGACATTCAACCTTTATTGGATTTATTTAACCTTTTTATCTTCTCACTAGATAGAATGTCCCAGTGATACTTGAATGAAGAGTCCAAGAAACCCCCTTTTATATTGCGATCATGACAGAATGACCCAAATTAGTAGATGTACAATCCAGATTCATCTTAAAACATTGGATAGGAAAGCAAAGTGGGATCTAATTTGCATGTTGATTGTGTTGTCTGTTTTGCAGGCCAGGGAAACTTCCTACCCCCTGGAATGGAGACTGCTAGGATAGTCTCAAAGCTAATCTATGAAAATGAGGAGTCCCTTCAGATCGAGCCTCCACCTTCAAGCTGTATGCAGCTGACCTTTTACATGCAACTACAAATAAAACCTCTGTCAAATTTAGTCACTTACTGTTTAGTCACTTATTCAAGATGATATAGCGAATAAATAAAATCACAGCAGTTTCTGGCCCCAGATTTATGCTCATTTTATCAGGTTGTAGTCAACAGTGGCACATTGGAAAAACAAAGGTAATATATACAATACTATCTCTATGGTCCAATATGGCTCTCAAATGCCATAACTAGGTCTCCCTAAATGTATTTTCAGGTTCATTCAGTAAGAATTTACAGGCTTTCGTGGGTTTTTTGTGAAAAAACTTGTCATCTTGTCCCCTGAACAGACACAGTATAGCTTGCACTGCTTAGAATACCTTTAGTTTTACTAAGGTTATAGTTTATGTACAGGTAGGTTAGACTTGTATTCTTTCTGATACCTGTGTTATGCATGAGCTAGCCACTGGATTATATTTTCCCTGTAGCTCAAAGTACAAGATAAAATTCTTACCACCTAGGAAAAAAAAATATTTTCTATTGTATGGAAACTATGTTGGTTTTGGTCCTCTCTTGCATTTTGCTGTTAAAAGCCCAAGGAGAATAGTTTTCTTATTAAAAGAATTATTGCTTAGGTTTATAGCATGCCTTTGAAGCATGCCTTTTGTGTTGAAGGAACACAAAACACACTTAAAATTGCAGCTTGGACCTGGCAAACGTCTATGCCCTCACAGTGTCCCGTTGACTTGAATGATGTTCCCAACAAATAAAGATTTCTCCATATGGATCCACTTGCAGATCTGGCCCTCAAGGCACAATTTGTCCCTATGCCAAGAGAATAAAAGCACTTTGAAGAAAGGAAACTTTATACATTTCAACTCAGAGTTTACACCTGGGCTTTGTTCCTTGGGGAAAGAGAGGGGTTATGAGTTTTCATAAGTGATGGGTCTTCTAGGATCTGCTGAAGAGCCTAGCACCAGAGCCCCATTCTGTTCTGGTCCCACCTAATTTCTGAGTGGCCATATTGCCTTTTCTGTATACTGCTGCACATAAAAACTACCTCTCCTGCACTCTCCTTTTGTTCTCCCGAGGGAGTATGAACACCCACGTGTCATGCCTTTGCCATCCATGGTAATAAGGAGGATGGGACTATCCCCTTACACAAAGGGATGCTGGCACTGCTAGGGATGAGAGTACTGCAGCTGAGAGTTTGTCCTCAAAGGAAATATGTCTCAACAGATGACTGAGCATAATCTCAGCAAAGGTCCCTGAGCAGTCTTCCACAGAACTCAGTGATGGGGAGGATACAACTGCAACGTCAGTATCTTCCCCAGTCTCCTTCTCAGAGGTGTAACATATGGGTGGGTTTCTCCCATTCTTCAAAAGCAGAAATAAATCCCAAGCACTTTATAAACAGTGTTTGGTCTACATGACACCCTGTAGAAATTCAGCCACCCATTGACAGGGTGATTTGATAAGTATTGTCTCTCATTGCTATCACGGGTGAAATTTGGCTGGCTGAATACACGGATTAGTATACCCAGATGAATATCCTTGCTCACCAAAAAATCGCGTAAGATATCTGGAATGTATAAGAGCAAACACTTTCACTTCAAGCTAACTTTCAAACACAGCCCACATGTTTGTTCAAAGCCCCAGATGTTTGTTAATTTCTTTCTCTGTGTAAAGGTCATAGTATATGTAACTGGTCATACACTACATGTGTAAGTGCATAAACTGCTAACATAATTTCCTGCAGTCTTCATTTACACTGAAAATTTCTCTTGTAAGTAGGAAACAGATAGGTCCACCTCGTGATTTGAGGGTCTGAAGAGATCACAGATGTAAGAACTGTGCCTTTAGTATGGAAGGGTTAAATTCTTAACAAACAACTTACAAATTAGCAACATGGGGAATAAATTCTTAAATTTGGGCTTCTGATAATTGCTTGCAGACATGATGTATTGCAGCTTGTCCCACTCTAATTTACTGTGAATTTGTGTTAACTTCAGAGTAGTTCCTTTTAGTAAAATTATTTAACAAATGTTTCCACACTACTCCAGAAATAACCAATATACACAAACATGAAATACTCTGAATAGGTAAAATAGTCTATAAAAAAAATACATAAAAGTGTATTCTTTTAGAATAGATTTTGTGGAAGAAACATGCACATCCACTAAAACCCCTTGTTCAGCCTTTCTACTTGAAACATGTGTTCATTAATTGCTTGAATGTTCCACATTGTCATAACTAGCTAGGAGCATCCTAGCTGAATATGTTCCACACAATCACCTCAGATCAATGCGGTGGTAGGTCTTCTTTCATCCCTAGTCCAATAACCCCCCTCCAACAACAGAGGTCTTTTGCAGGCACAGGGCCCTGATTTATGTTTAATGCAGCAGTGTTTTTACTGCTTTTGGCACAAGATGTTTGAAAGAGGTGAAAAAGACACACAGGCAAAAAGTCTGTTTAGAAAACAATTCCAGCATAAGCACCATATGCCTTCAACTCATAGATTCAGTTCCAGGCAAGGCACCACAGCAAGCATAACAATTAGCTCCATTTTTAATTTTTTCTCCTTTAAAGGGATGGGGGAGGAGGGGAGAGAATGTGAGTAGGGAAGTGTTGTTTCCCTCCTATAGGATTTTTTAGTAGGTTTTTTTAACTGTTTTTCTTCTGCTGGTTTACTAACTTTTATCTATCTATCCCTCAGGAGTTTAAAAACCTCAAGTAAGTAATACTAGATATTTAGTATGGATTTTCTGAGAGAGCGTGTGTGTGTGTGCATGTGCCTCTGTTGGAAGTAGTCAAAACCTCATGCTCAAAGGAGCAGGCTGGCTTATTTGTCATTGGTCCATTGGCAGGGATGGCAATGTGCACCAGCAGGGATGATGCCTGTGAAGTGTCTCGTTCATTCCTAGAAGTACAGACACCAAGTTAACCTTGCACATAATTTTCATGTTTGGTCAAATCTTTTGATATGCCATGGACTATATTTTTCTGGACTGAGAAAAGAAATACCACATTGCTAGAATAAAGGTAGTAGCTAAATCAGTTAAAGCAGAGCTAACAGTTTTGTTGCCCCTTCATTCTGCATTATTGGTGATAAAACCCTTAATAACTTCTCCAAAACGAGGCTGAGAGGATTTTATCAGGGCACAGGGGAGATATGGCTTTACAGTTAGCATTATGACCATCTCTATATGAACCGGAAAGTCAAAGGCTCCCCAACTTTCAAGATGAATATTGTTTTCATTTTTCCAGGATTTCAAAGTCCTGTGATCTCTGGAGCTGTACAGGAACAGGGAGCAAAAAGAAATCATCCTTGTTGATCACAAAAAGGGGAACGCAGTGCTTAACCATGAGCAGTACTCTCTGTCATCAGATATATGAAAAAAACCAAGATTTAAAATTTATACAGCATCTAATGTGTCTGCAGCTACAGATTATCCGTTCCTCTAGCACAAGGTGTATATCACTGTCGTTTGAACAGTAATGGCTGAAAGAGCTGTTTTTTACTTGGATTATTCGATGAATAATATACCATTTTTATAATCCAGTCAAAATCTAAGTGTATGTCACTTATAAGTATATATAACTGAATACTTTTTGCATTGAGTCTCAATAAATGACCTACAAATAATTTTTGAGGTTTCTTGGCCAATTCTTGGCTGTAGGTTCTCCCAGGGTATCCATGTTCTTACAAGTATGCCTTTCTATGGTGAAAGAATACCCACCTGTGGAACTATGTGAAGCCAAATTAACCTTGCTGCTAGATCTGTGGAAGTAAACAAAATTTATATTATGAATGAATGGACCTGTAATGTGAACAGCCTCCTGTATTTGGTCTGTCATGATCTGTACTTGGAAAATATCAAATTCTTTTCCCAGGCCTTAATAAGGAAGATATTCTTCCCTTTTTTAACAAAAGAAATGGTGGAAAAACCCAGGTGAATTCAAACAGAATGAGGGTGGAGGGGAGGAGGATGTATGGAAAGGTGTGCATTCCCTTTTTTTGTCAAAAGCAACTTGTAAACTCCAAAAGTTAATGCCAGTGACACCATCTGTCCAAAGACCCCAAGGCGCTTTACAAATATCAGCTGACCTGTCTGTCACAAAGGAGAGCAGCACTAGGCAAAATTTAGCTCAGAATTAACAGGATTATTTGTTCAGTCTTTCATTTTATTTTGGTGCAACGGAGAAATCAGACAAGGAAAAACAAGACTTACCATACTGCTGTGCTACACCACCAACTATAAGGGAAAAATATTTGTGAGAATAACAGTATGACACCAGAAGAGAGAGGAGTTGGGGAGAGAAAAAATTTCTGGAATGAAGGGAATTAGCTGAGGGTCAGGGGCTGGGAACTGAATGGCGAGGTGGAAGCATAGAAAGAAACCCATCTGGAAGAAACATATTTTCTGAGCTGTTTGATGGTTTTGTTTTGGGTTTTTTTCTTGTTTGGTTGGTTGGTTGGTTTTTGGTTTGGTTTGGTTTGGGTTTTTTTGTTTTTGTTTTTGTTTTTTTCTTTATTTTTTTTTTAAGTTTGTCTTTACATTTTAAATCTTGGGGAATTTTTGCTTCCCTTTGATTTCCTAGAAGCTGAAGATGGGCAACTTGAGTTTGGAAGTTAAGATGCAGATCCAAACAATACAACACTGCTAGTGCAAAATCAGATTTTCTCATCTCTGGACTCTTTGCCTGCTTTGGCTTTTACACCCTCTGCTCCTTCCTTGCCCTACCTGCCCTTCTGTCACCCTTCAGTCTGTCTGGACAATACTTCATGTTGGTTCATGAAATCCTATCAAGCCATTTTTTTCTTATCTTTCCAAAGTATGAGGCTAGTAATGAGATGTCTGACCCATTGACCACAAATTTATATATCCTCCTGCCTCCTTGTCTTTTTTTTTTTCCTGACAATTAAAAAAAGTAAAATCTAAGACCAAACGTCAGTGTTTACAGATTTGTAATAAGTTTCCTTATATTTATTTATTTATTTCCTTTTCAGTCACTAAAGAAGCAGTAGCAACTCGCAAGGAGCAGTTGTTGCCAGAGGGTGAATCATAGCTATATTGATTTGATTATGTAAAAGCTCAGAGGAACCTAAAGCCAGATACAAAAATATCTCATAGTTCGAACCCTGTGGGACACACACTAGTAAAAAAGCAATCTTTATATTGTTCCTGATAAAAGCATCATTAGTTTCCTCACAGTGAAACCATTTCTCTGCTGATACAGTATATGGTTTTCCTTTTCTCTAGAATGCACTCAGACGTAATTAACACTCAGTTACGAGACTTCAGCTTTCCTCTGAAGTGTGCGTTTTGAGGCTGTTGAGAGCTTGGGTGCACAAGCCTGAACATCTCTGAATCACTGGCTCGACCCTCTGCAGAGCTGAGGTCTGGCCTCCAGCGAATGGGGTGTACTGGACCCAAATTTCAGCACCCTCCCTTGGGCCCTTGATTAGCTGTTTGATGGGGCTTCCAGAAAGTCTGTCTCTCACTCCCCTCCAGGCTTTATACCACAACAAATGGGCACAGTCACATAGACACAGGCACATGGACCTGCACAGACAGACATGTTCCCAGCTTGTTACAACAAAACACTTGCATGTGTAGTTTTATACGGAGCAGCTCCTCGCAGGTACCCCAGCATGTGGGGAGCACTCTGCTGCTATGGCTGGCTTGAAAGTAGGGTGGAAAAAACAGGGGTAAAGGGCTTAAACCAAAATGCCATAGAAAGCTAAGGCTGTACAGTTTTGTTTATGTTTCTGTTAGCCATGCAGCCAATATCTGAGCAGGCTGAAACTGGGATAGGCAAATTCATCAACTTCAGGTTTTTCTGTGTATCATGAAGGGAGAATATAATACTTTATTTTTTTTTTAAACCTAATTTACCTGTTCATGCCTTCATTATAGAGGAAAGGTGTATTGTAAGTCAGTCTACTTCATTCACCTCTGGTTCTATCTTTCTTATCGATTTCCATCTTCTTTTAGCCCAATCAAAGGAAAATACCAATGAACTTTAATATCCCTTGTCTGAATCTGCAATGTGGGGCTTGGCTCTAAGATAATATGAAGTGTTACTGGGATACTAAAGGTGATACTAGAGAGATATGGCACAGTTATGCTACTTACTAAAGTACTACATGCTTCAGAGAGGAAACCTTGTGCTGGTGAGAGAAGAAAAGAAGGAAAGAAAGACTCATTTCAATGCTTCCACCTGTCTTCTCTTCAAATCAGTGTGAAGACTCCTCAAGGAAACTTTAAGACATCTAGGAGTTTTGCTGACAATTCTGAAGTATTTGTACACACACAGTTTGAAAGAGCGCCAGAAAACTCTAAATGTCTAAATGTGATGATTTTGGGGGATCATTTTACCTACTTGCAAATACCTTTAACCTTATTGCAGCATCACTAACATAGGAATGGTTTCCATCTCATACTCTTCAATTGTCAAACAATTAGGATTACTATAAAACAGCAAATTATCCTCTTTTTTTTTTTTGTCTTTCTTTCTCAGAGCCCAATTTATGTCTTTTCTTTCTCAGAGTTGTTCTATTGTTTGCAATCCTGTCTGGCATACTCCTTGAAATTTTCAGAGAACACTACATAGTTGCATACAGGCTACAGCACAACATTTAGGAGGCTACTGAGAACTTTACATCACCAGTGCTTAAGAAGAAAGGCTGTTCACATAAATTATTTATTCAGCCTACCATTTGCAGTGATTTTTCATTATCAACACAGGAATAATTCCAGGTCTGTTCACCTGCTTCTGCAGCACCCACAAAGGTGGGTGCTTGTATAGCACAGCAAGTGTAGGATAGCAACCTGTCTGACTAACTTGTTCAAGTAGGACAGATCATTGCTGTTTGCGACCATGTCCATCTCCCGTTGTAATATGGTGCTGAATCCCAAAGAGTGCCACAAAATATTGTCCCTCAGCAGTGGGAGATGAGCCCACTTTGTGTCTGTAAGGGCTGAACCTTGTGAATAGTCTCTGAATATCTTATAGCACAAAGGTGAAAACAAATCTGATGAAAAGACAGTTTCAGCTATTAGGAAAGCAAGTTATCCACTCATCTTTTACACATTTACATAGGAAGTTTTTAATAAAATATGAAGTGCACTAAGATATGGTGGTTTTACTTTGAATTCTGAACACATATGTAATTGAACCACATGAGTTAGGAGTCTTGTCCTGACACACCTGTGGTCTTTGGTGGTTTTAATGATAACTTAAGAGAAGACTCAATCTTTTGCATGACCTTTCCAGTCTGAGTGTTCTGCTAGCATTACAAGTCTGTTCAAACCATCCGTATATATTTGTCCTTTCAGTTCTCTTAACATTCAAAACAGGTGAACCTGACACCTCACTTTGTCCAAGAACAGTTGCTTACATTTGATGGATGATGTGTGATTTGAACACATTTATTTTAAAACAAAAGTAGAGACTTCCAAAGTCTATCCTCTCTGAAGACCTCAGAAACTTTGACCCAAAACAAGCTGATCTGTTCAGAAACAGGGCACATAAGAAAACCTTGTGTGAGACAGAGTAAAAAAAACCCAGCAATTATTTTTTAAGTAAATACTGTAGTTTTGGTGTAGCTGACATAAAACTTTGTATATTTTTAATAGATTTACTGTCTGAAATACTTTTTAATTACATATGTTTTAAATAGAATTCATTTTCATACATTATAAGCCGAAAGACAGATTTCATTTTAATTTATCTGAAAATATGAGCATTTCTATTTTAGAAAGCATTTGTGCTTTCCAGTTACTGGAATGAAGTTAATATGATTGTCTTTCTTCTCTTTAACAGTTAGGGTCTTTCTTCTGAACAAAAACCAGGTATCAATGTGATATTTTTTATTAAGCACATGATTGCTAATTGTGAACCCTCATTTTGGTAAGTCTTTGCAACTGAAAATGTGGATAAACAGAACTGGTTAACTTCATATAACAGATATTCATATGCTTTGTTTTGTACTGTCTAAATTTATTCATCAAGAAGCTCTTCTTTCACAAAAGGTAAAAGTTCCCACACTGAAAAATGCTCAGTTCGTTGGCTTATTCTCTGCAAGAATTAATAAGCCCCTGAAAAAGAGCTTTAATAGCTCTGTCCGGCTGCTTCCCAGCCTCTACTTCTTGAAAATAAAACAAACTCTAACTATAAATCAAGGCCACTGAAATGAAGGCCAGTTGCACATCACAGAGAATGATTTTATAGGTGGAACGTGGGCTTGCTAATTTCTAGAATAAATTATTGTGTTTTACGGAATGCAGTTCCATTTACACACTTCTAGTTGCAAAGACAAAAACAAAGTCACAATCCCCGTTACAGGCTAATTTTAACGTCTCATTTTTTCTGGGCAGCTCTCGGTATAAAACGTTTAGCTAACAGCATGCCAGGAAATCCTTTTCATTAAAATAATACTGATACACACGTTGTGAAGTTATTTCACTTATTGTATCAATGATCTGTAATAGAGTTGTTTTATTAACAGAATAACATTTTTGTCTGACAAGTCTGGAGTCAATATTTAACAGATTTAGGTCAGATTTAGCAATAGGATTTTGCAAAATCCTGGCAGGAATAAATTCTGACTGCAAACTCATAAAGTAGGTTTACAGATTACAAAATGAGCATTTTCATAAATATGCATGTCTCATAAATATTTGAGAAAAAATGAAATGAGATCCAATATCTAAATGATTGTCTAATTAATAATTCTTTTGATAGACCAGTCTTGAATACATATTAATCACATGGGAAGAAAGAAAAAAAGAGGGAGAGAAAGAAAGAAAGAGAGAATGAAAGAAAGAAAGAGAAAGAGAGAGAGAAAGACAGAGAAAGAGAAAAAAGAAAGAGAAAGAGAAAGAGAAAGAGAAAGAGAAAGAGAAAGAGAAAGAGAAAGAGAAAGA